>NC_048448.1:38819838-39148171 GCF_004353265.1 Vitis riparia
GGTGAGGCTGTTCTGGCTTGTGGATTTTTTGGAGAAGATGGATCCCACTTGAAGCCAAGCGTGAGCATGGTTTGAGTAGAGTTTTCCCAGGTGTGGTTCTTGTCATTTACTATGCTCTCATTCACATTCTGTTCTTCTTATTCTCTTGCTAATTCCCAGACATCGTTTGTATTGGTATGGACATCACGATCACTTGTTTGTTTGTTGAATCTGATTGCTTGTAACCTTGCTCTGTTTTAGTCGTATTCTTGGATTCTTTGTTTTTCCCTCTGTAAGCAGCCGGATTCATTCTTGAGTCTGGTACTCAGTGATCATATATCTGCTTCCATGCCTGTCTCACCTGTTCATAGCCCATTGATTCGAAACATGAAACCCAGCTTTTCTTGGTTCATTCTGTTTCTATTTTTTGTGCTCTGTTTTTGGATACCTTTCCCTGTTTCCAATACTTATCTATGAGGATTCTTCGGAATACTGTTGGAGCATGGAATTCAAATTTGGAAGAACGAGATGGAAAGAAAATGCAGGGAATACAGTGATTTCATATCTAGTAAGAGCAGGGATGGTTCAAGTTTTGCTGGAAGTTATTCATCCTTTATATCACAGCAACTATCAGCATATTTGGGAATGAGGAGCTTTTGGCTCTCCATCTTCATCTTTGGAAAACAGTCTATCAGAAAGTGAATACTTGTCTCATGAACTACAAAATGGCTCAGATAAACCTCCCATTAGCATTCTTCAGATCATAACAAACATCATCTCCATTGGCATGGGGATCTCTGCTGGATGTGTCTTCAGTTCACCTAATCCTGCAAACAAGCTCTGGTGGTTTCTCAGTTCAGGCTAAAGGCCCCTAATTGAAATGGATGTGTTTTCCAATAGACGGCAATGCTTCCCACTCAACAAAAGCAATTTGTTCTTTAGAAAATTTACATGGTTCTGAAGAGCATACTATTGTAAGTGTTGAGGATGGGTTGGAAGTGACTAGTGGTCAGGTTGGCATGCCACTGATGGCAATGAAGCCCCATAGAAACTGGGAGATCAGTCTTCACGACATTGACACCATTATAGAGATGGACTTCTCATATGGTTTTAAAGGGGAAATATTTGGTCCTTTTTTTTGTATGCAGTTGCTAAGGTCTTCACAGGATAAAGCTGATATACTTATGTTTCCCTTGAAAGCTGATCTGGATAGGAAAATTACATATGATGATGATATAAGGCCTATTTCAGTATCTCTTGAATCTTTGAGACCATGGGCGCCCTCGCTCAACCAGCAATAACAGTACCTCCCACTTAGCAGATGCCACGTGTAGAACACCCAATTCCTCCACAAGTTAGCCATCCTTTTGAACCTTCACGTGGACAACCCTATGGCTATCCCTCTTCTGGTCAAGTTCAAGATTACCTTGTTGTTGGTTCTTGTGGGAAAACGTGAATTATGGTTGTAAATTAATGGCTTATATTTTGCTGTGTATAGTAATTATGTTAGTTTAGGAGAGTTTGTTTGTAACAGCCAGAATTCCTAGAATTAGGTTAATTTAGTTAGTTTCCTATTTTGTTAGATTATCCCATAAATCATGGGATTTGATATAGCCTAGTAATTAGTTTCCTTTTCTATAGCTAAGATTTTTCTGTATAAAGCTAACACCAAATGTAGTTTTCTGAGAAGTATGAAAATAAAATTATTCCACAATTCTGCTCTCTCAATTTAAGGCATGGTATCAGAGCTGAATTAGGATCCTTGGAATTTATTTTGTTTCAGCCTTCATTGCTGAATACAGTGCCCAATTTTTCTTCTGTTTTTGAAACTCAAAACCAAGCATTTGTTTCTTCTCCTGGAATTTTCATTTTCTTCTTGGCCTTCATTGCCATTCATTTGTTTTTTTGCCTTCATTGTCAATCTGATATCTTGGCCTTCAACGCTGTCTATTGTTGATCCACGTGCTTTGCCTGAATCACCCAGAAATTGCCCTTTTTTTCCATAAAAAATGTCAGAGATTGCAAAAACAACCACTACAGCCCAATCATAGGAGATTATTGGACCTCAACATTCCAGAGAATTGCAAAATATCCAGGCTGCATATAGGCTGGATGGAAAAAATTATCTGAAATGGTCCCAACTTGTTCGCACCGTGTTGAAAGAGAAAGGGAAGATCAGCCATCTCATGGGTACAGGGCCGAAACTAGGAGATCCTCATTTTGAAGCATTGGATGAAGAAGACTCCATGATTATGGCATGGTTGTGGAATTCTATGATTCCTGAAATCAGTGACACATGTATGTTCCTAGCTACTGCCAAGGACATTTGGGATCCGATCCAACAGACAACTCTAAGGCGAGAGATGCAGCCTAAGTATACGAGGTCAAGGTGAAAACTGTTGCTGCTAAACAGGGAGATAAAACTGTTACTGAGTATGCTAATCAATTGAAATCTTTATGGCAAGAACTTGATCATTATAGGGTGATAAAGACCAAGTGTCCCGAAGATGCTGCTATTTTCAAGGATTTCATAGAACAAGATCGAGTCTATGATTTTCTTGTTGGACTCAATCCAGAATTTGACCAAGTGCGAATCCAGATTCTTGGCAAGCAAAAAGTTTCGTGCTTTAATGAGGTGGTGGCATTAATTCGAGGAGAGGAAAGCAGAAGATGCCTGATGCTTAATCCACAGAACACAGACAGCTCAACTATGGTGGCTGGCAGTGGTAACAATTCAGCCACAAATATGGAAAGAGTACTAGTTTCTGGCAATGGAAGATCTAGTCAACCAAAGACTCAAAATCGTGACTACAAGGACAACTTATGGTGCACTTATTGTAAGAAGGCATGCCATACCCATGAGCGGTGCTGGAAACTACATGGAAAACCACCAAGTCGAGAGTGGGGACAGAAGGGAGAACAACCAAGTAATAATGGTCAGGCCCATGTTACAATAGTACAACAGAATGGAGCAACACCGCAAGAGATAGGCAGTCTTAATCAAGAAGAAGTTAAGAGGGTGAGGTCTCTTATTTGCAACCTTAACAAACCAGCAGGTACTGGTTCATTGGCGTATTTAGGTAAGTTTCCATTCTCTATTGGATTAAATGTCTCGGATATAACCTTTGCCAACTCTTGGGTCATTGACTCAGGTGCTACCGACCATATGACTCATTCACCAAACATTTTTTCCACATATTTCCCATGTTCAAGCAGTAGAAAAATAGCCACAGCCAATGGCTCTTTGACCACTGTAGCAGGTATAGGAGATGTCAAAATAAGCCCATCACTGATGTTAAAAAATGTTCTTCATGTCCCTAGGTTAACCACGAACCTCATTTCTATCCAAAAACTCACTCAAGATTTACATTGCAATGTGGTTTTTTATCATAGTCATTGTGTATTTCAGGACGAGGATTCGGGAAGGATGATTGGACATGCTAGAGAACGGGATGGACTCTACTATCTCAAAGCACCAAGTCAATCAAACATTACCAAAGGCAAATCATCTCATTCTTTTGTCTCAGAAGTTTTTTCATTCAATAAAGAAAAAGTTTGGCTTCATCATCGCCAACTTGGACATCCATCATTTAGGGTTATTAAAATTCTGTTTCCTTCTTTATTTAAAGGTCTAGACGTTGAACATTTTCATTGTGAAGTGTGTGAACTTGCTAAACACAAACGTGTGTCTTTTCCAGTTAGCAATAAAAGAAGTTCTATTCCTTTTTATCTCATACATGGTGACATTTGGGGTCCTTCTCCTATTCCTAACATTACTGGGGCTAAATGGTTTGTTTCATTCATTGATGATTGTACTCGAGTCACTTGGATTTTTTTGCTCAAACATAAATTTGATGTCAGTACTGTCCTTCCAAATTTTTGTTCTATGATTAAGACTCAATTTGGAGTCAATATCAAAAGATTTAGGTCGGATGATGCTAAGGATTATTTCAATCAAGTCTTAACTCCATACTTTCAGAGGGAAGGAATAATACATGAGTCATCTTGTGTTAGCACTCCACAGCAAAATGGAGTGGCAGAAAGAAAAAACGGTCACCTTCTTGACTCAACTCGATCCTTCATGTTTCAGAAAAATGTGCCTAAATCCTTTTGGGGAGAAACAGTTCTTACAGTTGCTCATCTCATAAATAGATTGCCTTCTAGGATCTTGGGATTCAAGAGTCCAATGGACATACTTTCAACAATCTATCCAAACCTACACACTACAAATAATCTTGTTCCTAGGATATTTGGGTGTGTGGCATTTGTCCATGTTCATAATCAAAACAGGGGGAAGTTAGATCCACGGGCATTAAAATGTGTTTTTTTGGGTTATTCTTCAACTCAGAAAGGGTATAAGTGTTACCATCTTCCATAAAAAAGATTCTATGTCTCGGTAGATGTTACTTTCCATGAACAAGAATCTTTTTTCACCATTCTTTATCTTCAGGGGGAGAATTTGGTAATGGAAGATAAGGATAGGGGGATTTTTATTCCTTGATCTGCCATCACTTCCCTTGTCAAAACAATCTTGTCTCACTGATCCTTTGATTGAAACCTTACCTAAATTGCCCGATTAGCCCGAACCTGTGTCTGAAAATCCAAAATCTGCCCCTGAGAATGTGAGATTTGACAAAGTGTTTTCGAGGAAGAAGACAGTTGTCCCTGAATCTGTGCAAGTCCAAGACTTCAACCCAAATTCTGAGAATGAGGTAACAATTTCTAATCCTTCATTGCAATCTGAATCTCATGTGAACAATGATGACCAGGACCTCCCTATTGCTGTTAGGAAAGGGATTAGAGAATGCACAAATCGACCTCTATACCCTCTTACACACTTTCTATCCTTTAAAAAATTTTCACCATCTCATAGAGCCTTCCTTGTCAGCCTAAACACTATTTCTATCACTACCACCGTATTTGAGGCTTTGACCAATGAAAAATGGAAACAAGCTATGAATGTGGAGATGGAGGCATTAGAAAAAAACAAAACTTGGGAGTTGGTAAAATTGCCGGTAGGAAAGAAACCCGTGGGGTGTAAATGGGTTTATACTGTGAAATACAGAGCAGATGGATCAATAGAAAGATACAAGGCTAGATTGGTTGCCAAGGGTTAACTCAAACTTATGGGATTGATTACCAAGAAACTTTTGCTCCGGTCGCAAAGATGAACATTGTTAGAGTTTTGTTGTCATTAGCAGCTAATTACAATTGGGATTTGCAGCAATTTGATGTCAAGAATGCTTTTTTGTATGGAGAACTAGAGGAAGAAATTTATATGGAGGTCCCGCCAGGTTATGACAATAATTTAGCTGCTCATATTGTATGTAAATTAAAAAAGGCCTTGTACGGACTTAAGCAATCACCACGAGCATGGTTTGGAAGATTCGCAAGAGTGATGATAACCATGGGATATAGGCAAAGTCAAGGAGATCACACGTTGTTCATTAAACACTCATCTTCGGGAGGACTCACAACTCTCTTGGTGTATGTCGATGACATAATAGTGACAGGAAACAATGACAAGGAGAGACAGGTTCTAAATCAATGTTTGGCTAAGGAATTTGAGATCAAGGCGTTAGGGGTTGAAATATTTTCTTGGTATTGAGGTGGCTTACTCTAAGCAAGGCATTTTTATCTCCCAACAGAAGTATGTTACAGATCTTCTCAAAGAAACTGGCAAGACCGCATGCAAACCAGCAAGTACTCCGATAGATCCGAATCTTAGACTCGGAGAGGCAGAAAATGATGCTACAGTAGATAAAGAAATGTATCAACGCTTGGTGGGAAGGCTCATTTATCTATCTTATACACGACCAGATATAGCATATGCAGTGAATGTGATTAGTCAATTCATGCATAGTCCAAAGGAAGCTCATCTGTAGGTAGCTTATCGAGTGTTACAATATCTCAAAGGGATACCCGATAAAGGTATTCTGTTCAAAAGGAATGGAGGTTAGTACTTGAGGCATACACAGATGCTGACTATGCTGGCTCAATTATTGACAGAAGGTTAACTTCTAGATATTGCACCTTTCTTGGTGGAAATCTCGTGACATGGAGTAAGAAACAGAATGTGGTAGCGCGGTCTAGTGCGGAGGCAGAATTCCGAGCAATGGCTCGAGGTGTGTGTGAACTACTATGATTGAAGATCGTTTTAGAAGACTTAAAGATTAAATGGGATGGCCCAATGAGACTCTATTGTGATAATAAATCTGCAATTAGCATAGCTCACAACCCAGTACAGCATGATCGAATGAAGCACATTGAAATTGACAGACACTTCATCAAAGAGAAGTTGGATAGTGGATTGATATGTACACCTTATGTGTTTACACATGGTCAACTTGCCGATATACTTACCAAAGGGCTAAGTAGTTTAGTGTTTCAAAGCTTTGTATCCAAGCTGGGAATGGTGAATACCTATTCACCAGCTTGAGGGGGAGTGTGGGAAAACGTGAATTATGGTTGTAAATTAATGGCTTGTATTTTGTTGTGTATAGTAATTATGCTAGTTTAGGAGAGTTTGTTTGTAACAGCCAGAATTCCTAGAATTAGGTTAATTTAGTTAGTTTCCTTTTTTTTAGAGTATCCCATAAATCATGCGATTTGATATAGTCTAGTAATTAGTTTCTTTTTCTATAGCTAAGATTTTTCTGTATAAGGCTAACACCAAATGTAGTTTTCTGAGAAGTATGAAAATAAAATTATTCCACAATTCTGCTCTCTCAATTTATGTCAGTTCTCTTCTTCACATGTATGACCACCTTGGTGCTTCTCCATTACTTTATTGAACGAAGTAGACAGATGGGAAGAGGTTATGAAGATTATTCAGCATGTCTAGAAACTCATGAGAAATAAGTGTCGGTTCTGAAGTCAAGTTCAGAAGCAGCAGATGATAATGCCAAGAGAATAGACCTAGCAAAGAGCCACCTGCCAGGCCAAGATGGAATTTGTCCTTCAACCTGATTCTGTTCAACACTGAAAGAGATGATTGATTATGATAAACCACTGAATTTACCTGGAAAAAACCCCGTGCAAATCATTGAAACTCAAAGACGCTATTTCGAATGGCAGGATTGCACTAGAAACTCTATCTCAAGAACCTTCAAACAACCACTTCAGAAAGGGCAGTAAAGCAGACACTGAAATCCATAAAAGCTTTGATGAAGCAGCACTTTCTATTGATGATTTGGTAGACCGGATTGCTGAGGTCCTCAACTCTTTTAGGACTTGGTGCAGTGATGTACATGGGAGTTTTGACTGAGCAGCTTGCATTCCATACAGACGCTACAGTTGGGGATTTTCTTAACTCTACTTTCGGCAATGCAACTTGTAAAAAACCTGGATAAGACTAACAACCTTGTACCTAAAAAAGAGATCATCTCAAAAACCACGGATGGGCCTATGGATTAATGATGGCTGTGGTATCAATTCTGGAGGTCCTATTACAACATCTTTACAAAATTCTTCATTTGGTAAGATGAATTCAGAAGTGTTCTAAGAGGAATCAGTCAGAATCCAGGTGCAAATAAAAAAGAATGAGTTATTCGGCTTTTTCTTTAGAGTGAATCAAATACTGGGTCGGAGCTTAAGGTGAAACTGCAGAAAGAGTGTCTCAGGCAGGAGGTTATCATGAACTTGGATGGCTATCCTAAAGGAAGAACTAAGACCGATCTCGCTGAAGCTAGTGATAGTTCCCCAGATCATGCAGGTGATGATAATCTTAATGGGCAGCAAGCTTTGGAACATGGGGAAATAGAAGGAGTCGAATCAACTCAAAGCAGAGCTTGTTTCTCTGAAGTTCGACAAGGGCTGGTTCCAGTAATTCTGCACTAAAGCTGGGTCAAAGACTTGCATCCTGTGGTGAATCTGTTTCACTTGCTCCTTCAAGCAAAAACCATAATTCGAAGACTGTGCAATCTGGTTAGAATATTAGATCCCTTCAGATACAACTTGCCATCCAAATCTTAAAGGTTCAGAATTTCTAGTTATTTGAGGTGAAATTAAGAAGCAGTCTTGTTCATTCTCCAGCAAAGACATAGTTAAGAATAATCCAGTAGATGCTTCAATCCTAGATTTTGAGGGGAGCAAATTGTGATGAAAGATTGAGCGACGCATCTAATGATGATTTTTTTTTGTGTGTGAATAGAAGTTAGTGGCCTCTAAAATACCAGAAACCAGAGAAGAGTCTAAACCAACCGCTGGAATAGCACTTCCATGCATTTCAGTTAGGTTATTTGCCTGCTACTTTGTCTCTGAAAACTGCTATGTGTGGAATTAAAAATTCTGATCTTCCAGATTGAAAATGCTAGAAGTACGGAAAATGCCTGGCTTTGCAAACTGTGTTGTTTCCCACCTACGACTCTTGCTTGAGACACTACCTTAGGCCTCCACGTGATTCCAGGTCTGCATATTAAGGACATTGTGGTGGATTTCTCACTTATACTTCAGAGTTCAGCTCAAAGATCTGAAGAGGCCTGACGAAGACGAACTTCCCATGAATTACCAAAAAATAGACTTGACTCAAGGATAAGAAGAGGGGTGAAAGAGAAATGGTGGCTAAAGAGGCAGTCCAGATCAGTAATGGACCAGAAAGTGGGATGCTCCTGATGAGGTTTACCTTGGAGGTGCCAAACTGAGTTCTGCATCATTTCATTCTGTCACAGTCAATAAGGGACAGTCTGGAATTCATGAAACTGTTCCCAATAGCTCAGTCTCAAACAGTCCTCTCATTGAATTTCTAACTCTTCCAATAAATCTCAGTGGTGAGGATGATGGGTCAACTATTGAGGCTACAGAGAAAGCATCAGTTATCGAATTTGAGTAGCGCAACGCATCAGGCTATTCCAGTAATGGTCCTGAGAACTTCGTCTCTATGAATCCGTCTTCTTCAGAAGATCAGATTCCTAATGGAGCTGTACCAAGTTTTTCAGAATAAGGAACTCATGACGCTTGTCAGGGTGAAGTGGAGTTTGGTGAGTCCAATAGAGAGAACTATAAAGCCGAGTTGACAGATAGTGAAACAACGTCAGCTGGACTTCCATTTGCGAGATAGCCTTGAAGAAAGAGAACTTGAGAAGAAAATATGGAACCACTCCCTCTGATGAAAGGTGAAGGTTGATCATTCATAATATCGGGATCCAATCAGAATCAAAGAGTTACATTTGTCCAATTTTTTGTTGAGGTTTGGGAATGGCAGAAATTGGGAATTTTCATCCTAAAGACTCATTGGAGAAGTCAGAGAATGAGCTGAATACTGTCAGGTCTTTCACGGATCATAATTATGAAAATGATACCAAAAATGCAAGCTTAATGCCTGAGCCTGCCGAAAATCTGATCAAGGAAATTGCAGTTCTGAAGCTGGAAGTGTCTGTCCGGGACAATATCTCCTCTCATTGCAGCCGAGAAGCAGAGGATGCTGCAGGAGAATTCTATAGGCTTCGAGTTGCTGATGGGGTCATCTTTGAGCCACTCAAGGGTGCACATGCAGATCCATCTTGAACTTTTTCCAGTGTATTGAAGCAATGTCTATTATAGATAATTTTCTGAAGTTGAAATATAAAGACCGTAAAAATTCCAAAGCTCTCAATAAGGCCGCCCCTGTGAATCTTGCATATCATGCCTATGGTAAACCTTGGTCAATCATTTTTTTTTTTATAAGAAACAACACATGTATATATTGATAGAAAAAGAAGTACAATAGAAGGATGAGGAATCCTCCCACCAAAGATGAAACTAAACAACACAAAAAGATAACAAGACACTACACTATGTAAACTACGAACAAGCTCCCTTGACTAGACCGTCCTGTTGGAACTACACATTGTTAGCCAATCTAGTTGTAACATGTTAAGGGGAATGCCCTTAAAAACTGCAGAACAAAAAGCCCAAAGAGAAGAAAGGAAATGAATGGAATCCCAAAGATTCTCTGAATTCCTAGCTTTGTCTTCAAATATTCTAATAGTTCTTTCCCGCCACACAACCCAAATTATAGCTATACACGCATTTTGCCACAAAACCATCCCTCTCTTGGAGTTGCCAAAACCTTTATAATTGATGAACATCATGTCTGAAATGCTTATCAGATGAACCCAATCCATCTTGGCTAGCTGAAATAATCTATGCCACAACCCCAACGACACAAAACAATGTAGGAAAAGATGATTTGTTGATTCTCCTTGTTTCATGCACAACTTACAAATGTCAGGACTAAAAGCTTTGTGGGGTCTCCTCAATTGTAGCAAGTCATTAGTATTTACCTTCTTGTGTGCCACAAGCCAGACAAAGGCCTTCACTTTGAAAGGGACTTGAGAATTCCATACAAACTTAGTAGGGAAAAATGGAGATAAATCAGACATTTGGGACAAGGCTATAAAGAAAGACTTGACTATAAACAATCCTGAAGAAGATAAGGACCATGATCTCGCATCTGAAGCCGAAGTGGATAAATGCATACAATCAAGAGATCGCATGAGACGTTCTAGATCTTCTAACTCAAAATCAGAAAGATTACGCGGAAATTAAAATTCCATAAGAATGGGCGATCAGAACTGAGAATTGAAGATATAGGAATATATTTATCCATGACTACTCTAAATAGTCTTGGATATTGGAATTTGAAGATCTGGTCCTTCCACCACAAATCTTTCCAAAAACGAATTCTTTCTCCATCTCCTACGACAAACCGAGTATACTTAGAAAAATCTTGAAAGACTTGTGCAATAGCCTTCCAAGGACAACGATGTGACCATCTGACTAAAGTGTTGGCATCCCAACCATTTGAATGTGTCCCGTAAATGCTAAGAATGTCCTGATGCCACAGAGCTGTACTCTCCCTAGGAAACCTCCACAACCACTTCCCTAAAAGAGCACGATTCTATAAAGGAATCTTCCCAAACCCCAAACCCCAAACCCCCTTTACCCTCGGCTTACACACTGCATCCCAACTAACAAGATGATCTTTTTTACCTTCCCTAACTCCTGACCAAAGGAAATCCCTTTGCAATCTCTCAATTTTTACAACCATTGAAGTGAGAATCTTAAACATAGAAAGAAAGTAGCTAGGAATGTGGAAAAGGCATGAGTGAACAAGAGTTATTCTACCACCGAAAGATAAGTTAGCCTTTTGCCACCCGTCTAATCTCCTAGAGATTCTCTTAATCACTGGTTCCCATAATCCAGAAGCAATTGGATTCCCTCCCAAATGAAGACCCAGGTAAAGTATAGGCCAATCAGAAGCCTTGCAGTCAAGCAACAAGGCTAACCTAGAGAGAAGGATATGGTTTGGGGTTATCTTACCACCGAAAGATAAGTAAACCTTTTGTCACCCGTCTAATCTCCTAGAGATTCTCTCAATCACTGGATCCCAGAATCCAGAAGCAATTGGATTCCCTCCCAAAGGAAGACTGATAGGGGAAAGCCTTTTAAAGTTTATTCAAGGAAGAAAGGGAAGACCTAAGTAAACTTTAAGTAGGATTAATATTAATTAGAATTGAATTGGGATTGGTATTTGTTGGAGTCTAATTAGGATTAGCTAGTTGAGTTATAATATAATTAGAATTTGAGTCATGATAAGTTATTAGAGTCCTAGTAGACTTTGGATTTCTTAGAGAAGCCTATAAATAGGCTAATCAATGTAAATCAAAGGGATGAATTTGATGAATAATATTATATTTTCTTTCATTGCAAAGGTGCAACCCTCAATGGTGAGACTCCATTGATTTTCTTCTAGGTGAGACTCCTAGAAGGCCTTAGTGAGACTCTAAGGTTTTCCATCTTTTCTTCATTGTTTCTTCTTTCTCTCTATTTCTTATCTTATAATTTTCTCTACCATAAAATTTATTCATTGTTCCTCTCCTTACACCCTAAAAATAAAACCCTAGCCCACCTACCCTTTAGTGTAGGCAACCATCCTAGGGTTGTCCTACATCAAAGACCCAAGTAAAGTATAGGCCAATCAGAAACCTTGGTCAATCATTGTACTGTGTTAACAACCAAAATTCGGATTTCCAATGCACCTGAAGAGAGAAGGATATGGTTCTATGAAGCACAAAAAAATTGATTTCTATGTGCCATTTATTCTTTTGAGCAAGAGTTACATCCAAGGAAGGTAGAAAAACTATAGATGAAATAGAAGCCTCCAGATTGCAAAATGGTTATCAAACTCCGGGATTCTGCAGTAGCAGAAGTCTTTGGGCAGTCTCCTCGACCTCTCATCAACTTTAATTGCAGCAACAATTTCCTCAGGCACAACAAAACTTGTCAGACTAAAATGCTTGGAAAAAGGCTTGAAATTTTGATTTGGGCACCAAAGAGAGCAGAACGCAGTTAAGGATCCAGCATCAGCAATGCAATTCCAGTCTCAAGTGCACTCATGGGCTCTTCTCCTACACGGTCACCTCGGTGCACACCTCCTCCTCTATTTGCTTCTTTGATTGGGAATTCACTATTTTAAATTGAATTTTCAAATCCTTTTTCAACTAAACATTTCCATCTTTGAAAAGTCCATCTTTAAATCCCTTCTAGACAATAAAACCCATATTTTAATAAATTTGCTATCATTTTCCTTATGTCATGCATTTTCACTATTTTCTTTAATTTTCAACTAGTTTCTTGATTTTCTCAATTTTCAATAAATATGAATAAATTTCATGGTTCCAAATAATGGAACTCATAGAATCAACTCATGCAAAATTAATTGGGCCTTGGTGGGAGCTTGACATCCATGATATCTTCTTTGATATTGATTTAAATGAGGAGATCGTTCGATATTTAATTGATTTTGATTCCTCTCTATGATATATACGAGATTGTTTATAAATATTGTTGAGCTAACCTTGTTTCCCATTGAAGCGGTTAGCTAGCTACCCAGGTAAGCTCTCTATATCACCTACTTTCCAGAATTCTATGAATATGCATGTTATTATGAGCTACATCTATGTTAGATTCTATCCTTGAGTGCCTAGATGTTTGTTTGATTTGCTTTGATGAAATGCATGTTGTGTGTCATATTTCTGAGCTAACTTTGATGTCTTATGATAGCTTTTGAGAAGCAGTCTAGGCACACAACCTAACCCTCCTTTATGATTGTGATTTGATTTCTTATTTGGCATGCTAGTTTCCAAATCACTTTAGTCTATCTAGGTATCCATAATCAACTGATTAATTGCAACATTTCCCTCAACTTAACCAATAGAAACCTCTTTAGGGCTTAGAAGGGTGCTACCTCTAGAGGCACCTTCCCAATAGGTAACCTGATCCCCAAACCAAGATTCAGGTTTTTCAAGACATGCTTTTCTAAAACTATGGACTGATTTCTTTAGGGTTTTCTTTCTTATTTTATTTTTCGCTTTTTAAAATAAAATAAAATACAACGACTCCGATTTTTCAAAAACTAATTTTTTTCACCATTAAAATCAAGTTTCACTGACGAGTGGGGACGCACGTGAAAAATACAAGTCCACATACCCCGTCTCTTTGGAGGCGTGCAAAGGGTTGTGTACCGTCGGAGGGTACGATCGCTTTTGCTAGGGAATCCCTTAACCCACCCACTTATTTTTTAGAGCCACCTTGTCCTTAAAGGTTGTGCTTAGATCCTTTTATTAGAAATTTCCATCCTACACATGGGTGCATATGAGGGCCTTCAGAGGTCACTCTAATCACAGTTAGGATCCAATACTCTCTCCATTTGGTTTCTTTCTAGAATGTTCAGAGTTTAGTGGTTTTTTTATTTTCAGTGGCCCACCTTATCGTGTTGTATTGGTTTTTTGCCCATTGTTCGGATCAGAGTATTTTTTTCGTGCTTCCCTTGTGTTGTATCTTATTCAATTTTCTCCTTCTTGAGTTAGCATTCTTTAGTTTGTTGTCACTCCGCTTGATACTTTAGGATATGCTCATTGATCATGATCACCTTTTTACATCCTACAACTAGCCCGATACTTTATTCTTTGATTGATTCACTTGATTCTATTTTTAACCCGATGCTTATCATTTTCATTATAGAAAGGTAAAAGGCTTGTTTTTACATTCATACCTTTTTTTAGGGTTTCGCCCTTATCACCTTATCATTTTCTTTATGGAGCTTGGGTTGAAAGTGAATCAGGTATATCTTGTTATAGATAGAGTATTGGTCCCGTGATAGTGTTGTTCTTCACACCTCACTAATTTTTTGGATTATTGATATAAATTTTTTAGTCATATTTGTAGCCATCTCATCGTGGACACCCTTATGACACTAGAGTCTATATCATACATCCAGATTTTGATTATCATCACAGGACCACACATCGTGTGTTGTGTTTGACTTTTAGACTTAAGTCATCTCTTCATTTGCATATTGTGATCTTGAGGTCTGACCCATCATTGAGGACATTGAGCTTTTTGTTTTGAAAAATTAAATTACTAAACGATCCTCTTTAATTCTTTTACGCATTTTTACCTTAATCTAGACTTCCCAAATTTAAGTTTTTTGATACCTAAATATTAAGAAACAATTTCTAAAATGAGAGATATAATTTTTTTTCTTGTACCCACTACACAAGTGCTCTTCTGGAGCTAAGAGATGTTTACTTATTTTTAACTATGTTATAAATGTGATATTGCCCTATGATTATTTTTCATTTTAAATAGACATAACCTATTATCATCATTATGAAATCTGGTACTAAATGAGAGCTAGTTAATTAATTTGATCACTTGGATGATAAACTAGACATGGATGAGATGTTCTTTGAAAATTTTCATGATAAAACTTGACTTCTAGATATTTGTTTTAGATTTATTTTGTAGAGTCCTTTGTTTTGATCATTTTCTGATTTTTCTGTGAAGCAACCCACTTGTGAATAGATTTGATAGTAGTTGGAATATAATTAATTAATTTGGCATTTTGGACAGTGATCTGGATATGTTAAAAATGTTACATAATTTTTATTTTGATGAAATAACACTTCTTGATATTTATTTAGAGTTTATTTTATGAATCAATATTCTACCCTATTAATGATAATTCCTTGGCTTTTGATAATTTGGTCACTTTTGAACATGCTTGTGAACCTTCTTTGATTTGAGACATGCTAAGTATATAAATATAGGTTTAGTTTTTGATTCCTCTTTAAACTCATTATTATTATTTGTGAATTAACCTTATTTTTATGAAAACTCTTTTAAATGTTATCAAGGTATGCTTTCTTCCTGTACCTCTTTATGTGCATTAGCATCTATGCTTATTTTCTATGATTGGTTGGCTTCGCTTTGTTTGATCTTTGTGTTGATGACCTTACTTAATGATCTTTAGTAGAATGCAAATTGTATATGTTATGACATTGTTGCCTATGAACTAATCTTCTTGTTATATGGAAGCGCTTAATAAACTATAAAGGTACGTTCTTCACTTTCTGTGATTATTGCTTATTGAGAGTGCATATTTTAACATGTACTTTGATCCATGGTATCCACTTATTTACCCATTAATTGCCATAATTGCTTCAACTTACTTAGTAGAGACCTAGTTGCTAGGGCTTAGAGGGGTGCTACGGTTCTTCGTCGTACCTTCCTAACAAGTAACTTGACCCTCGGACCCAACTTAGTTTTCACAAACTTGTTTTTTCTTTCAGGAGTAACATTTAGGGTTTTTCTTTTTAATTTTGTTTGCCCTTTAAAAAATAAAACAAAAATAAGTGACGACTCCATTATTTAAAAAATTAGTTTTTTACACATCGAGTGGGAACGCATGTGAAAATGCGGGATCACAGTTGGCCTATGTGTACATATCCTTGCTTCACTCAAAACCTAGAAAAGTTGAACTTCAGTTGAATCTCCTATATTAATGGCCTAGTGAGCACACAAACAGAGCATATTTAAAGCAACTTGTTGCTCAAGGGCTTGGCTCATTGAGTTTTGTTCTAGTGTTTCAATTAGTCATGGTTTTTTTTCAGTAACAAACAACAAAAATCAGTGTTTAAATTAAATTTAAGGTCAAATTTGGTCCTAACCATTATGCATTTTTGAATGTTATCTTAAAATAGATCTAAATAGAATGTGTTATGTGGATCTAGGTTGGAGGTCAAACAAGCAGCAGAAGGAACCCAAGAAGTCCCAGGACTGGTTGAAGCTCGTGTTTATGGCACAGATGAAGTGTGGGGACTGCTTCAATCTGGAAGCCGAATTAGATCTGTTGGATCCACTAATGCTAATGAGCTCAGCAGCCACTCTCACTGGTAATTTGCTGCCCTCTGAAAAGTTTATTTATATATGACTATACGAGTCAGCTAACCATGGATTTCTTCTGGTCAACAAATTAGATAATGTGTTATATACATCCATGAACATGCATAACCAAAATCAAGGCAGTTCATTAGTTTTGTGGTTCATAGTAAGTTAAAGCTATATTTGATAAATATCCCTTTTATTGTGGTAATGATCAAATAATCTTGTGTGTGCAGCTTGTTGAGAGTGACTGTTAAGGGGGAGAATTTAGTGAATGGGGAGAGGACAAGAAGCCATCTCTGGCTAGCGGACTTGGCTGGAAGTGGGCAGGTGGGGAGGATTGAAGCTGAAGGTGAAAGGTTGAAGGAATCTCAATTTATAAATAAATCGCTCTCAACCCTAGGTGATGTTATCTCTGCCCTTGCATCTAAAATAACCCACATTCCTTACAGGCACATCTCTCTCTCTCTCTCTCTCTCTCTCTCTCTCTCTCTCTCTCTCTCTCTCTCATCTTTGTGTGAATCTATGCTTCATTTTATTTTATTAAATATGTTTTATTTCTTCTCTCCAAATCCAGGAACTCCAAGCTCACTCATATGCTACAGAGCTCTCTAGGTGAGCTCCTGTCTTTGTATTTCAACATCTATTTCATTTGGAGATGATCCTATATAGCTGGATTTCCTGCAAATTCTCTAGCTCCTGATTACAATGTGCCACTGCACTGCACTTCAAGTAAGTGCAGTGGTCATTATGATGAACTGAATGGGTGATTTGTTAATGTCGTTGTGCTATATATTACTTCCTGCATCTTGGTATGCCAGGATTAGTAACTCCACCAATTTTCAAGGTTTAGCTGCGGACAATCCAAGTCCAAATTTTTTGTTGCCATAAAGCATAAACTAAATGTTATATTCTTTTCTCTCAAATGAAGAAAAACACTAACCAAAACTTGAAATACAGGAGGGGATTGCAAAACCCTAATGTTTGTCCAGATCAGCCCAAGTGCTGCAGACTTAGGAGAGACACTTTGCTCACTGAACTTTGCCAGCAGAGTCCAGGGAATTGAGTGTGGTCCTGTTCGTAAACAAGCAGATGTCACCAAAATTTCAAGTATAAGCAAATGGTATGTGGAAATAAGAATAAACTTTTCCAAAATAATTCTGTGCAGTTTCAAGCTGGCTGAACTTAGGTCTTGTTTATGAACAGACAGAAAAGCTAAAGCATGATGACATGGAAACCAAAAAAATTACAGGATAACTTGCAGTCACTGCAATTAAAACTTGCAGCCAGAGAACATATCTGCAGAAGTCTTCAAGAGAAGGTAACCACTCATTTTTCTCCTTCAAGAATGGCATCTGAAATACAACAAAAGAATTTACAATCTTAATAATAGATGCCTAAAGTTATGCTTTTCAAGTTTTATGCTAGCCAACTTTTGTCAGTTTTTTTTTAGTTTTCATGCCATTGAAACAGATAGTTGATTGTAATTTTTTCAACAGGTTCGAGACCTTGAAAATCAATTAGCAGAGGAAAGGAAAACCAGATTAAAACAGGAAACCAGTGCCATTGCTGCTGCTTGTCCAAAACCTCCAGCCTCATCATCTTTAAAACAACCACTGAAGACCATAGCAGAGAAAAAGCCACCTTTAGGTCCCTCAAAACCGAGGATGCCCTTGAGAAGAATCTCCAATTTCTACCCCCACCATCTCCAATCCCACCCCACAAAATCATGAGTTACTCTTCCATCCATCCAGCTTCAACAGATGACAAAGAAAACATGCTCAGACCAACAGCTGCAGCAACCAATACAAAATCCTTTTTGCAACCAAGACGGACCTCCATTGTTGTCAGACTTCCTCCAACATCAACAGCTCAGGTTCTTCAGCCCAAGAGACGAGTCTCCATTGCAACATTCCGCCCTGAATCAAACTCACGCATGACCACACCCCTCAACACTCGATTAAAGAGTAGAGGTGCAGTCGGCAGGCAATCCTTTGTGAGGGACCCACATAGGATACAGCGTATATCAAGGATTTTCTCTCCATTGAGGAGGGCATCCGGTGCAACAGTGCAGGCAACACCAACTGCCATGAGAAGCAGTAGTAGATTCATGGGCTCATCGCTGCAGGCAACACCAACTTCCATGAGGAGCAATAGTAAATTCATGGGTAGTCCTCCTATGGAAGCAGGTTCATTGAGGTCAAAGTACCCAGCAATAATTGCCCTGCAAAGGAAACAGTTAGTGTGGAGTCCACTGAAGATGAGGGGCGGCATGAGAAATTACAGAAGGTCATTAGTACCTTCTTGATCACCCACTGGGGTATGAATAAAGTCTCAGCCTGTATCATCAATTACACTAAAATGACAAACTCTCTCTCCCTATCCATTTTTCAATTTTTTGTTCTTTTGGATTTTATTGCCATTGTATCCTCTTACTAAGATCAACAGTTCCTTGTTGAAATCTTGTCTCGGTTTCTTGGTTTCCTACAAACAAGTGTAATAGGTAAAATCTTTGGAAAAATTGTCATTCCTGCAAATAGGCATGACCCCAAGTGCAGCTTCTGTAGATGTGAGTAACTACTCACAAAGCGTTTTCAAGAAAATTAAAAATATTTCTTAAATTAAAGACGTTTTTTAAAATAACTGCTAAAATAGACTCTAAATTCTATCATATACTTTAACAATTTTGATAAAAAAATTTAATATGACCCGGAATTGGTAAAATAATATTTCTCAATCTAATGCATCAATCAATCTATCATAAAAAGATTGGATACAAAAATTTATTTCCATATATAATTCAATTTCCCATTTTAAGAAGAAATTCTTGAATTAAAAAATCATCCGATAATTCACAATTCACTTATTAATGTTAACAATAAGATTTGAGGTCTATTTTCAAATTACCTACATCTGGACCACACGATGCACACCACGTGTCCGATGCATATCCCTAGAGGATCATACGGCGGTGAATATATGGGCTCTCATCACTCGGGTCTCACTTCCCTTGGAAACACTTTGAAAACTAACCGTTTGGATGAGGTGTCTGGTGGGATAGAATCTAATGTTTTGACTTTGACCTCCACTTTCAGTTTGGTTCTAGAGAAAGAGAACGAAACAGAAAATGCAAATAATTTAGAGAGAGAAAATGCGTATGTTAGGGAGACAAAGTGATGAATGTTGTGTTTAGAGTTTTAGAGAGAGAGGGGGAGGTGGAGGGACAGATAGAGATATATGAGACCCACCATTTGTGAATTGTTTTCTCTGGGGGAGAAAGAAATGGTTGCAAGAACCCCGCTGGGGAGAGTCTAAGCGCTCGGAGTACCAGAGGCTATCTCAGAACTAGTCTCAGATGCAAGCAAGAGTCTCTCAGGTATCTCTCACCACTTCTCTCAGATTCTTCCCTTTTCCCTTCACTGTTTGGTTCATGAGAAAATGAATCTTATATTAAATTTATGTCAGATCATTTACCTATATTTTTCCGGACATTAGGTGACGTGGCACCCCATTTAGCGACGTGGCAACCAATGAGGTGACGTGGCATCCCCGATTAAGTGACGTGGCATCCCCAATTTAGAAACAATTGGAAATTACCGTGTCCAATGAAAAAAGGCGCCATAGTTTATAGCCGTTGGCGCAATCTCTCCCGGTCCAACAGCCCACATTCATTAAATTCAAACTTATAAAAACCCTATGTGACCGTTGAGGAATCCACTGTCTTCTCTGCTTTTCCTTTTCATCAATTCCACCCTTTCTCTCTTCTTCCAACTTTTCGATCTGCGAAACGGCGTCGCTTTTCCGATCGCATTGCTCTCAGATCACAGGGCTTTGTTCCATTTCTGAATAAAGTTTCTTCTTTTATGTTTTTGTTTTTCTTTCTTTGATTTAAGAAGCATAAACCCTAGAAACGGTAATTGTTTTGGTCTTCTTGGATTTTTGAGTTCGAGAAGATGTTTGGGTGTCTGCAGTCTTGAATTCATGAGTAGTTCGTTCTTTCATTTGGTTGTTTTGAGCACTGTTTGGATGCTGAGAATGTGGAGGAGAAATCCGAGGAACTTATTTTATTGGGTTCAAGAAATTGAGAAAAGGTCAGTCAGGTGGTTGTGTTAGGTGCAGTTGAGGGGTGGTTTTTGTTTTCTTGGGTCTTAACTCTGAAGTGATGGGAATTTGAAATTCTAGTCTGTTGGTTTTGGGGTTCTGTGATGTGTGTGTTGATCAAGGGTTTTGGATGTTGCTCCAGGAAAAAGTTGAACTGAATTGGGACAAGATGGATGAGAATGATGTTTCCATGGAAATCCAAGAAATTTCGTTGGATCATAACCAGAGACTTCCGGTTTCTCAGAAAATTGATGAGTTGAGCACCGAGACTCAGGTACGGTTTTGGTAATTATAGCCTAACCATAATCTTTAGATGCTGAGAAAGCTCAGATTAGGGCGGCCTAAGAGAAAATTTTGAATCTTATATTTTACATAATTTAGGTTTGTCAAAAAATATGAACAACACGTTTTAAGTAAGCAGAGTAATGCAAAATTGAAGATTCAGAATTTTACTTCTCTTTTCCTGCCTTTTCTTAGCAACCAATCAGAGCCTGGACGTTTTGTGTCATAAGAAAATTCATCTTCATTTATTTGTCACCGACTTTGAATCTTCATGTGACAGACTTTGAAGGGGCACACAATTTTATGTAATGAAGTGAAGAGCATTAATGCAGATTCCTCTCCTGGGCCTGCAGTTTATGATGCTCTTCTGTTTCTTGGTATGTCTTCTTCACTAACTACTACTGATATTCTATATCCTTCTTCTAGGGGGGTTTTGATTGGTTTGTGATTTGCTTTATTTGATTTTAGGTATTGAGTATGAAAATTTGAAGAAGAAACATTTGGAAGAGAGTGAGCTTCTGAAGAAGAAGTACCTTGAAGAGTGCTTGGAACGGAAGCGGCTGTACAATGAAGTTATTTAACTCAAAGGCAACATCAGGGTCTTCTGCAGATGTAGACCCTTAAATCAAGCTGAAATTGCTAATGGATCTACTTCTATAGTTGATTTTGACTCATCTCGAGAAAATGAGCTTCAAATCATTTGCTCTGATTCTTTAAAGAAGCAATTTAAGTTCGACCATGTGTTCAGGCCTGGGAGTGACCAAGGTAACCTGAACAAGCACATACTTGATCTTGTTACTCTGGAGTAATTAGTTAATGGGTCTTGCACTGTTTACAAGTTTTAATTCCAGGTTTGTTAAATATGCTAAGGCTGTTTTTGCACAAACTTCACCAATTGTGACTTCCATGCTGGATGGGTACAATGTCTGTATATTTTCCTATGGACAAATTGGAACTGGAAAGACCTTTACAATGGAAGGAACTCCAGAAAATAGGGGAGTCAACTACAGGACTTTGGAGGAGTTGTTCCGAATTTCAAGGGAGAGAAGCATCATAATAAATTATGAATTGTTTGTTATCATGTTGGAGGTTTACAATGAAAAGATAAGGGACCTTTTGGTAGAAAATTCAACCAGCCTCCTAAGAAGTAAGGTCCTCTGAACTGAATTCTTTACTATAGCTGTACCATTTCAAGTATGGTATTCTGTCAAACATGCAACTTATATATATATTCTGATTCTGATAACAGTGGAATAACTGAATGGTTTATTTTACCACTAGAAAAAATAAAAAATGAGAGAGAACCATGATCATAAGCAAGATTAAGTAGTGTCATGCTTATGGAAAATTTTTTTTAATAGAATTTATTTTCTATTGAGAGCTTACATGTAAATTGGATGATAGAATGCACTGTAGTTGTGTAGTTCTCACTTTGGCACTTGCACAAACATTACACTTTTTTTTGTGTAAAATGATGTTTGAATTTTGGACCAAAAAGAGATACTGCAAACACAAAGAAATACTTTATTTATTGGTGATTATATTTATTAATAAACACAACATAAGTAGCTCTGGATTAGTTGGTGTAGACCCTTCATTTTGTCCTCTTGGTACATGATGCCCAACTTTGCCCTCATTCATCTTTTCTTACTTGTTTATGATCTTATGGTCATTTTCTGAGCTATTTTTAAGCTCTTTTCGGTGGTCGACTCTTTCAGTCATTACCTTTGGATTTTTATTGGAGATACCTTGGGGGACTTTTTAGGGATCCCTAGCGTGCTTGCTCAGTGCAACTTTTTTTTTTTTTAGTTTAGGCTTTTTGTCTAAATTTTATTTGATTTTTAATGCATTTGGGTTTAGGTTTGTTTTTCTATTGCATGGTTGTAGGATTTGATCTTGATTTGCATGAAATTGACATTTTTTATGTTCGATTGCATGTACCTAATATTTTGATCTTAGTTTCATGAATTTGAACTTTAATTTTTGGTTGACATAAAATTATTTTATTTATTTGTTTATTTATTTATTTATTTAAATAGTCTTTTTTAATTTTGTATTGTTGGTGCACTAACTTTAGTTTTGTCTTTTTTTCTTTCACATGGGATCACCTTTTTAATGGATGAAGGGATTCTTTATGAGGTCATGAGGAGATCACGTGGAAAGCATTGGAGGGAAGAAAAGGCTTCAGTTCTCAATCATGAAGACTTTTCAAGAAGTTTTTAGTTTTGATCTTTTCAAGAAGGTTGAGATAAGTTCGCTGAATTTTAATCTTGGTTTTACTCATTTTCTTTTATTAACTCTCTTTGGTTTTAATTATTCTAGATTAGGATTGGGTGTGGACAAACCGGACCACACATGAGTGTTGCTAGAATCCATTGTTTAGGTCAATGTGTGAATGATCTTTGTTGTTTAATGGTTTAGAATGGAATTTTGATTTGATTTAACCTAAGTTTTTACCCAATAAAGCCGTTTGATAATCCTATGATAATTGGCTTAGAAATCATCATTTTTATTTTGATTTAAGAGGATTTGATTTTATGTATTTTTGTTTAGTTGATTCTTGGGAATCCACATTTCATAATTCACATACATGCATGTTACTTAAAGAGGAAATTGTATGATTTAATTGGATACTCACTTAGGGTACTTTAGGCATTTATTTTAGCGTTTAATTTAGGCATAATTAATCATTTATACAACTGTAAATTTGTTCCATGTGTTAGATTACAATTAGCTTATGTTTACAACACTTTTTATCTATGATTTGATATACATATAACATTTAAATAGTTGATCTTATATTGGATTTATTTAAAACCTTTATTTAGGAGTCGAAATTGGGATTTGCAATCAAAATAGGACACAATAAACCACTTAAATGGCTGCAAGCTTAGTTCATACAATAAGTCATAATTCATACATCGGATCGCCTAATTTTAGCGCGCGCACACACACACAAAGACACAAACACACATAGACACACAAACACACACACTTGTCTTTAGGTGTTTTCTAGTGGTTCTTGATTCCCATGTGTTTTAATGATTTTAAAAAAATGTTTTCAAATTGTTCCTAAAACAAAATGACTTCTCAAAGTTCTATATTTAAATTAATCTTAGATCAATTAGGTAATGAAAAGTTTGCTTTCTAAAAGACAATGCTACCTATTTTATTCGGTATGCAACTTTCTAAAGTTTTAAAAATGAGTTTTGGTTTTGAATAAGCACGAATTAAAATTCATAACTCTAATCAATGGAGTCTTTATGGATGAATTTGTGGAAATTAAAATGGGATTTGATGGATCCCTACATACAGAGTTTTCCAAAATATGGTTAATAACTAACATTGTTGATAGTTCATTATACCCTTGAACTTGTAAATTTGAATCTGACCATTTAGAAACTCTTTAAAATTTTTCTAATTATTCCATGGTGCTGTAAACTTCTTGAATTTGAATTTAGGATTTTGTTTGAGGCAAAAATAATAACCCAATTAGAAGATATAAATCAATCTTTTAGTGATGAGGATTTTAGTATATGTTATGACATTGTTGCCTATGAACTATAATCTTCTTGTTTTATGGAAGCGCTTAACAAACTATACAGGTACGTTCTTTACTTTTTGTGATTATTGCTTATCGAGAGTACATGTTTTAACATATACTTTGATCCATGGTATCCATTGATTTACCCATTAATTGCCATAATTACTTCAACTTACTTAGTAAAGACTTAGCTTTTAGGGCTTAGAGGGGTACTGCGGTTGTTCGCCGTACTTTCCCAATAAGTAACCTAATCTCCGAGCCCAACTTGGTTTTTGACCATGGATGAATATTTCGGAAAAAATCGAGAAAATTTCATCTAAATTTCATGTTTCGGCAAGGGGTGATACAAAAAATGGGAAGAAATATCAGAAATTGACGATATTCGCTGAAAAATCGTTGAAATATCGTATTTTTACTGATTTATTGATGTTTTTGCCGATATTTCGGTTAAGTTAGCGGGTAGTGGCCTGGTCAACGTGCAGTCAAACGGTCAAACCCTCCAAAATATCAAATTGCTACGTAGGCGTTGGGGCTTGAACTTGAGCCCAAACCAAAACCAAACAACCCTGGTCGACCACTAATGTAACTTGCCATTTGTTAAAATATGAGCACCAGATAAATATATAGTATAACTATCATAAAACAAAATATTGAAAAGAATATTTTAGTAACCAAATTAATTCTAATTATTTTATTTTTAAATTTCATTTAATTAATTACTAAAAATATAAAAACTATCGTTATAATTTTTCGTAAAAGTTTTTTCTATTATATATTAATTAAATATAAATATTAAAAAATTTAATATAAATATTAAAAATTTTATACATATATCATCATTTATTTTATACAATTTAAATTAAATGGATTATAATTTTAAAATTAAATATATTATAATCAAATACCACAATATTATTTTCGAACAATATTTAATGTAATTCAATAATAAATATATATTTATAAAATTCATATTCTTTATTGATGCATATGATATTATTATTAAATATGATTAATTATATCATATATTTATATATCATTTTTGTTATAAAACAACTTTAAAGCATCTATTATTGTTTATTATATCATTTTTAGAGTTTTTCTCAATAGTTTTATAAGTTTTAATCAACTCTAGGTCTACCGAAATTTTTTTCCAAAATATCCGTCGATATATCCGATATATCGGTAAAATCAAAATACCGATATTTTCATCGTTGGTTTTCATAGACTTGCCTTTTTTTTCAGGAGTCACACTTAAGATTTTTCTTTCTTATTTTGTTTGCCCTTTAAAAACTAAAACAAAAATAAGTGGCAATTTCATTATTTAAAAAATTAGTTTTTCACAAACAAAAAGTGAGTCTCGTCATCGACTGGGGAAACACATGTAAAAATGCGGGAACACAAAGTGGCGACTTTGCCGGGGATCATAGAAGGTCAAGCTTGCACTTAGGTTGAGGTAAATGTGGGGTTTGATTGGTTGATTAGTGGATACCCCTTCTTTGTGCCTTTATATGATTGAGTGTATAATGTCACATTGAAGATTTTTTGATACTATAAGTATCCATGATGCAAATTAGATTATGATGTTTACTTATGGTTGCTTCATTTGTCTATTGTGTTTGTCTTGACATGACTTGATTATATTCTTATCGCATGATTATTATACCATAGCGTGATGATTGATCTAGCCATATTTTTTATTAGATTATCGTATCTTTGCTTAATTCAAATATATAGATAGATGATTTATACCTGTATTGCTTGACTGATTGTTGCATGACTATCTTTCTCCTGTTTGATGCATGATTGTTTGTTTATGTTTTATTTTCTTGCTTTAGATGATAGGTTTTTCGGATGCACCCAAACCTTTCACTGTGCACATTAGATTGTCTTTGAGTGATTGAGAGTTGTGAGATGCCCTAACCAGTAGGAGAGCCTTCAACATAGGAAACCCCTTGGGATGTGACGAAATGCATGTGTGGAGGTGATGACCACCTTGCATGGAAGCACCGTGTCTCTTCGGTGGCGTGCAAAGGGTTACATACCGCTGAAGGGTACGATCACTTCTGCTAGGGATTCCCTTAACCCACCTACTTACTTTTTAGAGCCCACCTTGTCCTCATAGGTTGTGCTTAGATCCTTTTATTAGAAATTTCCATCCTACACATGGGTGCATCTGAGGGCCTTCAGAGGTCACTCTAATCACAATTAGGATCCAATACTCCCTCCATTTGGTTTCTTTCTAGAATGTTCAGAGTTTAGTAGTTTTTTGAGTTTCAGTGGACCACCTTATCGTGCTGTATTGGTTTTTTTTTCCTATTGTTCAGATCAGAGTACTTTTTTACGTGCTTCCCTTGTGTCGTATCTTATTCAATTCTCTCCTTCTTGAGTTAGCATTCTTTAGTTTGTTGTCACTCCGTTTGATACTTTAGGATGTGCTCATCGATCATGATCACCTTTTTACATCCTACACCTATCATAGGCCTGATGCTTTATCCTTTGATTGATTCACTTGATTCTATTTTTAACTTGATGCTTATCATTTTTATTATAAAAAGGTAAAATATTTGTTTTCACATTCATACATTTTTTAAGGGTTTCGCCTTGATCACCTTATCATTTTCTTTATGGAGCTCGGGTTGAAAGTAAATCAGGTATGTCTTGTTATAGATAGAGTATTGGTCCCGTGATAGTGTTGTTCTTCACACCTCACTCATTTTTTGGATTATTGATAGAAATTTTTTAATCACATTTGTAGCCATCTCATAGTGGACACCCTTGTGACTCTAGAGTCTCTATCATACATCCAAATTTTGATTATCATCACAGGACCACACTACGTGTGTTGTGTTAGACTTTTAGACTTAAGCCATCTCTTCACTTGCATATTGTGATCTTGAGGTCTGACCCATCATGGAGGACATTGAGCTTTTTGACCTTGGAGCAGGAGCTCGACCTAAAAAATTCAAGGTTGTGAGTCATCTATCTTATGATCAGAGTTGTACCTACGCATTTCCACATCTTCTATTCTTGTGTGCCCATATATTTTGACCCTTATGTAGCATCACCCCTCACCCCATTATCACTTGACCTTTCCATCCCTACATATCCTTGCATGGCACCATTATCTGTTCCTTTTATCCTTTTTCTGACTCGATCAGGTAGAGTTTGAGGAGACCAGATTGGAGATGAGCTTTGCACGATGAGGGGATGATCGGTGGATTATGACGAGAGTACTTAGATCGCTTTATGAGATCACTGATTACTATTTGGGTGAGAGGATCATCTTTGAGATCATTGTGGGGGATTTGGATTAGACCCTTACGCATGATTTCAGGAGGTTGGTATGACTATAGAGGTTGATCTTCCATGATGACCGTTGGATTATGGTGAGACGTTGTGGTTGATGAGATCATTGTCTATTCTGTCATTGAGAGGACCATCTTTGAAATCATTGCGGAGTATTCAGATTGAGCTTTTACACATGACTCCAGTGGATTGGCATGGTTATAGGGGTTAACATTATGAGGGGATGATGAGTGCCTCATGTTAGTGGATGACATTATTGACTATTCTACTGTTGAGAGGGTTATTTTTTAGACTACTACGGTGCATTCAAAGTGAGATTTTTTTTTTATATGATTTAGAGGGTTGACACAGTTACATTGGATGGACATTGATCTTTAGTGTTGATCATGTGATAGTTTGAGAGCACAATGTTTGGAATCGTGGTCGCAGGATGGGTGGCCATCATTTCGGTCAGCTTATACTTTATCACCTTTATTGACATTTAGACCGTTGCTAGCCTTTTGAGCCTCGCATGAGCATCTTGGCCTTTTTCTTTCTTATAGCCTTACTCACTTTTACACCGGGATAGGGGCCCTCTGATGTACATATGCTTTGTTCAGGAGTTTCAGGAGCCTTGGACTTACTGACAAATTTTCTTCACTATTTTGTCATCCCCATGATATCCATGCTTCATTATTCCCACTATTTGTATCCTTTGTTCCATCTTGTTGACTTCCTTATCATTTGATTTACTTCGTTTCTTTTCATTCCTCGAGTACCGATCTTTCACATTTCATTGCATGGAGTACAATCATATCACCACTTACATCCCATCCTATGGACATTGGTCCAGAGATCCTTAGTTGAGAAGGTTATCTTGTCAGTGAGAGTTTACATCATTGTTTGAGAGTTATCTATGTCATTATGTATTCTCATTGGAGCCCATGTATTGATATTCAGATTATGTGCCAAAAAAAAAAAAAAAAGTTATCCATGTCATTATGCGTTCTCATTGGAGCTTGTGTATTGATATTCAGATTATGCACAAAAAAAAAAAAAGAAAAAAAAAAAGTTACCATGTCATTATGTATTCTCATTGGAGCCCATGTATTGATATTGAGATTAAGCGCAAAAAAAAAAAAAAAACAAAAAAAAACAAAGGTTGTATATATGTATGTATTGTGTTACTCCATTGAGCATGTGGTAGTCATTGGGGATTGTTTTATTGAGTTCATTTATTGATGAGAGTTCGTATGTGAGCTCTCTAATCCCTCACCTCTTGGGGTTTGTCTTGTACACTTTGTGCGTGAGAGAGACGAATGACCTTTTCCTAAGGACTCTGGATTATTGTCTCTTTTATCATTTCATCCATTGGTGATTTTGATCATTCTCCATGTATTGATTTGAGCAAATCAGTGCTCGTTTGATTTTTTTCCAACCCATTATTCTTCACACTCTATTTCATTCACCTTGTCTTCATCGTTTTTCATTCATATCCATCCACATCTTGTATTTGATATTTCTATTACATCATCATTATTCCTTTGCAGCTTGATGTTACTTCTTTCTTTCATTTCATTATTGATACATTCACATTAAATGTCTTTATTCCTTACTGATACATCCATGTTGGACGTCCTTAGGTTCATGGTTTACGAGATTTTCTGCACATATTGCATTTTGATACATGAGGGTATGGGTTTGGTCATTGGGTATTTGAGCCTAGTTTCCCTTCATTTCTTTACCTTATCACCCTAGCCTACGTTACGTCCCGTGTCTTAAGTCCACCTTGAGGCTACGAAATCATACATTGTGTTTGATAGTTCACACATGAGCGATACTTGAGATTGATTAGAGATTGCTCGAATTATGATGGATCATGAGATATGGCATGACCTCACATTGGGGCATAGCCACCTTAGAGAGTTTTGTTGGATATGTAGCCACTTTGTCCGATGTATTACACCGGGGCATACCGTTTTTCAGCCAGTGATGGATTTTTGAGATGACAGTTTACATCGAGAGGTGCTCATTTTTTAGAGGAGATTAGACACCCCTTTCATATTGGAGTATGAGATGGATGATTTCATTTGATATGACTATGTTGGGACATACCCTCTTATTGTGTTTGATAGTTCACACATGAGCGATACTTGAGATTGATTAGAGATTGCTCGGATTATGATGGATCATGAGATATGGCATGACCTCACACTGGGGCATAATCACCTTAGAGAGTTTTGTTGGATATGTAGCCACTTTGTCCGATGTATTACACTGGGGCATACACTTTTAAGCCAGTGATGGATTTTTGAGATGACAGTTTACATCGCGAGGTGCTCATTCTTTAGAGGAGATTAGACATCCCCTTCATATTGGAGTATGAGATGGATGATTTCATTTGATATGACTATGTTGGGACATACCCCCTCATTGGTGTTGATTGATTCGATATGTTTACATAGGGGCATACCTTCTCAAATGATGATGGATTTTTGAGGTGATAGTTTACATTGAGTCATAGCCATTCTTTGGAGGTAGTTGACGTTTCTTTCACATTTGAGTATGAGATATGGTGACCCTTATACAAGGGCGTGTTTCTTTAAGTCGATGGCGGATTATGAGTCATGTACATTTTTTAGAGATGATCAGACTTCCCTTCGTATTGGAGTATGAGACTTGGATAGGAGATTTCATTTTATGTGCTTACACTGGGGCATATTCCTCTCATATGATGATGGATTTATGAGTTATAGCCATTCTTCAGAGGAGATCGAGCATTCTTTTCACATCGGAGTATGAGATGTGTTTGGCATATTTCATTTTATGTACTCTACACAGAGGCATACTCCTCTCAAATTGATGATGGATTTTTTAGGCATAGTCATTCTTTTGGAGATGATAAGATTTTCCTTTCACATTGGAGTACGAGATATGACTGGGGGATTTTCTTTGATGTGACTACACTGGAGCATAGACTTCTCATTGGTATTGATTGATTTTTGAGATGATTTGATCAGGGCGTACACTTGTGAGGGTTCATAGTGGATTTTAGTCATTTCAGAGATTGCCCTACACTAGGGCATAGCCCTCTCATCGTCTATTGACCTTGGAGTTACATTGAGACATGACCATGTCAGAGTTCGGAGGTATAAGCTTATACCGGGGCATGACCCATTCATTAGTGATGGATTTTGAGATGACAGTTATACCAGATGTACACTTTCCAGAGGTTATCTTACATGAGTTTGACCATTTTGCATCTTTGCCCTGTGGGGTCATATTTCTCTCACCTGTGATTGATTTTGGAGGTGTTTTTTCTATTCGGAGCTCCCCCCATTTTGATATGATGTATTCATACTGGGGCATAGCCACTTCTCTAATTTTTTACGTTGAGACTTGACCTCTTGTTTATGAATGTTGCTTTCGATGGATTATAGAGATGTTGATATTTTGGGATCAGTCTCCTCAGCTCACTTGGTTCGACGTGGATATCCATTTACCTATATTACACACACCTGTACATTCTACCTTTGACACTACTATACCTACATCTATCTCATTTTGCTAGAGCTCTACTGATATTTCACTTTGAGTCTACCTTTTTTAATCATCTTGTAAGATCTTATCCCACTCTCTTGATCAGAGCAGAGGATGTAGGCCAGTTTTGAGTTTTTTGGTTGAGTGTTCACACACCTTTGGACATTAGGTTCAATATCTTCTATGATGGTAAGGCCTATTAGATTGATGTTGTATTTGAGATGGTGTTTTCATACTGACAGTTGATATATTGTGTCTTGACCTGCTTGCATTGTAGACTTATACGATTTTTTGGACATTTGTTTTGTCCATCATTTTGGTTTGTCTTTATTAGCACAATTTTTGTGATGCATGGTCCTATTTGAGCATTTGATGATCGAGGTTAGACTTTTCCATTGCATTATCATTGAGCATATCCTAGAGTGTCCCGTGTCTTAACATTCTGTCTCTTATCGGTCGCCATCACATAATGGGGCATATCTCCTCTTAGGATTTATAGGATCTTCTACTGATATCCTAGTTACTCGGTTTGCTTGTTGTTACTTGAGAGTTTTTATACTAGGGTGTACCTTTTTTATCAAGATTTTTCACTTGGTTGTTATCCTAGTCACTTCAGTTCATGATGTAGATCATCGTTTTGACAGTCCATTTACCCTAGTTTCTTAGTGGAGCCTTTCCTAGGCCATTGACTCAGGTTTGCATTTTTAGATATCATCGGGATTTTTATGGGAGTCACCTTAGCGAGATAGGTTTTCATCCATACTTCCAGTGGAGTAGTTTAGCATGATCATTTTTTATCCTTAGTGGAGTTTCCTTGAGCTAGTAGGATTGGTTGATGATGTACATGTACCTTGACTCGTTTGATCATTTCATCCTTGGAGACAGAGATGACAAGTTTGTATCATTTGGTTATCCTTGTGACTATGCATTGGTTGTTATACTGGGCATATTCCCCTTTCCTTTGTTGAGGCCAGTCCCCTCCCCAGGAGAGCGTTTTCTTTGAGGTTGGACATTTTCACTTATTAGAGTCCCCAGTGGAGTATTTTTTAGATAGTACCTATTCTAGTGGAGCATTTTCTTAGTAAGTTCGCATCAGTTGCTATACTGGGGCATATCCCCCTTTTTGTTTAGGGCATTCCCCTTTCATTGAGTTGTTTAAGGCATCCCTCTTCCATTTAGATTCTTACCACCATAGATTTGACATCTATGGGCATTATTCATCAGTTTGTTTAGGGGCATCTCCTTTTTTTTTAGTTGTTTAGGGAATCCCCCATTCGTTGAGTTGTTTAGGGCATCCCTCTTCCATTTAGATTTTCACCACCATAGATTTGACATTTATGGACATTCGATCAGATTTTCATCACCATAGATCTGACATCTATGGGCATTCGATTAGATTTTCACCACCATAGATTTGACATCAATGGGCATTCGATTCGGATTCTCACCGTCATAGATTTGACGTCTATGGGCATTCGATTAGATTCTTACCACCATGGATTTGATATCTATGGGCATTCGATCATATTCTCACCACCATAGATTTGATATCTATGGGTATTCGATTAAGATTTTCACCACCATAGATTGGACATCTATGGGCATTCAATGTAGTTTCTCACCACCGTAGATTTGATATCTATGGGCATTCTCCTTCATGGTTGATTTACTAGTTTTCTGATCAGAGGCATTCAGTGTCACCATTCAGGGTACATATCATACAATTGATCAAGGGTTTGTGTATCACTTCCTCATTCTTAGCCGATTCCTTAGCTTTCAAAGCCATTTCTCTTATATTAGCTTTCTTAGTCACTTAGTTTTTAGAGTTGTTTTTTCAGTTTGGCTATCGGAATCATTCTTTATCGGTTTTTTCTTAGTGATTGGGTTTTCTCGTATACCCTTTTTGTGTTTAGAACTTATTTTTCGGTTTTGCTTTCAGAGTCATTTTTGTTAGTTTTTAGGGAACGGGTTTTCCTATAGACCCACTTAGTTTTTAAAGCTATCTTTTCAGTTTGGCTTTCAGAGTCATTCTTTGTCAGTTTTTTTTAGTGTTCAAATTTCCCTGTTTCTCCTCATCCAGAGTTTCACTGCTCTAGTATGTGACTTCGATTGATTTTGAGTTTGTTATGTCATGTTCAAGGACAATTTCGGGGTCTTTTCTATTTTTTAGTATAGTTCACTTAATTTCATTTATTACTTACGTATCTGTGATTCATTCATTACACTCGTGATCTCTATCGAAGAAGGGCATATTTGTAGACCCTCCATTTTGTTATCTTGGCATGTGATGCCCAAGTCTACCCTCATTCATCTTCTGTTACTTGTTTATGATCTTATGGTCCTTTTCTGGGTTATTTTTAAGCTTTTTTTGGTGGTCCACTGCAACTCATTCGGTCACTACCTTTGGATTTTCTTTGGAGATACCTTGGGGGACATTTTAGGGATCCCTAATGTGCTTGCTCAGTGACCTTTTTTTTTTTAGGTTTGTTATTCTATTGCATGGTTCTAGGATTTGATCTTGATTTGCATGAAATTGACATTTTTGATGTTTGATTGCATGTGACTAATATTTTGATCTTAGTTTCATGAATTTGAACTTTAATTTTTGGTTGACATAAAATTATTTTATTTTTTTATTTATTTTTTTACATAGTCCTTTTTTATTTTGTATCGTTGGTGCACTAACTTTAGTTTTGCCTTTTTTTCTTTCACATGTGATCACCTTTTTAATGGACGCATGGATTCTTTATGAGGTGATGAGGAGATGATATGAAGAGCATTGGAGGGAAGAAAAGGCTTCAGTTCTCAATCATGAAGACTTTTCAAGAAGTTTCCGGTTTTCATCTTTTGGGGAAGCATAACCACAGGCCATGCAAGGAAGCTACTGCCAGTCACGTTTCTCAACCGCCATGCATTCAGTGAGGCCCTTTTTGGAGAAGTCTCCAGAAGAAGAATCTTTCTGTTGAGGGAGCATGCACACCACGCCTGAGGATGAGTGACAGTTGGAGTTCTAGAGACTTCTCATGCTTATAAAAGAGAGTTCATCACTGACAGAAAGGACTTTTTTTGGCATTCTCGGAGGAGCAGAGTTCACCACTGATAGAGAGGGGAGGGAGGCCTTTCTTGAGGTGGGGAGCTTTCATCTTTTGGGGGAATCTTTCAGCGGAAAGGAAAAAAACAGTGAGGTGAAGGTGGTTGGTGAGGGTTGTTAGCTAGGGAGGTTAGGAGGATTAAGGGAAAATAAAGAAATGGGAGCAAGGATTTTTCTTTGGAAGCTTCATATGGATTTGAGGAAAGATCACCAATATTTGAGAGTTTATCACCGCAGGAGAATGATAGTTCTTCGCTGCGGGAGAATTCATCACCACCATCAGAGATCGTCGTTGAAGTTTGCTGTTCTATTCATGGAGATCGATGCTGCTGCAGGCTTCCACCTCAACAGCTTTGGAAAACTCTCTTGAAGATTCCGAAACCCTAGAACTCTTTCATGGCCAACTCCAATTCCACTCCTGCTCTACCCTTTGTCGCTCCACTATCATCCAGGAAGGAAAATGTGACAATGTTGGGTTCAAAAATCGCGAAATCTAGTGAATCAAGGACAGAGCTGCTTAATAGAATTCAAAGACCGTAGATACAGCATCATGGAACGGCTTTATACACTGGTGTCTCGCGATGCCTGAAATATGACTGCGATTGAATTCATAAGCCAAACGGTGATCGGTATGTAAAGGAAAAGAATAATCAGTTGACAAGAAGGATGAATCAGATTGTACAGCAATTGACAAAGTAATGGAGCAGTAGACTGTTACATCATCTGGAAGCCCTGGGTCATTTTGTTCTATCAGTCAATGAACAAAGTAGGCAACAAATTTCAAAGCATACACTGCTCTTTATGACATACTGTGAGGCAGGGTTATATGATAATCTTGTACAGGCGAATTAGAGAACAGAGCGTTTGAATAATATTATGATGTCTTGGAATCGTTTTGGTGCATAATCAGGTGTATCAGTGGGTTTCATCAACACCAGCACCTCATCCATTAGCAGGCCATCATCACACCGACTCATGTCTGTTACAGAATGCACCAGCACCGTGCACAAACCGACAGCAGATCCGGATCGACCAAATTAAAGCATTATCATCAATTGACCACACCATCAGTTCTCCCATCATTGGTGACATAAAGAATAACCATATTGGAATCCGAGTGGAGAATGCATCAGATCATGGTTTGGAGATAGATAGAAGCTTGCAACCATCCTTAAATCATCCTTGAAGTGGAGTTGCAGCAGCTCAGTGCAAGAAGGAAAGTGGCAGCTGTGCTGAAATTCAAGTGAAGTTTTGTGGGTATTTTCATGGCTGAATTGTGCTGAAACTCAAGGGAAGAAACAAGCTGAAAGTGGTTGTACATATGGTGATTTATGGAGCATAATATATAGCTGAATGTATGGTTAAAATTCAAAGGAAATGTGGCTGAACTCGGTGGCTTTAATGGAAGATGAGAGCTGAAATTTTACTGAAAATACCTTATCAGCTTTGGAGGAAGGTTGAGGTAAGTTTGCTGAATTTTAATCTTGGTTTTGCTCCTTTTCTTTTATTAACTCTCTTTGGTTTTAATTATTCTAGATTAGGTTTGGGTGTGGACAAACCGGGCCACACATGAGTTGTGAAAAGAGAGAAACAGGAGAATCCCTAATTTTTGTTATTAAAAACTATTAATAATACACATTGGACTTGAGTATATATATATACATGCTAGTGGGACCCATAATACAATAAGGAAAAAAAAGGAAAAGTAAATAACCGAAATAACTATACACTATCTAACACTCCCCCTCAAGCTGGAGCATATATGTTATATGCACCAAGCTTATTACAAATGTATTTAATTCTAAGACCTCTGAGAGATTTAGTAAAAATATTTGCTAGTTGATCATTTGAATTGACAAAACTAGTCGCCACACATCCTGATGCGATCTTCTCTCTAATGAAGTGACAATTAACTTCAATTGTTTGGTCCTTTCATGGAAGACTGGATTGGATGCAATATGCAAAGCGGCTTGGTTGTCACAGATGAGCTTCATCTGTTCATCTTTTCCAAATCTCAACTCCCGAAGAAGATGTTTCAGCCATATGAGTTCACATGTTGCCAGAGCCATAGCTCGATACTCGGCTTCAGCACTAGATCTGTCCACTACATCTTGTTTCTTACTCTTCCAGGATATTAGGTTACCTCCAATAAAAACACAATACCCGGAAGTGGAACGTCTATCTGTGGTGAGCCAGCCCAATCTGCATCTGTGTAACCAACAACCTGGGTATGACCTCTATTCTCATACAACACACCTTGGCCTGGTGTGCTTTTGATATATTGAAGAATGCGGATTACAGCATCCCAATGGCTATCACATGGTGACTGTAGGAATTGACTAACACTTACAGGAAAAGAAATGTCTGGACGAGTAATGGTGAGGTAGTTCAGTTTACCTACAAGTCACTGATATCTCCCAGGATCTCCTAAAGGCTCCCCCTGTCCTGGTATAAGTTTGACATTTGGATCCATAGGAGTGTCTACCGGTTTACAGTCTAACATAGCGGTTTCTTTTAAGATGTCTAAAGCATACTTCCTTTGGGAAAGAACCACACCGGAACTGGATTGAGCTATCTCAATCCCTAAGAAATACTTGAGTTTCCCCAAGTCTTTAGTCTGAAAGTGGGTGAAAAGGTCTTGCTTAAGTTTCTGAATGCCATTCTAATCTCTGCCTGTAATGATGATGTCGTCCACATAAACTACCAGATAAATACACTAGCTCGAAGAGTTATGATGATAGAAAACGAAATGGTTTGTTGTACTGCGAAATATGCCAAACTCCTGAACAACAGAACTAAAACGGCTAAACCATGCTCGAGGAGATTGTTTCAAGCCATATAGAGAACGGCATAACTTGCACACTAAACCAGACTCCCCCTGAACAACAAAACCAGGTGGTTGCTCCATATAAACTTCTTCAGCAAGATCCCCATGAAGGAAAACATTTTTAATATCTAACTGATAAAGAGGCCAAGAACGCATAGCAGCCATGGAGAGCAATAGACAAACATAAGCTATCTTGGCAACAGGAGAGAAAGTGTCACCATAATCAGAACCATAAACCTGAGTATAGCCTTTAGCAACTAAACGGGTCTTAAGGCGATCAACCTGACCATCAGGGCCAACCTTAACTGTGTAGACCCAACGACAACCAACTGTAGATTTACTAGAGGGTAAAACAATAAGATCCCAAGTGCCATTGGAGTGTAAAGCAGCCATTTCATCTACCATTGCCTGTTGCCAACCTGGATGGGAAAGAGCCTTAGGGGTGCTATTGGGAAGAAAAACAGAAGATATAGCAAAAACAAATGCAGAATAGGGTGAAGATAATCGATGGTAACTCAAAAAATTGTAAATGAGATGAGGATTATGAGTTGATCGATTACCTTTCCGAAGAGCAATGGGTAAGTCAGTAGAAGGAGGCAGAGATGGGGCAGGAGAAGCCGAAGGGAGAGGAAGTGAGTCAGCAGGTGCCTCGGCCAAAGAAGGAGGAACAACGACACGATGACGGCGATAATAAACCTGAAGATATAGCAAAAACAAATGCAGAATAGGGTGAAGATAATCGATGGTAACTCAAAAAATTGTAAATGAGATGAGGATTATGAGTTGATCGATTACCTTTCCGAAGAGCAATGGGTAAGTCAGTAGAAGGAGGCAGAGATGGGGCAGGAGAACCTGAAGGGAGAGGAAGTGAGTCAGCAGGTACCTTGGCCAAAGAAGGAGGAACAACGATACGATGACGGCGATAATAAACCTGAAGTGGGCGAGAAGGCACTGCATCAGGTGGGGAGATAATGGGAAAGGGTAAGACTTTAGAAACAGGAAGAGACTCGGAGGTGGAGAAGAATGGTGAATCCTCAAAGAATGGTGAATCCTCAAAGAAGGTGACATCAGCGGAGAGAAAGTAACGATGAGTCTCAGAGGAATAACAACGATAACCCTTTTGAAGTCTGGAGTATCCCAAGAAGATGCATTTTATGGCTTTGGTAGAAAGTTTGTCCTGTCCAGGAGTGAGAATATGAACAAAGCAAGTACAACCAAAAACACAAGGAGGAAGGAAATAAAGTGGTTGGTCAGGGAAAAGAAGGGAATGAGGAATCTGATCGTGTAATACAGATGAGGGCATATGATTAATCAAATAACATGCTGTAAGAACAGCATCCCCCAAAAACGAAAAGGAATATTACTTTGGAGAAGGAGAGTACGAGTTGTTTCAACAAGATGTCGATTCTTACGTTTAGCTACCCCATTTTGTTGAGGAGTATGAGCATAAGAAGACTGGTGAAGGATCCCATGTTGGGACATAAATAAAGTAAATGGTGCAGAAAAATAGTCCTTGGCATTGTACTGCGTAACACACAAATAGAAATATTGAATTGGGTTTGGATTTCAGCATAAAATTTCTGGAAAATAGAAAATAACTCAGCTCGATTTTTCATTAAAAATAACCAAGTACATCTAGAATAGTCATCAATGAAAGTGACAAAATACTCAAATCCTAAAGTAGACGCGGTCCGACAAAGACCCCAAACATCAGTGCGGACAAGTTCAAAAGGAGACTTTGCCCGATTAGTCAAACGCTTTGGGAACGAGACACGAGTATGTTTCCCAAATTGATAGGACTCACATGCAAGCGACGACAAAGATGAAAAACGAGGGACCATTTTTTGGAACTTGGATAGACTAGGGTGGCCCAGGCTACTGTGGATGAGGAGGGGAGCATCAATGGAAATGCAAACTGCAGGAGTTGAAGGCGAGGTGAGGTGATAGAGGCCTTGAGACTCAAGTCCTATGCCAATCATCTTCCCCGTATTCTGGTTTGCAAGGTCACAAATTTATCAGAAAAAGTAATAGAGCAGTTAAGAGTACGAGTGATTTTGTTGATGGAGATAAGATTAAAGGAACGCTCAGGAGTATAAAGGACAGAAGTGAAAGGTAGAGAAGGGAGAGGATGTATCAAACCAATGCCTTTAGCCACAGTTTGAGAACCATTAGCTAAGGTAACAGTAGGTAAGATAGAGGTAGTAGTAATAGAAGAGAAAAGATCCTTATTACCAGATATGTGATCAGAAGCGCCAGAATCTAGAATCTAAGGTCCAAGAGAAGATGTGTGGGTAAGACAAGCAGAAACATTACTAGTCTGGGTAACAGAAGTAACAGAAGCTGACTTGGTGGCCTGATAGCGGAGATAGTCATCATACTCACTGTCAGTGAGAGAAATACCCTGAGATATGGAGGAGCTCGGAGGCTGAGGATCAGATGACTGGGCCACATGGGCAGTGCGGGGAGGCTGCCCATGTAACTGATAACACCGATCATGAGTGTGGCCAAGCTTATTACAATAGGTGCAATGAGGACGTTGACCTCTACCTCGATTACCACTGTGTCATCCTCGAGAGTTAGTTTGAGAAACTAACACAGAAGAATCTGAAGTGTTATCAGATGGCAAAGTCTGAGTGGAGGAAATACGAAGGAGGCGAGCAAACACATCATCCAAGGATGGAACGGAGGAACTGCCAAGAATCTGATCGCGGACGGTCTCAAGATCTGGACAGAGGCCAATAAGCGTAAAAACCATGAAGAACTTGTCAATCTGTGTTCGTTGATTCCCAACATCAGTAGTAAGAGGCATCATGGTCAAGAATTCCTCCTTAAGAGAGGCAATCTGGCCAATATAAGTAGATAAATTCATGTCTTGTTGTCTGACATTGACAATAGAAGAAACCACCTTATAAAGACATTGGATATCATTCGTGTATAGCCCTTTCGTCTGATTCCAAAATTTAAAGCATGTTTTGTAGGCCCGAAGATGAAGTAAAATCTTAGGATCAACTGATTGCCATAACACACTACAGAACTGTGCATCTATCTTCCTCCATTGTACTCTGTCAACCTCAGGGATATTTGCCTCCTGCGTAACAAGGTAATCCTCATAACCTTGACCCATAAACCAAAGCTCCACAGAAGCAGACCAGGACAAATAATTTTCACTGCTAACCAATTTCTCTGAAGTAATCATAGGAGATCCATATATAATAGAGAAAAAAATGGAACTTTTAGTAGCCATATCTACTTATCTGGAGAACAAAATATGTTTGGATCGAAGAGAGCCCTAATACAGCTTCAAATCGCGGTTGAAAGAAGAAAAAACCAAGGATCCGCGACTATGAGAGACCAAATAGTAAAGAAAAACAAATGTGGCACTACTGGAAGGGTAGAAGAACACTTCCTAAGACACGTGCAGGGCTCGGGGTGGAGAGGAAGTCACCAGAGGTCGCCGGAAAAGCTGTTTAGAGGGTTGGCGGAGACAAAAACCCCAAAAAATGCACTTGCAGGGCTCGAATGGCACAAACACAGATGAAAAGTGGCTAGACGGCGTCAGGCGAGGCTGGAGGTGGAAGCACATTGCCGGAAAGTGCTCCACGCGCCCTCACGCGCCGGAGAAGAAACGCGCGTGGTCGGCGCGTGACTGAGATTCTCCCTCTGATGCTTTGACAAAACTTGAAGATCTCATCCTTGCGCACCTAATGGTATGGTCGGTGTCGGAAAAGGACTTCGCCGGAAAAAAGTCGTGTGGAAAATTTGCCGGTGGTGAGTGTTTTCTGATGGCAATGATGGTTTTCTGACGGCGATATGGTTGACAGGAAAACTTTAGGAGATGGGGAAGGTGACCGGAATGAAACACGGTCACTGAAAGGTTTCTTAGAATTGATTCACGGATAAACCGGAAATAATTAGGTTTTTGTTTTTTTCTCCCTAGTGTCACGGACTTAGTCGTTTTCTAAGCTCATGCGGCACTTAGACAAGCCAGGACGTTTGATCTTGCTAAGTCGGCCTTGCTCCCCAATGCTTAGCTTGCTAGGCTAAGACACCCGCGACTCAAAAGCTTAAGAAGCTTGGTAGGCAACTCCTTAAAGAATGGAAGCTCTTATTGACTCAAGAAAGCCTTTACAAGTGCTTGGAAGCTCACTTGCTTGGTACCTTGGCCAAATGAGGCCCTCACCTATTTATAGGCACCAATGGAACTCTCTGGAACCTTGGAGGGTTCCTTATAACTCAAGACTATTCTAGAATGTCCTACATCATTCTAGGTACAAGCCTATATACAAGTATATACAAGAGTCTTCTAGAATTCTCTAGAAAGCCCCGGACTCCTCTCGTGCCTTCCACCATGGTGTAGAATTGTGTGGATTCCTCCAGGCTTCTCTAGAACCTTCCACACTCTTCCCACTCTAGGAGTCTTCAGAAGCTTCCTGGCCCTATATAAGGCCATGGGGAGGCTCATTTGAATCAGCTTGTGACACTAGGCTCTGATACCATGTGAAAAGAGAGAAAATGGAGAATCCCTAATTTTTGTTATTAAAAACTATTAATGATACACATTGGACTTGGGTATATATATACATGCTAGTGGGACCCACAATACAATAAGGAAAAAAGAAAAGAAAAGTAAATAACTGAAATAACTGTACACTATCTAACATGAGTGTTGCTAGAATCCATTGTTTAGGTCAACGTGTGAATGGTCTTTGTTGTTTCATGGTTTAGAATGGAATTTTGATTTGATTTAACCTAAGTTTTTACCTAATAAAGCCGTTTGATAAACCTATGATAATTGGCTTTGAAATCATCATTTTTATTTTGATTTATGAGGATTTAATTTTATGCATTTTTGTTTAGTTAATTCTTGGGAATCCACATTTCATAATTCACATACATGCATGTTACTTAAATAGGAAATTGTATGATTTAATTGGATACTCACTTAGGGCTCTTTAGACATTTATTTTAGCATTTAATTCAGGCATAATTAATCATCTATACAGCTGTAAATTTGTTCCATGTGTTAGATTACAATTAGCTTATGTTTACGACACTTTTTCTCTATGATTTGATGTACATATAACATTTAAATAGTTGATCTTATATTGGTTTTATTTAAACCTTTATTTAGGAGTCTTTCGTTATTTGGTTTTGAAATCAAAATAGGATACAATAAACCACTTAAATGGCTGCAAGTTTAGTTCATACAATAAGTCATAGTTCATACATCGGATCGCCTAATTCTAGCACACACACACACTTGTCTTTAGGTGCTTTGTAGTGGTTCTTGATTCCCATGTGTTTTACTGATTTTAGAAAAATGTTTTCGATTGCTCCTAAAACAAAACGAATCCTCAAAGTTCTATATTTAAATTAATCTTAGATCAATTAGGTGATGAAAAGTTTACTTTCTAAAAGACAATGCTACCTATTTTATTCGGTCTGCAACTTTCAAAAGTTTTAAAAATGAAATTTTGTTTTGAATACACACGAATTAAAATTCATAACTCCAATCAACGGAGTCTTTATGGATGAATTCATGGAAATTAAAATGGGATTTGATGGATCCCTACATACAAAGTTTTCCGAAATATGGTTTTCTACTAACAATGTTGATAGTTTATTATACCCTTGAAATTGTAAATTAGAATCCGACCATTTAGTAACCCTTGAAAATTTTTCTAATTATTCCATGGTGCTGTAAACTTCTTGAATTTGATTTTAGGTTTTTGTTTGAGGTAAAAATAATGACCCAATTAGAAGATATAAATCAATCTTTCAAAAGGCATGGTTTTCACTTTGTTTTTGACACTCAGTTTTGTTTTGCAAAATTTCATTACTAAATGATCCTCGTTAATTCCTTTAGGCATTTTTACCTTAATCTAGACTTCCCAAACTTAATTTTTGATACCTAAAATATTAAGAAACAATTTCTAAAATGAGAGATATAACTTTTTTTCTTGTACCCACTGCACAAGTGTTCTTCTAGAGCTGAGAGATGTTTACTTATTTTTAAATATGTTATAAATGTGATAGTGCCCTGTGATTATTTTTCATTTTAAATAGACATATCAAGCTAGTTTCATGAATTTTTGTATGATTTTAGGATATATCTAAATTAATTAAAAAAAAATCAATTGTTGAATACCTTAAAAAGATGCCCTGTTTTGGACCTATTATCATCATTATGAAATCTGGTACTAAGTGAGAGTTAGTTAACTAATTTGATCACTTGGATGATAAACTAGACATATAGGAGATGTTTTCTGAAAATTTTCATGATGAAACTTGACTAGTAGATATTTGTTTTAGATTTACGTTGTAGAGTCCTCTGTTATGATCATTTGCTGATTTTTCTGTGAAGCAACCCACTTGTGAATAAATTTGATATTAGTTGGAATATAATTAATTAATTAGGTCAATGGATGAATGATCTTTGTTGTTTCATGGTTTAGAATTGAATTTAGATTTGATTTAACCTAAGTTTTTACTTAATAAAAGCCGTTTGATAAGCCTATGATAATTGGCTTTGAAATCATCATTTTTATTTTGATTTATGAGGATTTGATTTTATATATTTTTGTTTAGTTAATTCTTGGGAATCCGCATTTCATAATTCACACACATGCATGTTACTTAAATAGGAAATTGTATGATTTAATTGGATACTCACTTAGGGCTCTTTAGGCATTTATTTTAGCGTTTAATTCAAGCATAATTAATCATCTATACAGCTTTAAATTTGTTCCATGTGTTAGATTACAATTAGCTTATGTTTTTTTTTATCTATGATTTGATATACATATAATATTTAAATTGTTGAACTTATATTGGATTTATTTAGGAATCTTTCGATATGGGGATTTGAAATCAAAATAGAACACAATAAACCACTTAAATGACTGTAAGTTTAGTTCATACAATAAGTCATAATTCATACATTGGATTGCTAATTCTAGTGCGCACACACACACACAAACACACACATTTTTTTTTAGGTGCTTTCTAGTGGTTCTCGATTCCCATATGTTTTAATGATTTAAAAAAAATGTTTTTGATTGCTCCTAAAACAAATGAATTGTCAAAGATCTATATTTAAATTAATCTTAAATCAATTGGTGAGGAGCGTATGTCCCTTATAGGGTTCTTGGAATGGTTAGCGTGCAACTAAGGGGTGGTGAGTCTTGTTGGTCTTTTTTTTGCTTTGAGAGGGGGTAGTTGCTTTGTATATCCCCTGTATACTTTGTAACTTTCCGTCTCTTCATTAATACATTTTGCTTTACTTATCCAAAAAAAAAAAATTAGGTAATGAAAAGTTTACTTTCTAAAAGACAATGCTACCTATTTTATTCAGTATGCAATTTTCAAAAGTTTTAAAAAGGAATTTAAGTTCTAAAAATGAATTTTGTTTTTGAATACACATGAATTAAAATTCATAACTCCAATCAATGGAGTCTTTATGGATGAATTCATGGAAATTAAAATGGGATTTGATGGATCCCTACATACAAAGTTTTCCAAAATATGGTCTACTAACATTGTTGATAGTTCATTATACCCTTGAACTTGTAAATTAGAATCCGAGCATTTAGAAACTCTTCAAAAATTTTCTAATTATTCCATGGTGTTGTAAACTTCTTGAATTTGATTTTAGTATTTTGTTTAAGGCAAAAATAATTCTCCAATTAGAAGATATAAATCAATCTTTCAAAAAGTACAGTTTTCAGTCTATTTTTGACACTCAGTTTTGTTTTGCAAAATTAAATTACTAAACAGTCCTCTTTGATTCCTTTAGGCATTTTTACCTTAATCTCGACTTCCCAAATTTAATTTTTTATACCTAAAATATTAAGAAATGATTTCTAAAATGAGAGATATAATTTTTTTTCTTGCACCCACTGCACAAGTGCTCTTTTGGAGTTGAGAGATGTTTACTTATTTTTAAATATGTTATAAATGTGATATTGCCCTGTGATTATTTTTCATTTTAAATAGACAAATCAAGCTAGTTTTATGAATTTTTGTATGATTTTAGGATAACTCTAAATTAATTTAAAAAAATCAATTGTTGAATACCTTAAAATGATGCTTTGTTCTAGACCTATTATCATCATTATGAGATCTAGTGCTAAGTGAGAGCTAGTGAATTAATTTGATCACTTGGATATAGTGAACTAATCTTCTTGTTTTATGGAAGCACTTAACAAACTATAAAGGTACGTTCTTCACTTTCTGTGATTATTCCTTATTGAGAGTTCATGTTTTAAAATATACTTGGATGATAAACTAGACATATAAGAGACGTTCTGTGAAAATTTTCATGATAAAACTTGACTTTTAGATATTTGTTTTAGATTTATTTTGTAGAGTCCTCTATTTTGATCATTTGCTGATTTTTCTATGAAGCAACCCACTTGTGAATAAATTTGATATTAGTTGGAATATAATTAATTAATTTGGCATTTTGGACAATGATTTGGATATGTTAAAGATGTTAACATATGACATTGTTGCCTATGAACTAATCTTCTTGTTTTATGGAAGCGCTTAACAAACTATAAAGGTACGTTCTTCATTTTCTGTGATTATTCCTGATTGAGAGTGCATGTTTTAACATATACTTGGATGATAAACTAGACATTTAAGAGACGTTCTCTGAAAATTTTCATGATAAAACTTGACTTCTAGATATTTGTTTTAGATTTATTTTGTAGAGTCCTCTATTTTGATCATTTGCTGATTTTTCTATGAAGCAACCCACTTGTGAATAAATTTGATATTAGTTGGAATATAATTAATTAATTTGCCATTTTGGATAGTGATTTGGATATGTTAAAGATGTTAAAATATGACATTGTTGCCTATGAATTAATCTTCTTGTTTTATGGAAGCGCTTAACAAACTATAAAGGTACGTTCTTCACTTTCTGTGATTATTCCTTATTGAGAGTGCATGTTTTAACATATACTTTGATCCATGTTATCCACTAATTTACCCATTAATTTCCATAATTACTTCAACTTACTTAGTAGAGACCTAACTTTTAGGGCTTAGAGGGGTGCTACGATTGTTCGCTGTACCTTCCCAATATGTAACTTGATCCGTTGACCCAACATGGTTTTCACAGACTTGTCTTTTTTTTCAGGAGTCTCATTTAAGATTTTTCTTTCTTAATTTGTTTACCCTTTAAAAACTAAAACAAAACTAAGTGGCGACTCCATTATTTAAAAAATTAGTTTTTCACAAACAAAAAGCAAGTCTCACCATCAAGTGGGAACGCATGTGAAAATGCGGGATTACAAAGTGGCGACTCCGTTGGGGATCATAAAGGGTCAAACTTGAACATAGGTTGAAGTAAATGTGGAGTTTGATTGATCGATTAGTGGATACCCTTCTTTGTGCCTTTGTATGATTGAGTGGTTAATGACACATTGAAGATTTTTTTTGATACTACAAGTATCTATGATGCAAATTAGATTATGATGTTTACTTATGATTGATTCATTTGTCTATTGTGTTTGTCTTGACATGATTTGGTTATACTCTTATCGCATGATTATTATACCATAACATGATGATTGATCTAGCCATAGGTTTTATTAGATTATCATATTTTTGCTTAATTCAAATACATAGATGGATGATTTATACCTGTATTGCTTGGCTGATTGTTGCATGACTATCTTTCTCCTGTTTGATGCATGATTGTTTGTTTATGTTTTATTTTCTTGCTTTAGATGATAGGTTTTTTGGATGCACCCAAACCTTTCATTGTGCACATTAGATCGTCTTTGAGTGATTGAGAGTTGTGAGATGCGTTGACCAGTAGGAGAGCCTTCACCATAGGAAACCCCTTGGGATGTGAAGAAGTGCATGTGTGAAGGGGATGAACACCTTGCATGGAAGCACCCCGTTTCTTTGGAGGCATGTAGAGGGTTGCTTACCATTGGAGGGTACAATTGCTTCTGCTAGGGATTCCCTTAACCCAGCCACTTATTTTTTAGAGCCCACTTTGTCCTTATAGATTGTGCTTAGATCCTTTTATTAGGAATTTCCATCCTACACATGGGTGCATCTGAAGGCCTTCAAAGGTCACTCTAATCACAGTTAGGATCCAATACTCCCTCCATTTGGTTTCTTTCTAGAATGTTAAGAGTTTAGTGGTTTTTTGAGTTTCAGTGGACGGTGGTTTTTTGCCTATTGTTCAAATGAGAGTACTTTTTTCGTGCTTCTCTTGTGTCGTACCTTATTCAGTTCTCTCCTTCTTGTGTTGTTGTCACTCCACTTGATACTTTAGGATGTGCTCATCGATCATGATCACCTTTTTACATCCTACACCTATCATGGGCCTGATGTTTTATCCTTTGATTGATTCACTTGATTATATTTTTAACATGATGCTTATCATTTTCATTATAGAAAGGTAAAAGGTTTGTTTTCACATTCATACATTTTTTTAGGGTTTCGCCTTGATCACCTTATCATTTTCTTTATGGAGTTTGGGTTGAAAGTGAATCAAGTATGTCTTGTTATAGATAGAGTATTGGTCTCGTGATAGTGTTGTTCTTCACACCTCACTCATTTTTTGGATTATTGATAGAAATTCTTTAGTCACATTTGTAGCCATTCACAGTGGACACCCTTATGACTTTAGAGTCTCTATCATACATCTAGATTTCGATTATCATCACAGGACCACACATCATCTGTTGTGATAGACTTTTAGACTTAAGCCATCTCATCACTTGCATATTGTGATTTTCAGGTTTGATCCATCATTGAGGACATTAAGCTTTTTGACCTTGGACCAGGAGCCCAACCTTAAAAATTCAAGATTGTGACTCATCTATCTTATGATCAAAGTAGTACCTACCCATTTCCACATCTTCTATTCTTGTGTGCCCACCTATTCTGAGCCTTATGTAGCATCTCCCCTCACCCCATTATCACTTGACCTTTCCATCCTTCCATATCCTTGCATAGCACCATTACCCATTCCTTTTATCCCTTTTTTGACTCGATCAGGTAGAGTTTGAGGAGACTAGACTGGAGATGAGCTTTGCACGATGAGGGGATGATCGGTGGATTATGACGAGAGTACTTAGATCACTTTATGAGATCACTAATTACTATTTGGGTGAGAGGATCATCTTTGAGATCATTGTGGAGGATCCAGATTAGACCCTTATGCATGATTTCAGGAGGTTGGCATGACTTTAGAGGTTGATCTTCCATGATGACAGTCGGATTGTGATGAGAGGTTGTGGTTGATGAGATCATTGTCTATTTTGCCATTGAGAGGACCATCATTGAGATCATTGCGGAGTATTCAGATTGGTGGTCTGTTGAAGTGAGGAAAACTACATTGATCCCCAAATTCGAATCTCATGACCTGGATTCAGAATCTGCAGTATTGTTAGGGTCATTGACAATGGCAAACCTTAATTCTTCATTGCTTCATCTATGCTTGGTCAAGCACCAATTCTGAAGAGATTCCAATACTCTAAATTTCTAGTAGAAGTTCTTCACTTAAGGATGTGCTTTCGTATTGAGATTCTGAATATGCAGTGTTATTCATTAAATCCTGGTCTGAAAATGAGACACTTTGGAGCGGAGTCACCCATATTAGACATAATCTTGGGGTTTCTGGTCATACTCGGCAGTTGGCCTGCCATTAAGTCCATCGTAGTATGAGACACTTCAAGCGTCGCAGTAATCATCCCAGTATTATCAATCTCTAATGTAGCCTCACAAGCTGATGATAAGGACAGCTTTTCATACTGAACCTTAGCCCTTTTGACCATCAAATTTTCCACAGGTAGAGACCAGATCTGTTACAGTGGCTGTGGACTTTGTCCTCTACTCTTGCGTTGTTTCCGTATTTACTTTTTCTGCGCCAACAGAAACACTTGCTGAGTCTTAGCTTGGGATTGAAATCCATTTTCTAAATTGAATGTCTTGCTACAAGGGTTGCAAGAATCCAGGCCTTCAGACTTTAGACTCTGCCCCTTGCCTTTGCCACTACTAGCAGGAGTTTTCCCAGCCCTTTTATTTGAATCTTTCATGTGTAATAGAGCATATGAATGCACAACAATCCCTTGGAAAGATATGAGAGTGTCTGGCTTTGTCCAGAGTGTTAATAGGCGCTGCTCCATCGACTTGGACCTGCTTGGGATCTATTTAGCTATTGGGCTCCAAATTAAAACCTGCCATTGCTGTCTGGAAAACAAACTCTGAGGAAAATGCAATGAAAAAGGTAGGCCAGATGCAAATTGTATGAAGCTGGTGATGCAAATCCAGCTACAGATATTAGATGGAGAATATTCAGACGAAAGCAATGATGGATTGAGAGAGAAAACTGCTTGGATATTATCATTTATCACGTGCTGTGAGATGTGAATCTGCATCTGGAACAGACTTTGGGCAAGCCAAATTCAATTTGGAGTAACTACTTCTGGATTTGGGACATCCATCTTCCCACCAGAATCATAAGAAACTTTAGGAATTTCTTCATCAAATACTTTTACTTCATCCATCAAATCACATCAAGGTCATCTGTTTGTTCATCACTCCCACTAGTTTCAACAGTTTCAACCTTAGGAGAGTCAACTAAACTGAGTGGTGATGCTGCTAACTCATTTTGAATCTTCGGAACATCATTCAGGGGTGATGGGGAACCATTTGGAGGCAAGTCTGGTGCTATTTTAATTTGCCGTGTACTGTCATTTCTGCGAACTTGATGCGGCCATCAACAGAATTGAAATTCAGAAGATTTTGAAGTCAAACCTGAAATTGGGTGACTCGGCTTCGAAGTGGAAGATTTTGAATTTCCAACATAAGGAAAATGAGAAAGCAAATGTGCAACCTGGAAGTGATTTGAAGCAGCTGAGGAACGCGAGCACATGTACATTCTGAGGTCAACATTCTCCAAACCCATGATTACTTGTCCATTCCCTGACCTGATGCTTGCAAGTTTCTTTAATCACACAATTTCAGCAACTTGATCAAAAGCTGTGTATAACGTTTTCTGCCCATTTTCTAGTTGCTCCTATAGCATTCTTATGAATCTCATATTCAATCAAATTTAGAGAGCCACCTCGACAGTTTGAAAACCTCTCTCGGCAAAAGGTAATTTGAACTCCTGAAGAAGAGTGCCATTTGCTATTTCATCCTCTGCTTCACCAATCTCCTATTTCTTCAATTCAATAACTGCACTTCTCAACTGATCTTCTTCAATACTCAAGTCAAGCATCAATTCAATCCACTTCAACCCTGATTAAGATCATTTCGGACTCTCCTTTTGCTAATGCAGCCTCAGTTCCAGCATTCTGCTTAACATATTATGCAGCATCCAGATGGCCCGTTAATTTTCCATAGCTAGCTAGGAGACTGTAACCTTGCGAATTCCATCATTTCCATCCTTCGAACACCACAGATCATTAACGACACATACGATTAATATTACTCGAAGTATTCTTTGTCTTTCCACAGGTTGTTGGTCCATCTTCTTCCCAAATCTGAGTACATGGAACTGTCGGTAACAATGAATGCCATGCAGACATGGAGATGGGCAGAAACAACAGAAAACCAGAATTAGGCTCAGTCTTTTTGGATTCCACGGATGACTTTGGAGATGGTTCTATATTGATCTGTTTGAATTCTCTGGATAAATTTTAAGGAAGCTTTGCATCAGTATATTTAGGTTCTTTGGATACTACCTCATCCTCACTTGCAGGTTTCACAAATGAGGCATCAAGGCAGATTGTAGCTCTCTAATCTTTTCAGGTAACCGTGCACTTGTCACAAAAAGGGTACGAATCTGCCTTCTGACATAGTTCATCTACGAGTAAGTTTGTTTCTCGATACATGACAGGTTCACTAACAAGTGATAAAGCAAAATGTCTCAGTGATAGGCCTGCTGATATCCATTCTATTTTAACATTAGGAACACATTTCAGTCATCTTCTTGTGGAGGTCAATGGCAGAATTCACAGCCTCTAAAGGATCATCCATCTTCTAGTGCAATCTATCTGTCATAAGAGGAACAAATTGTCTTGCCCATAATCCAATTAAATTATTTAGAATACTCAATTCTGGCCAGAACATCTCTACTGACAGCTGCAGAGTCTGGACCAAGCCGTTTCGAAAATGAGGTATCTCTTGGTCACTGATTAAACCATGCCTCCTTCTACCTCGAATCAAGATCTTCCTCTTATACAGAGTAGGGAGTCCTCATCATAAGACCACAGTAACTATTTTTAGCAGGGTCATTACCAAAATTGAGGAAGCACCGTCTGATTCACTATTTGAAGAAGTGCCTGAGTCTGAATCACTTGATGAAGAGCCTGAATCACCATTGGAGGTACTAGAACTACTACATCTATTTACTCTTGAATCTGAGACTAAAATGACCGCCTTGCATGGTGCACATATGAGTTGAAAGTAGATATTCCACAACATCATTTCTCAGTCCAGAAAGTAAGGTTAGGAATTCAACATCAGAAGCTTTAAAGGCCAGAGTGATTGAATGAACATAAGGTTGGATCAAACGGGCTTGAGAGAACCATCTCATTCCAGGAATAATTGTCCCAACAACTCAACCAAAAAGTAGCAGATGTCACCACCAGATTTAAACGCATGGCAGCAGAGTAATTGCAGAATCTGAATGACTCTTGGATTTCGATAAGCAGGGCATAGTATTCCCAACAATAAACATGTCATCCTCAACAAATTTTGTATCAATATTCTCTTTGTGGCATTCATTTCCTAGACCGCTTGGCAGTGGTGTTCTCCCCTGATTCCTCAATAATACAGGCCACCACAGAATCTGACTTAGCTAAATGCTTCAAACCTTCAACAAGTTTAGGAAGGTTAAATGCAACCCTACATTGCACTGCAGCATGAACAACAGGAGAGAGAGAGAGTTTCATGCTATGAATGGATGGGCATCAACTTCCTTCTCATTGATATCTCCTTTGAACTTCTTCTGGCACAGGGCCTCTCCATCTTTATCATCCCAAAATTTGAACTCATATGTAACGTTTGTAAAACAGTCACCAGAAAACTAGGAGGAAGGAGCAAAAACAAGTATAATGGAGAATAGAGAAAACAAGAAGCGAACAAACAGGCAGAATGGAAATCAAATAAAGCCACATTTCATGATCTTTCAATGGGCTCAGGCTAGTGGGAAAGATCACAAACAAATTCAGGGCAAAAGTGCAACCAATATCTCTAGATGCCCCACAGTGAACATGATACCTCACCAGTTTCCCAGTCAAACCAAGGAAACAAAGGAAGAAGAACCAGCAGTAAAGATGCATGAGTGACTCAGAAAGTAACAGAGACATCAAGTAGAATAGTATCCAAAATGAGAAAATGCATGGTTTACAATGAACATACCTGGGGTGTTTCTTCACGAGTCAAACTTGCTTGGCTTCAAGTGTTTATTCCTCAAGATCAGCCAAACCAACAGCTTCTTTCTCTTCTGCTTCTCCCTTGATTCTCCACCCTTCTTGCCCAGCCTAGAGAATCACTCTCTGTACTCTCTCTGAAACCCAAAACAACCAGGAGAGTCCCCTTTCTCTCTGTAGACGGGCCCCTTCCTTTTTTGCAATTCTCCTTTCTTTAAAAACCTCCCCCCTGGAATCCAAAATTTCCCCCGGCAGAAGCGAACCAGAATCCTCATTCCTTCCATTTTTTGTTGCCTCTGTCCAGATTTTCCCTCTCCAAGCGTGGACTGAATCTCTAGCTTCCAAAATCCAGTACACCCAAATCCTCACTTACCAGTGATGATTCCAGCTTCTTGAGAAAATTCCAGTGATGATAGATTGACCAAAACCCTCTCCTAGTTTCAAACTAGTAGAGTAAGCACTTTAGGTCTCCTTTTCTTCCCGTCTGCAGGAGATCTTTACAAACTAGTGGTTGAATTGAGAGTGCTTCTAGCGGTTCAGCCTCAGAATGATGCTGAGTGATGAACAATGAAGAGAAATTGCCAACTTTGGTTCTTCTTTTAACTTAATCTATTAGTCCATTTTGTCAATGCCATTTTTGTTTCTGGTTGTCTTGAAAGAAATAGCCTGATACGGAAGGGTCTCACTCACTCGATATTATATGATTAACTGTACATGATTCAACAAAACACCCATCCTGATACCACTATAAGCAACTCATAACTCGTCTCATTCCAGGAGGCCAAAAGAATGACTGTATGGATATATCAACAAAAGGCAAGGTTGTGGGTGGGTTCAAAGCTCAGCTCTTCACCAAGAGGAGCACATCAGCAGGTCGTGAAAAGGATGGTCAGCATTGTGATACTCTCTTTATTTTTTAGAGAGCTCTAAAGAAAGTAATCAACAACGACAACTATATAAGCAGTCTAGTATCAATGCAAACAAATATACGGCCTCTGTCATTCCAAACCTAAGTGTCCAGGCAAAACTTAAAATCTAATAGAAAATGGTGAATAGCTAGCAGATAATAGAGATAAGGAAGGGGCCTGCAGCAAATGTACTTGGAAATACTTCCCTCCAGTCCAAAAAGTCCCCTTTGGTGTGTCGTCTCCCAAAGCCTCTCTTTGTGCGTCCTCACTTCCCCATACTGATTCTTTTCTCCCATTCTTTTTGATCCCCCAAGATCTGTGGCCTTCTGGCGGCTGTCCCCCCTCGAGAGCCTTCTATGGCAAGAGTGCTTCTTTTTTAAAGAGTTAGAAATATATGCATGTCTCTGAATCTCTTTTGCAGCCTGTGTATATGGCCTTTCCAAATGGATCAAATGTGGTTTCCTTTACGATGCCAAGTGGAAATTTCTTTAAAGAAGCAGCCTGCATCTCTTGCTTGGAAAGTGGAGATTTCCTCCTTGCAAAATCCCATGCAAAATAGAAAGTAAAGAGTAGAATAAAAAATTGTGTAATTGAAAATTAAAAATTAAAATTATGCAATTAAAACTAAAATATCAAACACATGCGTATTTAAAAAATAATAATAATAAAATATAATTTCAAATAACTTAAAAAAGAATCATTAATCTTAAGCAATTTCCTAAAAATAAATAAATAAGTGAATAAAACTAACAAACAAAAAAAGAATCAAGCACATGCAAGTCATACAAGCCATGCAAGTCATGCAACTATGCAAACCATGTAGAAAGTGAGTCAAAAAGTGCCTAAGTGATGTAGGGTGAACTAAGTGGAATCTAACCTAAAGTGCACCCAAGTGAAGCCTAACCTAAACTCGAAGGGCGGCCAAGGTGACAATGAGGGGTTAGATAAATCCCTCAACCAAAGTCTTCAAAATAGTTCGAAAAAAGATAGACCGCATGAGTAGTAATAGGCCACTATGGAACTACTATGGAGTACTGAAAGAGCACTTAATAGGACATGTGCTAAAAGGACAAAATGAATCATCTACAAGGGGCTAGATAAATCCCTCAACCTAAGTTTCCAAGATGGCTCAGAAAAGATAGGTGGTATGAGCAGCAATGGGCCATCAGGGAATTGCTATGGAGTGCTGAAAAAACACTTAATTGGGCGTGTGCTAAATAGGCAAAATTGAGGGTCTACAAATATGCCCCTCTTCGGTAAATCCCTCAACCTAAGTTTCCAAGATGGCTCAGAAAAAATAGGCGGTATGAGCAGCAATGGGCCATCAGGGAAGAGTGCTGAAAAAACACTTAATTGGGCGTGTGCTAAATAGGCAAAATTGAGGGTCTACAAATATGCCCCTCTTCGGTAAAGATCACAAGTGTAAGGAATGTGAGTAGAAATGCGAGTAACAAGTGGAACAAAGTGAACTATACCAAAGAACTAAAAAATGACCAAAATTTTGTCCTAGCATATCGTGAGGATAAGCTCGAAACACAAAGTCACACTAACAAGGATGGAACTGCTCTATGTGGGAGGAATGACAACTGAGGGAGAAGAGGATGTGATAAGCAGCACAAGGATAGAAAGAAGTGAAAAGAATGACTCTAGGTCATAAATAAAAACGAACGACTTGGATCATGGATAAGATGAACGATTCTGGGTTGGGAGCTCGGGACCCTAAATGCAACGGAAGACTTTAGGTCGTGGATGAAATAAACAACTCTAGGTTGGGAACTCGCTCTAAATGGAATGGAAAACTCTGTGTCAAGGACGAGATGAATGACTCTGGGTCAAGGGTAAGATAAATGACTCTGGGTTAGAAGCTCAAGGCTCTAATGCAATGAATGACTTTGGTTCATGGATGAGATCAACGACTCTAGGTCAAAGACAAGATAAATTATTATGGGTCGGAAGCTCAGTGTCACAAGATGATTCAAATGAGCCTTCCCATGGGCTTATATAGAGCCAGGAAGCTTCTGGAGACTCCTAGAGTGGGAAGAGTGTGGAAGATTCTAGAGAAGCCTAGAGGAATCCACACAATTCTACACTATGGTGGAAGATATGAGAGGAGTCCAGGGCTTTCAAGATTCTAGAGAAGCCTAGAGGAATCCACACAATTCTACACTATGGTGGAAGACATGAGAGGAGTCCAGGGCTTTCTAGAGAATTCTAGAAGTCTCTTGTATATCCTTGTACATAGCCTTGTACCTAGAATAATTTAGGACATTTTAGAATATAATTGAGTTGTAAGGAACCCTCCAAGGTTCCAAAGAGTTCCATTGGTGCCTATAAATAGGTGAGGGCCTCATTTGGCCGAGGTACCAAGCAAGTGAGCATCCAAGCACTTGTAAAGGCTTCCTTGAGTTAATAAGAGCTTCCATTCTTTAAAGAGTTGCCTACTAAGCTTCTTAAGCTTTCGAGTCATGAGCGTCTTAGCCTAGCAAGCTAAGCGTTGGGAGCAAGGCTAACTTAGCAAGATCAAGCATCGTGACTTGCCTAAGTGCCACATGAGCTTAGTGAACGACTAAGTCCATGACAAGTGGTATCAGAGCGCGGTTACGAAGTGGGCATAGCAAAGGAAACATGTCGGGCTCTAACGTGGAGGAGACTAGCGAGCAAACCCGTGGAAGAAAGATGGAGCATACTGCACGAGGCAGAGGCAGGAAGGATAAGTCTCGTGACACCTTAGCTAACATGGAGGCAAGGCTAGCCAAGGTGGAGATAGCCATGGCGGACACTCGGGAAGGGGTGGACTTGATCGAGCAAGGCATGGAAAAGGGCTTAGAGGATCTAAGGGAGCATATCCAAGACCTTCGCGAGGGGGTGCTAGGCTCACAAGTTCAGCCGGTGTCACACGAGGAGTTCATGTCCTTCCAAGACAAGGTCATGAGCATGTTCGCTAGTGTGGAGTCAAGGATGGGGGCCTTGGCTGCACGCATAGAGGCCTGAGACCAAGAGATTCGTCAAGAGCTGGCCATCTACAAGACTGCGGTATCAGCACGGGTCATGGCCACTCATGAGGCACCAAGAGTGGAGGTGCCCAAGCCACACACGTTTAGTGGCAAGAGGGATGCTAAGGAGCTGGATAACTTCCTGTGGCACATGGGAGCGTTACTTTGAGGCCATTGCACTGATGGATGAAGCCACTAAGGTACGCACTGCGACCCTCTACCTCACTGATAATGCTACTTTATGGTGGCGTCGACGGTTTGCCGACATAGAGAAAGGGACGTGCACCATAGACACATGGGATGCCTTTAAGAGAGAAATCAAAAGGCAAATTCTATCCTGAAGATGTGGCTTACCTAGCAAGGAAGAGTATGAAGTGTCTCAAGCACACGGGCTCGATCCGTGAGTATGTCAAGGAGTTCTTTACACTTATGCTTGAGATACCCAACATGGCCGAGGAGGAGCTACTATTTAACTTCATGGACAACTTGCAAAGCTGGGCCGAGCAAGAGTTGAGGAGACGTGGTATCCAAGACTTAGCCACGGCCATGGCGGTAGCAGAGTCCTTGGTAGATTATAGAAGGGGAGACTCCTCCAAGCCAAAGCCACCATCCAAGGGTAACCAGGCCAAAGGTGGGGGAGACAAGGGATCACGAGGCCACACTTCTAAGGAAGGATCAAGCAAAGGCCCTAGTGGCAAGGATGGCAAAGGCAAGGATAAACAAAAGGAGTTCACACCCAGGACCAATTGCTTCCTGCGTGATGGTCCACACTAGGCACGGGACTGCCCTAAGAGGAAGGCTCTAAATGCTATGATTGAGGAGAAGGAGCAGGAAGGCGATGCTAAAGTGGGATCGTTGCAGCTCTTAAATGCCCTTAAGGCCAAGCCGATGCCTAAGTCGCCTCAAAGCAAAGGACTAATGTATGTAGAGGTCCTTGTGAATGGGAAGGCCACCAAGGCCCTGGTAGACACTGGTGCCACTCATAACTTTGTCTCGGAGGATGAGGCAAGAAGGCTGGAGCTCCAAGCATCCAAGGAAGGAGGATGGCTCAAGGTAGTTAATTCAGCTGCCAAGCCATCACATGGAGTAGCTTGCGGGATGACTATGCACATCGGCTCATGGGAAGGAAGGGTCGACTTCACAGTGGCACCCATGGATGACTTCAAGATGGTGCTAGGAATGGACTTCCTACAGAAGGTCAAGGCCGTGCCATTACCTTTCCTACACTCAATGGCTATCCTAGAGGAAGAGAAGCTGTGCATGGTCCCTACGGTCACTGAAGGTACGCTCAAGACCCCTATGCTATTAGTTGTGCAAGTTAAGAAGGGGTTAAAGAGGAAAGAGATGACCTACCTTGCCACCCCGAAGGAAGAAAGGGATGATGGGTCGGGAGAACCCATGCCTAAGGAAATCGAGGGGGTCCTTGATGAGTTCAAGGACGTGATGCCGCCCGAGTTGCCTAAGAGACTTCCTCCTAGGAGAGAGGAAGATCACAGGATTGAGTTGGAGCCGGGAGTCAAGCCCCCTGCTATGGGGCCATATAGGATGGCACCACCCGAGCTGGAGGAGCTAAGGAAACAACTTAAAGAGTTGCTAGACGCAGGGTTCATCCAACCATCCAAGGCTCCCTATGGCACGCCGGTCTTGTTTTAGAAGAAGCACGATGGATCCCTACGGATGTGTATTGACTACCGGGCACTCAACAAGGTGACGGTAAAGAACAAGTACCTTATCCCGCTCATTGCTGACTTGTTCGATCAACTTGAAAGGGCAAGATATTTCACAAAGCTAGACTTAAGGTCAGGCTACTACCAAGTCAAGATTGCGGAGAGGGACGAGCCAAAGACCACATGTGTGACCAGGTACGGCTCATACGAATTCCTAGTGATGCCTTTCGGACTCACCAATGCCCCTACGACTTTCTGCACCCTTATGAACAAGATCTTCCACCCATACTTAGACAAATTTGTGGTGGTGTACTTGGATGACATAATCATCTACAGTAACACCCTAAAGGAGCACGTAGAGCACTTGAGGAAGGTCTTTAAGATCTTAAGGCAGAACAAGCTATATGTAAAGAAGGAAAAATGCTCCTTTGCTAAGGAAGAAGTGAGCTTCCTAGGGCATCGCATCAAGGATGACAAACTGATGATGGATGATAGCAAGGTGAAAGCCATTTAGGAATGGGATCCACCAACCAAGGTACCAGAGCTCAGGTCTTTCCTTGGTTTAGTTAATTACTACCGGCGGTTCATAAAGGGTTATTCGGTAAGGGCAACTCCACTCACGGATCTTCTTAAGAAGAATAAGGCATGGGAATGGGACGAAAGGTGCCAACAAGCCTTTGAGGATTTAAAGAAGGCTGTGACTGAGGAGCTGGTGTTGGCACTACCCGACCACACCAAGGTTTTTGAGGTACACACAGATGCCTCAGACTTTGCTATTGGGGGAGTCCTTATGCAAGAAAGGCACCTGATCGCATTTGAGAGTCGCAAGCTAAACGACACGGAAAGGCGTTACACGGTGCAAGAAAAAGAGATGACCGCCATCGTCCACTGCTTGCGCACCTGGAGGCATTATCTTCTGGGGTCTCACTTCATAGTGAAGACCGACAATGTTGCCACTAGCTACTTCTAGACACAGAAGAAGCTAAGTCCTAAACAAGCTAGGTGGCAAGACTTCTTGGCCGAGTTCGACTATACGCTAGAGTATAAGCCAGGAAGTGCTAATCATGTGGTCGACACCCTAAGCCGTAAAGCGGAGCTAGCGTCCATGACAAGTCAGCCCCAAGGAGACATAATGGATTTTCTAAGGAAAGGACTGCAACATGATCCAGTGGCTAAGAGTCTCATCGCCCTGGCTTATGAAGGGAAGACTAAGCGGTTTTGGGTGGAGGACGACCTACTCTACACTAAGGGGAGACGACTCTACGTGCCTAAGTGGGGGAACATAAGGCGGAATCTGATAAAGGAGTGCCATGACACCAAGTGGGCTAGGCACCCTGGACAACTACGCACAAGGGCACTACTCGAGTCGGCTTACTACTGGCCTCAGATATGGGATGAGGTTGAGGCCTATGTGAGAACTTGTCTTGTGTGCCAACAAGACAAGGTGGAGCAACGACAACCTAGAGGCTCGTTGGAGCCACTACCTATAGTAGAGCGCCCATGGGACAACGTCACCATGGACTTCATCATCGGGCTACCCAAGTCGGAGGACAGTGGATCTATCATAGTGGTAGTGGATAGGTTCTCTAAGTATGCAACCCTCATAGCAGCCCCAACCGACTGCACTACGGAAGAGACGGCGAGGCTATTCCTAAAGCAAGTAGTCAAGTATTGGGGGTTGCCTAAGTTCATCATCAGTGATCGCGATCCGTGCTTCACTGGGAAGTTTTGAAGGGAGCTCTTCAAGCTTATGGGTTCGGAGCTTCACTTCTCCACAAGCTTTCACCCACAGATGGATGGGCAGATGTAGACCCTCAATTTTGTCCTTTTAGCACATGTCTTTAAGTTTGTTTTCAGTGCTCCACATTAGTTCCTTGGTGGCCCATTACTACTCGTACAACTTATTTTTTTCTGAGTCACCTTGGAGATTTTGGTCGAGGGATTATCTGACCCCTTATTGTGACCCCTGGCAGCCCTATTTTAGACTTAGGCTTTTCGTTCATTTTTAGGATAGTTTTTAGGGTAGCTCATTTAGGCACCCTAGGCCCACCTAGGCACTTAGGCCCATTTAGGCACCCTAGATCCACTTAGGCACTTAGGCCCATTAGGTCCACCTTGGCCCACTTAGTCTCACCTTGGCCCATTAGTCTTTTTTTTAGTATGACTTGTATGGTTGTATGACCCATTGATCTCATTTACTTATTTATTTATTTTTATCTTTATTTTTTTATTATTACTAACCACTTTTATTTGATCATTTATTATGGTTTTATTTATTCATTTATTTTCATTATTATCAATCATTTTTAGTTATTTAGTTATTTAGTATTCTTACTTATTTGTTTATTATCTTGTTATTTATTCATTTATCTATTATTATCATTTTATATTCTCCGATTTATTTATTTAGTTATTTATTTATTTTATTATTTATTATTTATTTTATTATTTATTTATTTATTTATTTTAATAATTTGAAATTTTTATGGAAGAAGTCTACTATTGGAGAAGTTTTTGAAAACGGTAAAACTCTTTAAATGATATGCATGGATTGTAGGTGATATGCGTGGATTGGTATTGTTTGAAATTTAAAAAAAAAAAGAGTTTTTCCGGTGCATAAGATAAAATTTGGAGAGAGGAAGACTCCTCATGTAGAAGGACTATGATTTGCTATAAAAAGCTCTAACAGATAGGTTTTAGAGGGGAGGACTTTCAGCACATAGAAAAAAAAAAAAACAGAGAGAGAGAGAGGCGGAAAAATTGGAGTTTCAGAGAAGACTTTCTAAGTGAGAAGCTGTTGGTGGAGAAGAAGGAGAGGGCGGTTGAAGAAATCTCAGACGACATACCAGTGGGATCTCCTTGCCAGAAGAGAGCGTTCCTCGGTATGTTTGTTGAGAACTCCTTACTCAGTGTTATTATCACTTTGTTCTATAATTGGTTTTGTGTTCTAATTTGTGCTTGAGAGAGGGGGTGTATACACTCAAAGAGGAAGTTGTGCATGAGATTTATAAGAGTGGTGTACACTTAAAAGAGAGAGCAACAGATTGGTGGACAAAACATTCGTACATTGCACAACTTCAATGGTCAAAAGGGTAGTGGAACCAGGTCCAGATTGCAGCATAAAATTTATGTTTTTTTTAAAATGAGACTTCAAATGGTGGGTCCCTTGGGATCAGGGCTGGATGATAGTGATAGATATGTAGGGATGGTGGCAGCTAGTGGGGAAATTATATTGTACATCAGCTTCAGCACGTAAGGGAGTAGCCACCATTCTGACATGAATTCCCCATTGTGCACCCTGTTTATGATTATCTTCCTACAAAATACACAAGACTTTGTCATCTCAGGTGCAGCTATAACATCAGTATACCTGTTGAGACCCCTTCCTACTGAGATTTCTTGATCTAAAATCGGTTTGTTAAAAAGAAAAGAACTACCCATCTTAAGTATTAAATGATTTAATCTTTGCTGCCAGTTTTCATCAAACCACTGACCCTTCAACTTCAAAAATTCATTTTGACAACTTTAGGATATCTGTAAAAAATTTCCAGAAATTTTATGACTTTCCTCACTTCTTGAACTTGAATTTGAGGTTTTTTTTGAGTTAGAAATTCATTATGAGATAGAAGATATAAATGAGTCTTTAGGGGGACTCCGTTTTCACATAGTTCTGGACACCCAAGATCTTTTGGAAAAAAAAAATACTAGAGGACTTTTTAAAATTGATTCAATATTTTTTCTCAATTATAAGCTTCTTGAAATTGATTTTAGACACATAAAATATTAGAAAATATGCATTTTTGAGGGAGATATGATTTTTCAAAGTTGTGCCTACTGCGCATGCTGGAGTTTGTACATCTGATTAGATTTATAGTTTTAAAAATATTTTTAAGTACTATTCGACCCCGAATTTATTTTTTATGTGATATATACATTTTGAAATATGTGTGTGATTTTTTTTATGATTTTATAGGATCATTTATTATTTTTTAAAAATTCATTTATGCACGTCACTTTTCCTTACCTAATCTGGACTTTGTAGAACCTTTAGGTGTCTTTGCGATAATCTGTCTTTTGAATGAGTGTTTGGCTTTCGGTATGTTAATCTAGATGTGTTTGTGTGTTTAATTGATCTCATGCTAATTCTTGATTGTTATTCTTAATAGATGTGTTCTTGAATATTCGTCATTAATTCTTGGGGGGTATCTCGTTAGCTTATTTGATCTAAGTTTGAATAGTTTAATTGCTTTGGTAGTCTCTAGTAAAATTTACTTTTCGGAGGCCATCGAAAAATAGTGAAGATTGGCCTCCATTCTCACCATTTCAATTTTCTTGGTCGTAAAAAATTCTACTTTGTGATTTTGTTCTCTTTTGTTTTGCTTGGTATTTTGATTCATACACTTTATTGCTTTCAAATTAATTTCTTTTTATTTGTAAAATACAACACTATTCTCAAAAGCTCATTTTCCTTAAAAATCCATTTCAAAAATTCATTTAGAGTTCTTAGAATCAAAATCTCATTTTTTAAAATAATGTGCAACCATGTTTTGATCTGATCGGTTTACATCTTTCAAATAAAATTACAGTTTGAATAAAACACGAATCAAAGCTTGTGGTCCCAAATAAATGAGATAATTCTAAGTTAAATTCGTGTATATCGATTAGGGAATTGGTGAAACCCCTACATAAGAAAATCTTTTCAAAATTTATTTTTGTTGCCACATTTGACACTTGTTGAAATCACGTCTATCTATTTTTTTAGGAATTATATACAAGATGTATGTGATAATTGATGATTCTATATACTTTGATCACTTTTGCTATGCTAATTAGATAATGAGCATGCTAGGATTTCTATATTTTATTATTTGTTATCTAACCCTTTACAACTTGAGGAAGCACGTTACAAATTATCTATGCTATCCAGGTATATCCTCTATCACCTACTTTCTGAATTATGTGAATATGCTTGTCATTGTGAAATAATGCTTATGTCTAATAATGTTTGAGTGTTCTGATATACATGTTTCATTGTTTGATTATTTATAATAAAATACATGTTAGATGATATATTGTTTAAATTAACTATCGATGTTTTATGATAGCGCTTGAGAAGCGGTCCAGGTACGCATCCTAACCTTTCTTTATTATGATTTGATCTTGTTTGGCATGCTATTTTTTTTTAACCACCTAGCCTACTCAGGTATCCATAATTAACCGATTAATTGCCACGTTTCCCTCAACTTAGTCAGTAGAGACCTTTATAGGGCTTAGAGGGGTGCTACCTTTTAAACGTACCTTCCCAATAGGTAACCTGATCCCCGGATCTAGACTCGGGTTTTTCAAAGACATGCCTTTTTTCCAAAAATTATGGAGTCATTTTTTAGGGTTTTTCTTTCTTGTTTTATTTTCCCTTTAAAATAAAAATAAAATAAGTGGCGACTCCAACTTTTTTTTTCCAAAAATTAATTTTTCACAAATAAATAAAAAGCGAGTCTCGCCGATCGAGTGGGGACGCACGTGAAAAATGCGGGTCCACAGCAGACTGAGAGGGTGAACGTTTTACTAGAGCTATACTTGAGGCACTTCGTGAGTGCCAACCAGAAAGATTGGGCTAAGTTGCTAGAATTAACCCAGTTCTCGTACAACCTACAAAGGAGTGAGGCAACCAATAAGAGCCCGTTCGAGCTAGCCACAGGGCAATAACTGTTAACTCCTCACACTCTAACGATAGGTTATACGGGGAGAAGTCCAGCGGCTTTCAAGTTCGCGAAAGGGTGACACGAGCAAGCTGACATAGCACGCTCATACTTGGACAAGGCCGCTAAGAAAATAAAGAAGTGGGCAGACAAGAAGTGACGTCACACGGAGTACAAGGTCGGAGACATGGTGCTTGTCAAGCTCCTTCCTCAACAATTCAAATCCCTAAGGCCGGTGCATAAGGGCCTTGTGAGGAGGTATGAAGGACCCTTCCTCATACTTGGGAAGGTCGGCAAGGTGTCTTATAGAGTTAAGCTACCACCAAGGTTGAAGATTCATCCTGTCTTCCACGTAAGCTACTTGAAACCCTATCACGAAGACAAGGATGATCCAAGCCGAGGGTTGTCTAAGAGGGCACCTACAGCAGTCGTGACCTCCTATGATAAGGAGGTAGAACACGTTCTCGCAGATCGGGTCATCAGGAGACGAGGAATACCTCCTGCTACGGAATACTTAGTGAAATGGAAGGGACTACCAGAAAGCGAGGCTAACTGGGAGCCAGCAGATGCACTATGGCAATTCCAGAAGCAGATTGAGCGGTTCCGAGTAGAAGGCGCGACGAGGACGTCTGCGGCTTAGGTGGGGGAGAGTGTCACAAGATGATTCAAATGAGCCTTCCCATGGGCTTATATAGAGCTAAGAAGCTTCTGGAGACTCCTAGAGTGGGAAGAGTGTGAAAGGTTCTAGAGAAGCCTAGAGGAATCCACACAATTCTACACTATGGTGGAAGACATGAGAGGAGTCCAGGGCTTTCTAGAGAATTCTAGAAGTCTCTTGTATATCCTTGTACATAGCCTTGTACCTAGAATAATGTGGGACATTCTAGAATATACTTGAGTTGTAAGGAACCCTCTAAGGTTCCAGAGAGTTCCATTGGTGCCTATAAATAGGTGAGGGCCTCATTTGGCCAAGGCACTAAGCAAGTGAGCATCCAAACACTTGTAAAGGCTTCCTTGAGTTAATAAGAGCTTCCATTCTTTAAAGAGTTGCCTACTAAGCTTCTTAAGCTTTCGAGTCGTGAGCGTCTTATCCTAGCAAGCTAAGCATTGGGAGCAAGGCTGACTTAGCAAGATCAAACATCGTGACTTGCCTAAGTGCCACACGAGCTTAGTGAACGACTAAGTCCGTGACATCAGGCTCTAAATGCAATGAATGACTCTAGTTCAATGATGAGATGAACGACTCTCAATCAAGGGCAAGATAAATGACTCTAGGTCAGAAGCTCAAGACTCTAAATGCTATGAATGACTCTGGGTCGTGATGTAACAGGTAACTCCGGGTTATAATGAATAGCTCAGGGTCGTATGAACAACTTACAGCTATGAGCTCTGGGCTCTATGACTAATCGACTAGAAGGAGAGTGTGATATGCAAACCCAAGTCAAACCGCTCACAGGCGACCAAATGATAAAGGCTCGGCTCGGGGCTAGAAAGGCTCCAAGCCTAAGGAAATGATAACTCAAGGCCACGAGGGTCATGGCCTAAAAGGAAATGATAGCTCAGGGCCATAGGGCTTAAGGCTTAAGAGAAGAAAGATAACTCAAGGCTACAAGAATCAAGGCTTAAAAGAAAAAGGATAGCTCAGGGCTACAAGGCTTAGGGCCATGAGAAGAGGGATAGCTCTGGGCTATGAGGCTTAAGACCCAAAAGGAAATGATAGTTCAAGGCTACGAGGCTTAGGGCCTAAATGGAATTGAATAACGAAGACTGACTCGATAGCAGACGGGAAAGAAATGGGCTAAAAGCTATAGACTCTAAACATCAAGGATCACACTACTAGGCTTAAGAAGAGAAATATGTCCCAGTATCTAGGGTGCTCGCGCTACCGAAACAACTAGTAAATCAATTATTTGCTGAAATCAATGGGTAAAAAATCGATGCATCATAACAATATCCTTTGGAAAAAAAATCTGAACCAAAAAATCTCTTTGTGTGTCTCAAAAAATGCTCTGTCGATAAATCTCGAAAAGACAAATCTCAAAGTGTGTACATCACAGCTCATCTAAAAACAAATCTTGAAGTGCACAAAATGCTACTCATCTAGATAACCAAATCTCTAGGATTGCTATGGTGAAAGCAATCTATCTCATAAACACTTGACGAAATAAACCATTAGCGCTCTCTAGGTGAAATCTGATGTAATCCATCTCTATCTCAACAAAACCATGTGGAAAGGCCTTGATATCGTAAATCATCAAAAGTCTAAGGTTAGTGCTCAATCTGGAACAAAGCTGGTCGTTGTCTCAATCTCAAGGATACTCTCTCGAAAACCAAATTGTGAAACCAAGGTTTGGTTAATCTTGATTTTGATGATAACAAAACAAGGTTTAGAACTAATGATCATATTTCAAGTGTGATTAGGCAAGACGACTTCCAAAGTGGCAATCCAAAGACAAATCAAGCCAAGGAGAAATCATGAAGAAGAAGACCACCTCAAAGAGAAGAGTTTTTCAAGACCAAAGCTTCTTAAGATCTCTTTGTAAGGTTGTTGGTGCACTAGGACTTTCATGCATTTCATTCTTTATTTATGCACCAAAATCATCCAAGAGTAATATTGTTTTAAATATCTTAAGAATTGGATGATTTCATGTTTTCAACTAAAACCTTGTGTTAAATGATTTTCAAACTTGTGTTAAAAAAGTTGAAAAAAGTTGAGTGTTGAGCCAAAGAAATGGCTTAACCGGTTCAACCGGTCGACCGGTTGTCCTCATCCGGTCGAGGACCGGTTGACGGAGGCCAAAAAGTTTCTCTCTCTCCCAGTGGCCTTTTCTTCCCGATCAAGGTTGAACCTCAACCAGTTGAGGTCCGGTTGAGGCCCAACGATCACTTTCCCTAACGGCTAGTCAACCGGTCGAACCCCCAACGGCTAGTATGACTTTTTTTCTTCTATAAAAAGGCTCCAAACTTCATTGTTTCATGAGCAAAAACCTTCCCAAATCATTCTTGATTATATTTGAGCCTTGGAAGATTATTTTTGAGTGCACCATCCAATCCTAGTTTCTCTTATATCATTTGAGCTTAAAGTTCTTGTGCTAGGATTTTTGAGAGATCATTTTATTTGTAAACCTTTGAAAAGAAGTTTCTCAAGTGTGAGGTATCACTTGAGGGGTTGTTCAAGAGTGGGATAACTCTTGAGAAGTGTAAAGGGTGCTTGGAGCCAAAAGTCCAAGAGGGTGAATTGGAACCATAATCCAATTGTAAAGAGATTGGAAGCTTGGTTGAAGCTTCAAGATAGTGGAACTCTCACTCGGTTAGGAGGTTGAGGAGAGTGGACGTAGGCAAGGAAGTGCCGAACCACTATAAACTCTCGTGTTTGCACTCTCTCTTCCCTAACTCTTTTAAATTATATGCAATTGCGTTTATTTTGTTTATTATATATTTGCATATAATTGTCTCTTATTTTTGCATAGTTTAAATTTGTGAAAAAGAGATCATCACCCTATTTACCCCCCCTTCCTCTCTAGGGTGATTACCATAGTTTGGATTAGCCTCAAATTCCTAACACAAATAACAAAAAAAAAAAAAAAAACCACTACTCGAAATGCTCCGATAGAATCACATAATGAAATCTCCAAAGTAAATGAAATATGCCCCAACATAACGTCTAATGTCAAAGTCATGAGACAAACAAGCCAACATCGATCATCCATCTATGTAACACTACACAGACAAAACCTCATCAAGGAGAGGAGAATATGCCCTGGTATAACATTTGATGTCTGATAAAGAAAGTCTCAACATCAATCAAACATCCCTACAACCATAAATAGGGCTAACCACATGACTCAATAACAACTAAGAATCTCGAAGATAAGGGAAAATATGTCCTAGTGTGGATATCTAATGAACAACAAGAGGATGAATCCGACATCATCAATCAACTATTTCCAACTCAACAGCTAAGAAATCAGAATGAAGTATCTACCAATGTCTCAAGGAAGACAGTCCAAATATAAATCAAAATAACGAGGGATGTGATAATCTCAAGAGTAGAATCAAGTCTTTAATGAATCCCTAAATGCATCTTATGTGAATCTAATAACCTCAAAATGCGGAGATATGCCCCAGTATGTGGGATCTGCGCACTGCACTAAAAACGGTCTCCAACTCAACAACAATGCGCTAAGAAATTAGAATACAGAATCTGCCAATGTAACAAATCTCAAAAGTATAACGAAAATGGTAAGGATTTGATAATCTCAAGAGTAGAAGCATGTCTCTAATGAAGCTCCAACCAGCTCTGATAACCTCAAAGTAGGGAAATATGTCCCAGTATGATAGCTAATGCATAGTAGAATGGGAAGCCAGACAACATTAGGTATCCTCCATAAAATCAAATGATCATCTACATCCATCACTAAATCACTTTCAAGCATCAAAGAAGTATATCACAGAAGAGAAAATAGGACGACATCTACATGTCAAACAAATCCTAAACACCTGTCCAAGCAGAGGCTGTCGAAGATAACATTTGATCTCATGGTCTCAAACTGGTCTTAAGACATGGGACGTAACATAGGCTAGAGTGATAAGGTGAAACAAATGAAGGGAAACTAGACTCAAATACTCGATGATCAAACCCACACCCTTGTGTATAAAATGTAATGCACGAAAAAATCTCATGAGCTATGGGCTTAAAGGTAACCAAATGAAATGTTGATAGTAATGAAAGAGAAAGTAGAAGTGGTCAAACTATCAATAAAGTAGGAGAATAATGTGAAGAAAGTATTGAATAAAAAACATGTATCAATGTAGGAAAAAAATAAGAGGTGGAACAAATATTAGAAAAGAGATAGTGAGGAAAACATAGAAAGACATGAAGAAATCAAAATGAATGATGATCAACCCATATCAATGCAACGAAGGAAAAGTCATATCACTAATAATGGAATGGTAGATAAGACAATGATCTGGAAACCCTAGTAAGAGGTTACTCATCTCTCACACCCAATACCCATCAACAACGATCTAAGAAACGAAGGATCTCCTAGAATTCTCATAAAATCTCTCAACACTCCAAATGCATAACAAAAGTGACTTAAGAAGTGAAAGCTCTTATACAAATCTCATAAGAACCCTTAATGATGGATGTACCCAATAAACAACCCTCAAAAGATGACAAAAGTGTCCAATGGAGCAAGATACTATATACAAACATATTAATGCACTTTCTTTCCATTTTTTTCTTCTTTCTTACTTTCTTTATTTCTTTCTTTCTTTTTGTTTTCTAACATGAACCCTCAATGATGAACATACCTTATAAACAACCCTCAAAAGATGACATAAGTGCCCAATGGAGCAAGATACCATATACAAACATATTAATGCGTTTTTTTTTCTTTATTTTTGTTTTCTCACATGAACCCTCAACGATGCATATACCTAATAAACAACCCTCAAAAGATGACATAAGTGCCTGATGAAGCAAGATACCATATACAAAACATATCAATGCATTTTCTTTTTCTTTTTCTTTTTTGTCTTTTTTTTTTCTAAAGAATGTGCATACTCTAATCATCAATAAATCAAACTCCACTGAGAAAATATAAGGAATGAATAAACTCCCCCCAATCACTGATGAACACATGAACCCCCTCCCATTAGATAACCTCTCAAGCTAAAATCTCTTAATCAATGCCAAATAATGGAATGAATGGAGTGATATGCTTACCATCTATGCACCAATATGTGAAGAATCACCACTCCAAGTGAATGGGAAGATAAAACAAAGCAAGTAATGGTAAAAACAAGGAAGGGAATGAAAAGGTGAATAATAGTGAAATATAACGAGGTGATAAGATGATAATGACAAAGATAAAGAAGATAGGCCTATAAGTATGAAGCTCATGAGACTTTTCTAGCAAAGCATACATATACATCAAAGGGTCTCAACCCAGGTGTAGAAAAAGTAAGCAAGACTATAAGAAATGAAAGACTATAATGTACCATACAGGCTCAATGGGCTAGCAACGATCTATATATCAATAAGGTAATAAGGTATAAGGCTAATTGAAATGATGGCCACCCATCCTGTGACCATGGTCTCAAATGTAATACTTATTCAGCTGATCTACACTAATTGGGTTTGAGAATTGATCTCCATATAGATACGTCAATCATGTTGCCTCATCTGAGGTCAACTCTCTAATGACATGTGGTGTACTCCAAGTAGGTCTCTAAGGCCTCCTGGAATAGATGAATCTCTATGACCATAACTAGGCCCACAACATCCTAAATCATATCACCAACATAAGCAAGATATCCTAGCAAAAACAAACTAAATCTCTTTTGAACTCTCATCGACAAAAATCTCAAACATATCAAGAGAGCGAACTATCTCTGGCTAATCTATGTTGACCATCCAATTGTCATCCAATATGTCCATCTCAGGCTCATCATGAAGAAAAAACTTTGTCAATCAAATCTGTCATCTCAAAGAAAATACTAGTAACCTCCATAAGATCTTGTTGAAATTTGGCATTCAAAGTTAGGGTTTTAATTTAGGAAAGTATTTTAGGAATAAAAAAGGAGAGATCATTTAGGATATTTCCTTAGGATTCAGTTTCCTAATTTTAGGAGAGAATCAAGTTAGATTGATATTTTCTTATTCAGTCATTTGTGTATATATATGTGTATGGTGTGTACCGAATAATATTAATAAAAGGAATTCAGAAATTCTTCATGGTATCAGAGCCAGTTTTCTGAAACCCTAATCCCTTCTGGCCGCCTCTTATTCAGGCCATCATTCATTCCGGCCAAGTCTCTCTGGCCATCTCTCAATCCGACCATCTCTCTCTCTGGCCATCTCTCATTCCGGCCATCAGTCCCTGTTCTCACAGCCAAGGGAGAAAACGTTTTTCGGTCGGTCGAATCGTCGTCATAAAACATTCACCGCCGACGACTTTTCCGACGAACTTTTCCGGCGAACTTTTCTGGCGACGTCTTTTTCCCACACCGCAAGGAGCGCCTGGAGGAGATCTCCAATTTTTCCCAAAGCACCGGGGCCAGAAAACCACCCACGCGCCGGCCACGCGTGTTTTTCCGGCCGGCGACTGCATCTCACGCACCGGCGCGTGAGGGCGTGTGAGACACTTTCCGGCAACGCGCTTCCTCCTCCAGCCTCACCTGACGCCGACTAGCCACCCTTCATACCTGTTCTGCCATCCGAGCCCTGCACGTGCCTCTTTTGGGGTTCTTTTGCCTCCGCGGGCCCTCCGAACAGTTTTCCGGCGTGCTCCGACTAATTTTTTCTCAACCCCAATCCCTGCACGTGCCTTGGGAAGTGTTCTTCTACCTTTCTGGTGGTGCCACGGTTGTTTTTCTTTTCCATTAGGCCGGTATCTCTGATTTTCTCTCTCTAACCATATTCGACTGTCTTCCTCATCTCCATGACAAAATACGAAATGGCATCATCACAAGTATCCAGCGTCACGGCACCAGAATCAGGGGGCAGTTCTGAAATTCCAAACCTTGGTGGCAGTGATTTCTCTCCTATTCTCATCATAGGACACAAATTAAATGGCCATAACTATTTACAGTGGTCACAATCTGTGTTGCTGTTCATTTGCGGTAAAGGAAAGGATGAGTACCTCACTGGAGAAACAGCCATGCCAGAAACTACAGAACCGGGTTTCAGGAAGTGGAAGATTGAAAACAGCATGATCATGTCATGGCTTATCAATTCCATGAACAATGACATAGGTTAAAATTTTTTGCTGTTTAGGACTGCAAAGGACATCTAGGATGCAGCCAAAGAAACTTACTCAAGTTCTGAAAATACTTCATAACTTTTTCAGGTTGAATCAACCCTACATGACTTCCGCCAAGGAGAGCAGTCAATTACTCAGTATTACAACACACTCACAAGGTATTGGCAGCAACTTGACTTATTCGAGACTCACTCATGGAAATGTTCGGATGATGCAGCAACATACAGGCAAATTGTGGAACAAAAGAGACTGTTCAAGTTTTTCCTAGGACTAAACAGGGAATTGGATGATGTTAGAGGCCGAATCATGGGCATTAAACCCCAGCCAAGTCTCAGGGAGGCTTTTTCAGAGGTTAGGCATGAAGAAAGTAGAAAGAAAGTGATGATGGGATCCAAAGAGCAACCTGCCCCAACATTGGATGCCTCTGCCCTTGCTGCTCGGTCATTTAATAGTAGTAGTGGAGATCGTCAGAAACGGGATAGGCCTTGGTGTGATTATTGTAAGAAACCAGGCCATTATAAGGAGGCTTGCTGGAAGCTTCATGGCAAACCGGCTGATTGGAAACCAAAGCCACGGTCTGACAAAGATGGCAGAGCACACGTGGCTGCCAACTCTGAGAGCACATCTGTTCCCGAGCCGAGTCCATTCAACAAAGAGCAAATGGAGATGCTACAGAAACTATTAAGCCAAGTTGGCAGTGGCAGTACTATCGGGATAGCCTTCACTGCTAATCGAGGAGGAATGAAGCCGTGGATAGTGGACACAGGTGCTTCTGATCACATGACAGGAGATGCTACCATTCTTCAAAATTACAAGCCAAGTAATGGTCATTCATCTGTCCATATTGCTGATGGTTCAAAGTCAAAAATTGCCGGGACAAGTTCCATAAAACTTACTAAAGACTTGTATCTTGACTCTGTCCTTCATGTACCAAACTTGGATTGTAATCTTTTGTCCATTAGCAAATTGGCTCGTGATCTCCAATGTGTTACTAAATTTTATCCAAACTCGTGTGTTTTTCAGGACTTGAAATCGGGGAAGATGATTGGCAGTGTTGAACTGTGTTCCGGGCTCTACCTCCTCCCATGTGGCCAATTCTCAAACCAAGTCTCTCAAGCAAGTTGCGTACAGTCTCAGAGTATGTTAGAGTCTTTCAATTCTGTGTCAAATTCTAAGGTCAATAAAGATAGTAAGATTATAATGTTACACTATCGCCTTGGTCATCCTAGCTTTGTTTACCTTGCAAAATTGTTTCCCAAATTATTTATCAATAAAAATCCAGCATCTTATCACTGTGAAATTTGTCAGTTTGCAAAGCATACTCGAACAATATATCCTCAAATCCCATATAAACCTTCGACTGTTTTCTCTTTAGTACATAGTGATGTGTGGGGTCCCTCACGGATAAAAAATATTTCTGGCACTCGATGGTTTGTGACATTCGTTGATGATCATACATGGGTAACATGGGTTTTCCTTATGAAAGAAAAGTCAGAGGTCGGGCACATTTTTCAAACCTTCAATCTTATGGTTCAAAATCAATTCAATTCCAAAATTCAAGTCCTCAAGTCAGATAATGCAAAGGAATATTTTACTAGTAGTCTCAGTACTTATCTTCAAAATCACGGCATTATCCACATAAGTTCTTGCGTTGACACCCCACAACAAAATGGGGTGGCTGAACGCAAGAATAGACATCTCTTGGAGGTTGCCCGGTGCCTTATGTTTTCCTCTAATGTTCCAAACTATTTCTGGAGGGAAGCCATTCTCATAGCTACCTATTTGATTAACCATATGCCATCCAGAGTGCTTACCTTTCAATCCCCACGTCAACTTCTCTTAAAAAAATTCCCTCACACCCGTGCAGCCTCTTCTGATTTACCACTCAAAGTATTTGGTTGCACAGCATTCGTTCATGTGTATCCTCAAAATCGTAGCAAATTTGCTCCTCGAGCCAATAAGTGCATTTTCCTAGGGTATTCTCCAACCCAAAAAGGGTACAAATGCTATTCTCCAACCAACAAAAGATTTTACACCACCATGGACGTCTCTTTCTTTGAACATGTCTTCTTCTATCCCAAATCTCATGTTCAGGGGGAGAGCATGAATGAACATCAAGTTTGGGAGTCTCTTCTTAAGGCTGTACCTTTTTCTCACTCAGAGTCACCAAATCCTTTCCAATCCGCGCCCACTGAGTTGTCCACACCCATGCCGTCATCAGTCCAGCTAGCCCAGCCCACAAATGTTCCTTCTCCCGTGACCATCCAGTCTCCCATGCCTATTCAACCGATAGCCCCATAACTTGCTAATGAGAACTTACAGGTTTACATCAAGAGGAGGAAAAGACATGAATTAGAGCACGGATCACAGCCAACATGTGGCCAATATATTGACTCCATTTCAAGTCTACCTGAAGAGAACATAGGTGAGTATAGGGCTGGAGAGGTGGTAATTCCAAGCATTGATGATTCTACTCTGCCGATTGCATTGAGGAAGGGTGTTAGGAGATGTACAGATCATCCAATTGGGAATTATGTTACGTATGAAGGGTTATCACCATCTTACAGAGCATTTGCTACTTCTCTTGATGATACTCAGGTTCCCAACACAATACAAGAGGCATTCAAAATTTCAGAATGGAAGAAGGCAGTGCAAGATGAGATTGATGCACTTGAGAAGAATGGGACATGGACTATCACAGATTTTCCGGTTGGGAAGAGGCCCGTGGGGTGCAAGTGGATTTTCACCATAAAATACAAAGCAGATGGATCAGTCGAGAGATTCAAGGCTCATTTGGTAGCTAGAGGGTTTACACAATCCTATGGGATAAACTATCAGGAGACTTTTGCTCCTGTTGCAAAACTGAACACTATCAGGATTCTTCTCTCATTGGCTGTCAATCAAGATTGGTGCTTGTAACAACTGGACATAAAAAATGCGTTTCTAAATGGTGACCTAGAAGAGGAAGTCTACATGGAAATACCACCTGGATTCGAAGGAAGTATGGCAAAGAATCAGGTTTGCAAACTCCAAAAATCCTTGTACGGCCTTAAACAATCTCCCCGAGCCTGGTTTGATAGATTCACAAAGGCAGTCTTGAAGCTGGGCTACAAACAAGGTCAGGCTGATCATACTCATTTGTCAAGAAGTCTCATGCCGGGAAAATGGCCATATTGATAGTCTATGTCGATGATATTATTCTATCTGGGAATGATATGGAGGAATTACAGAATTTGAAGAAGTATTTGTCAGAAGAGTTTGAAGTTAAAACCTTGGAAATTTGAAATATTTCCTTGGTATAGAAGTGGCTAGATCAAGGAAGGGAATTGTAGTCTCTCAAAGAAAATACATACTGATCTTCTTAAGGAGACCGGTATGCTTGGATGCAAACCAATTGATACTCCTATGGATAGTCAGAAGAAACTTGGTATCGAGAAAGAGAGTACACCGGTAGACAGGGGGAGATATCAGCGACTCGTCGGGCGCTTGATTTATCTCTCACACACTCGGCCAATATTGGCTTTGCAGTGAGTGTGTAAGTCAATTCATGCACAGCCCCACTGAGGAACACATGGAAGCAGTCTACAGGATTCTTAGATATTTAAAAATGACACCAGGGAAAGGCTATTCTTCATAAAGACAGAGAATCGTGACACTGAAGTATACTCAGATGCGGATTGGGCAGGAAACATCATTGACAGGCGGTCCACTTCTGGATACTGTTCTTTTGTCTGGGGAAATCTTGTTACCTGGAGAAGTAAGAAGCAATCAGTTGTAGCCAGAAGTAGTGCAGAAGCTGAATACAGAGCACTAGCATAAGGAATCTATGAAGGGATTTGGATAAAAAGGGTTCTTAGTGAATTAGGACAAACGAGTTCATCTCCGATTCTGATGATGTGTGATAATCAGGCAGCTATAAGCATAGCAAAGAACCTTGTGCATCATGACAGGACCAAGCACGTTGAGATTGACAGACACTTCATCACAGAGAAGGTGACTAGTGAGACGGTTAAATTGAACTACGTTCCTACCAAGCACCAAACCGCAGACATCCTCACCAAAGCTTTACCTAGGCCTAACTTCGAAGACTTAACTTGCAAGCTAGGATTATATGATATATATTCTCCAGCTTGAGGGGGAGTGTTGAAATTTGGAATTCAAAGTTAGGGTTTTAATTTAGGAAAGTATTTTAGGAATAAAAAAGGAGAGATCATTTAGGATATTTCCTTAGGATTCAGTTTCCTAATTTTAGGAGAGAATCAAGCTAGATTGATATTTTCTTATTCAGTCATTTGTGTATATATATGTGTATGGTGTGTACCGAATAATAGTAATAAAAGGAATTCAGAAATTCTTCAGATCTCTCATCCGATATAACAGGCTCGGACTTAATATCCATTAAACTCATCATATGTATGCTATCACCCTCAAAAGTATCACTGACTGAGTGGGTAATGGGGGTGGGTGGCAATGAATCATACGACATCTCATCCTGAACTAAAGGTTGTCTAGCCTGTTGTCCATCAATCCGCTGTCTCAATCCTACTAATGCCTCCTAGGTAAAAGTCATGGACTATAAACTGATCATCTGTAACATGCTAAGGATCCACATCTAACTGCTCTCTAACTCTGGTCAATCTACTCCCAACTCTAGTCCAAAAAGGTGAATCGAAATTGAAAGGAATAAGGTATAAGGGGGATAGGATAAGATACAACACATAAAAAGTTCTAAAGAGGCGGAAACACACTAATCACAATGCAAAAAAAAAAAAAAAAAGTGGCCCAATTGCAACTCAAACATGTACCAATCTCTAAGCACACTGAAAGGAGACCATGAAAAGGAAAACTAAACCTAACTATGACCAAGGCAACTCTGAAGGTCCACAGATGCACCCACGTGTAGGAATGAAATCCTAATTAGACCTAGGCTTAACTTCTAAGGTCAAGGTGAATCTATAAAATAAAATGGGTGGGTTAAAGGATCCCTAGTAGAAGCGATCCTACGATTTGGTGGTATGCAACCCTCTGCACGCCTCTTTAGAAATGGGGTGCTACCATGCAAAGTGGTCATTACCTCCACACATGCACTACCTCGCTCTCCCAGGAGGTTTCCTAATGGTGAAGGCTCTTACATCTCTCAACACTCAGGGATAGTCTAAAGTGCATCGTGAAGGGTGTGGGTCCATCCGAAAAGCCTAAGATCTAAAATAAGATAATAAACATAGGCGCTTTCATACATCAAACGAGTGGAAGGGTTATCATGTAACAAGCAGTCATGCAAAGCAAATAAATATCAAACAATCAAAGTCCTATCTAACACATGTAAGAACGAATCATGCTAAAGTGAACAAGCAATCAAGTGATCATACAAGATAAACAAACATAAAGACATGTTGAGATAACAAACCAATCGAGCAAGCAAATTGAATCACTTTGCCTAAAAAAATGAGGTACTCTCTAATCGACCAATTAAACATCATATTTTCCTCAACTAGTATTCAAGCTTGATCCTCCAAAATCCCCAATAGAGTCGCCAAGTTGTGGACCCGCATTTTTCGCATGCATCCTCACTCAATGGCAAAACTTATTTTTGTTGGTGAAAAAATTGTTTGGAAAAGTCGAAGTCGCCACTTATTTTAATTTATTTTAAAAGGGAAAATGAAACAAAAAAAAAAAAAAAACCCTCAAAAAATGACTCCATAGTTTTGGAAAAACACATCTTCGGAAAAGCTCGAGTCTAGGTCCGATGATCAGATTTCCTATTGGGAAGGTACCTCAAAGAGGTAGCACCCTTTTAAGCCCTAAAAATGTCTCTACTAGCTAAGTTGAGGGAAGTATGACAATTAGTCAGTTGATTGAGGATACCTAGGTGGGCTAAAGTGATTTCAAAACTAGCATGCCAAATAAGAAATCAAATCACAATCTTAAAGAAGAGTTAGGATGCTTACCTGGATTGCTTCTTAAGCGTTATCATAAGACATCAAAGTTAGCTCAGAAATATGGCACATAACATATATTTTTGTTAGAGATAATCAAACAAATATCAAAGTGACCAAACATGGCATCAAACAAAGACATAATTCACAATGATATGTGTATTGAAGGAATTTTGAAAGTAGGGCGATAAAGAGCGTCCTTGGATAGTAAGCTAAGCGCTTCAATTGGAAACATGGTTAACTCAATAATAAGTATGAAACAAACTCATATATGTCAATGCCAATCAGATATCAAACAAACGTATCTCTATAATCAATATCAAAGGAGATAACATGGATGTCGAGCCCTCATCAAGGCCCATTTTACTTTTGCATGTATTGATGCCATGAGTTCCATTGTTTGGAACTATGAAGTTTATTCATGCTTGTTAAAAAATCAAGAAAACCATGAAAATTAGTTGAAAATAGCAAGAACTCATTATACAAAGAGGGTGTGCGCTAAAGGGAATTGTTATGTAGTGTTGAAAGAACACTTAATTGGGTGTGTGCTGAAGGGACAAAATTGAGGGTCTACAAAGAAGGCGTTACTCGAAGAACAACAAGAGCTCAATGTACAAGTTGCACCAGAGGAGACTAAAAGAGTTTGTCAAGTATTTTAGAAGATTTATATAAGTGACTCATCGACTCTTTCTTTATCTATCTTTGATAATGATCTATTCCTATGCTTACTAGAGATAGACTCTTATGCTAAGTTTCTTTATTTGGTTTTCTTTTTTGTGTTTGCATGTATGAGTCAAAACCTAGTCTAAAGTATTCAATACCTATATTAATTTAATATAATATAACAATAATAAGACTTTTTCATAAAAATGTGTTGAAAATCCATGTAGAAGTTAAAATAAGGTGTAAGTGCACTAGAGATGTGCGCCGTCTTATGAAAGTCTCTCTAATTACATGAATTTCCAACTCTGAAGCTTCATTCTTCCTTAAGTTTACGCCATTTAAAAACCAAATCTTAAATCTTGCTAATTCAATTCTTATGTTTTATGTGAGTGTGTTTCAGTAGAAAAAACATGAGAACTTGATCGTAAAAGAAAGTGAAGTGTCGTCTTTCACAAAGTCTCTAATTGCATGTTTCTCCTCATGTACAAGAATGGACTTTAGCCATGAGTTGTCCAACCTAGACACTAATAATGTGAAAACGCTTGATCCTTGAGTTTTCTGATATTGCCCTGGTATGAAGGAAAAAAAATCCAATATCAGTGTACAAACTAATCTCTAACTTGATATATACTTGAACTTTCCTTAGCTTCAATTCTACTGTGACCACCAAAATGGAAATTGATTCCTTGTCCTTTATAAGCTTCAAATCCTTGTCATCTAAATTTTGGTTGAGAAACCATTAAAATATTGGTAGCCCTCGAATATTTTTAAGAAAGATTCGCTCCAAATGAACTAAAATATACGAGCATGGGATGATATTGAGGTTCCCTAAGTGTTAAGACTGCACTCATACTAAGAGTCAATGAAGAAGGAAAGCTACTATACCTAGATAGAGAAGAAGGTGCAGACATGAGAAGAATCCCAAGGCATTCCTTTTACCTTGTGTTTATGAGCAATTCTACTAATTAAGTACCAATATGCCAATCTACGCCTACAATACCTTCTAAATAGCTCTTGTAGCTGCCAAAACCAACCAAATCCACAAAAACTTAAAAATTCCATGCAATGATTTTCATTTTAGTATGATTATCAAGTAATCAAGTTTAATAAATTATGGAATTTCATGATAGCATGATTATCTAAAAGGATTCATTCTATCATTATTATAACTATACGTTAGATAGTGAAATGTGAATCAATCTTATTGCACTATGCAAGGGATGTTAGGGGGAGGTGTAAGGAGATGCTATCCTTTGGATAACATTTTCTATTTATTGAATAATAAGTTTGTACCTGTTGTATTTTAACTCTCTTATAATTTAGGATTTCTTTTTAAAGAGAAAAAGTTTGTGTGTGATTGTAATTAAGAGGAGTAAAAGAGCTTCTATCATTGTAACTTTTTATCTTCATTTAATCAGTGGATTCTTGAGTGTTGATGTGCTTTGTTGACGAAGGGATCACAATAATTGCTGAATCTTGACATGCTTCATAGTTGTAGGGATGACCATGATCATCGAATCATATTATATTCATACGTGCACAGAAATTAGTTAATACATGCACAGAAATTAGAACATTTAGACATGAATGAGACAGACACCCATAATTCACCATTGCATAATTGCCAGGAGAGTTTTTGCAGCTGGTGGTTCTCCACCTTGGTCATTGCTTCAAAAGCATTCTTTGGATAAGCCCTTTTTTCCAAGTAAATATTTCCAATCAAAGAAGAGACAAAACCACGAAGATGAGACCAAATGTGCTGGTGATGACCCACTAGTTGCAGCTGAACTTACAACAAACTCAGCAGCCACCAACCAGACTTTCACAATATTTTACAACTACAGGTAAACAAATGTGGGTCAATACCCTAAAAGGACAATAAATAAAAAACACATCCTAGATTTGGAGAATCAAAGTGTGCTCAAAATTTTTCATTCTTTTATTTGGTATACTTGTAGCTTAAGTGACACAAACTAGATGCTTCCTTTCTTTCATTTGACTAAATGTTTTCTTGGGTAGACCTTCAACCAAAGAGACATAATTAAAAGGCTCCATAATTAATTATACATCCTATGGAACCATAGTCTATGCAGTGTTCCCTATATATGAACATGTATAGCCTGACATTTGAGAGAATCAAAGTAGCTAAACAATGGATATGCTATTCAGATGATTTGTAGTTTATGTGAATTTTTTTGGAAGATTGGTCCTCAAAGAATTTAAAATTGGGTGCTGTGGCGACATGTAAGCCAATTCTGACCTCAAAAGATATGTATTTCCACTTGAAGGTTGATTGGAAAACTACATATCAAAATACTAGTGGGCCATTCTTAAACATTGTCAAGAATGATGCTCTTCAAATGAACTAAAATATTCTAGTTCATAACTATGGGATTAATGTAAAGGGTCCCCAAATGTTAAGACTGCACTCATAGCTAGGCATTCCTTGTGCATTGTGCGTATGAGCAATTAATTCAAGTGAGTGAAAGGGAACCAAGATGATGGAAGAAAAGTTTGAAGGCTTTGAGGTATTTTTGGAGCTTTGTAGGATGGTAAAAAGCCCATTGAAATTGGGCTAAAAGATCCTCGAGTCAGCTTGTATATGTATTAGATTTTGCACAAAACCAGGTATAGATGTCAGAAAATGCTTGATCCTCCCTTGAACTTGTTAACATAGCCACACATGCGAGCGAAAATAAAGAAAAAAATGAGATATTTTATTGTAGTTCAATGATCCATGTGATCCCTACATCCACAAAGTACATTAACACTCAATAATCCATTAATCAAATGAAGATAGAAAGATTACAATGGTGAAAGCTTCGCTACACAATTTTTTCACTGTCTCTAACAAAACCATAAATCATATAAAAGACTTAAATATAATAAGGGCAAACACATCATTCAACAAATAAAAAAAATTATCCATGGACACTACCTCCTGCACTATCGCAAGATTAACAAGAGAACTCAAAGACTGATATCTTTTGCGTAGTGCATACAACAAGACTGATTCAAACTTTATAATCTGTCATAACTTTCTAATTAATTTTTGTCATTGTTATAAAGAATTAATATAGTTGGTTGACAAGACTTCACAATCCATCATAACTTTCCAATTAATTCTTTTATCATTGTTATAAAGGATTAATATATCTGGTTGAGACAGGAATAAGTAGTACTCTTGGACATGCTTGAGAAATGCACCTAATAATCCATCATCAAATCACTGCTAAGAAAGCCTTTTGTTGCTGGTGGTTCTCCACCTTGTTCATTGCTTCAAAAGGATTTTTGGGTTAGTCTTTTTTCCAAGTATACATGTCCAATCAAAGAGGAGACAAAAACAGGAAAGTTGAGACCAACTGTACTGATGGTGGAGACCAGTACTAGTGACAGCTAAATTTTTAACATATCTTACTAGAGTTATACTACGGATAGACATAAAACAATACCTTTACAAAAAAAAAAAAAAACAACCAAAAAGGCATATCCCGGATTTGGAGAATCGAATTGTGCCCAAATTTCGTTCTTTTATTTGGTGGACTTCTTTCTTCCATTTTTCTTTCGATTAATATATAGTTTTGAAGCATATTCTAAGCAGTGTTGCATACATATGAACATGTATAGATTAAAATTCAAGAGAATCAAAGTAGCTGAAGAATGGATATGCTATTCAGATAATTTGTATTTTATGTGAAGATTTTTTGGAAGATGGGTTTTTAGAGAATTAAAAATGGGGTGGTGTGGCGACATGTTAACCAATTCTGGCTTTAAAAAAAAAAATATATATATATATATATATGCTTAGCTTCAAGGGTGGTTGAAAAATGAAAAACCATAAAAATATTGGTAGGCCACTTAAATATTAAGAAAGACTATCCCTATGAACTAAAATCCAAATTAATTATCATCTTCAACTTTCTGCCTTAAAATAAGAACTTAGGAACGATGCTGATGGGACAAAAGTTTGAAGCCTTTGTGTATGTATTAAGGGGCTTGCCCGAAATTGTATAGAAGTGGCTGAAACCTGCCATTTCCCACAAAAACTCGAAAAACTCCTTACAATGATTTTCATGATACCGTGATTTTGAGGTAATCAAATTCAATAATTTCAGGCATTCCATAGTAATACGTCTATCAAAAAGGCCTTCTTTTATCATTGTAATGAAGAATGTATCTGGTTGATTTATACACTGCAATAAGAGCTTCCGGACATGCATGGTGTATGCACCTAATTAATCATTATAACTCCCATACAGTTTGTCTTGATGGTAGTTCTCCACCTTGGTCATTGCCTTTAGGATGACAAAATTTAGTACGATTTACTAATATAACTCGAACCTAATATGTTTTTCGCCAATTTGGATTTAGTATAATCGGGTTTGGGTCAAATTCATGTTGACCTGTATAATATATCTTGTAAACAGGTAATTTTTGAGTCAATTTATGTGATATCTCACATCGGATTAGAAAAAAGTTTTCAATACTATGTAAGTGTGAATCCCTCTTAATCATGTAAATGCGTTTTAAAACCGTAAAAACCACTTTTAAGCCCAAAGTAGATAATATTTATACAATTAGATTTAAGTAGTTTCAAATGGTATTAGAATTTATCCCTGATTTCGATGTCAGGGTTTGTTTGACCTGCGATCTTATAGAACACAACGAAAATATTGTATCTATATGATAAGGATAATTGTGACATCTCACATCAAATAGATGAGAAAATTTATGGCACTATGTAAATATGATTCCCCTTAACCATATAAATGTGTTTGAAAGTCATGAGGATCTCTTTAAGTCCAAAACAGATAATATATACATAATTGAATGTGAATTATTACAACCTACATAACATAAATTTGACCAAAATTGGTCCATTTAATAATTGAATTAATTAACCTAATTATAAATTTAAACTATTTAACTTATTTTTAGATAAATAAGTGAACTGAATCATAAAAATATCCGGTTGAAATATTAACATTAGATCTAACTTAACCTAATTATTAAATTGGTTAAATGGGCTACATAATATGTTACCTATTTATAATTAGGTGATAGTTAGATTTGAGTTTTCAACTCAATTATTCTTCAAGTTGGGTTTGAATTGAGCTATGTAATAAAATGTCTAAGCCTTAACACGAAATTAATACGACCATCAACTCGAATTTTGACCCTAATTGCCACTCCATATTGCCTTAAAAGGATTTGGATAAGTCCTTACAAGTATAAATCCAATCAAAGAATACACAAAAACAGGAAAGATGAGACACAAAATGCAGTGGTGGTGCCCCAGTTGTAAAAGCTGACCAATTTTCAACAAATTCAGCAGCCACCAACCAGGGCTTGCAGAAACATCCAAGAGATCAAAGACTAACATAGAGCAATACCCCAGAAAAAACCGATCAAAATATAAATAACCAAATCCCAGATTTGGAGAATCACATGAGTGCATGTGCCCCCTAATTTCGTTCTTTTTTAAGTGTATACTTCCAACTTTAGTGACACAGAACTAGCTTCTTCCTTTCTCTCTTGTGGCGTAGAGACATGATGAAAGGTTCAGCATAGACTTAGGTGCCATGTTCCGTGCAGTGGTGGTGGATAGATATGAAGATATATACATATATATATATATATATATATATATATATATATATATATATATATATATATATATATTAAGATTATTAAGAGCATCAAAGTAACTGAAGAATGGATATTCCATTTGCCCAGACCATCCGTCCGAACATCCTTTTATACAACAAAGAAGCTCATCTAGCTCTAATACAGGTAGACAAACTCTTCAAGAGACACGAAGTAGGGAAGAAGTCCGTCTAACTTCAGCGAAACTAGACAGACCTGATTATAGTTGGCTTGACACCAATACTATTCACCTAATTTATATTTATGTGAAATTTTTTGGAGATTGGTTTTGAGATTAAAAAATGGCCCGGGCTAAATATATGAAAGGCTCAATATAGACTTTAGTACCATATTCTATGGATTGGATATATAAATGTAAACCAACTTTGACTTTAAAAGATATATATGTGTTTTTGACTTGAAAAGTGGTTGACAAACCATCAAAATATTGGCAGGCCACTCTTAAATATTAAGCTACAATCTACAAAGCTTGCAACATGGAGTTAAAACCATTGTCACACATGCTATCACTTCTTCCAAGCATGGAGTTAATTCTGCAATTTTTCCCAAAGAGCTCTCGTAACTGAACCCAGCCAAATCCCACAAACTGAAAATTTAACTCCATACAATGATTTTCACGATGTCTTGGTTATGAGGTAATCCACTCTATATGGGATAATTTTAAGGTTCCCCAACTGTTAAGTGTGCACTCACAGGTACTCCTTGTGCGATGTGTTTATAAGAGCAATTTTAATAATCAAGGTTTTATTTAGTAAGTGTTTTCGAAAACAATTTTCAAAAACAGTTTTTAAATATATTCTCAAATGTTTTATGCAATAAAGTATATTTGGGATCTAAAATATCTTTAACCTATTTTCTATCTTTTTAAATATGTTTTTAAAATAATTTTTATCTAAGTGTAATTATTTTTAAAAGTGGTCATAAAAAAAAAATTAAAACAACTAAAAGAAAGAAAATAATTTTTTAAGTACAGAAATTAAACTGTTTCCTATTTTATGATGATCAAATTTATTTGTCAGCTCTTTTGTTAAGAACAGACAAGACTTGCTGGTGGTGACCCACTAGAGGCAGCTGAACTTTCAAACGAACTAAGCATCCACCAACCAAACTTTCACAATGGTTTACCACTAAAATCTGTAATTTGTATTTTATGTGAAGTTTTTTGGAAGATTGGTCTTCAAAGATTTAAAAATTGGGTGTTGCGGCGACATGGAAGCCAATTGTGACCTCAAAAGATATGTATTATCCACTTGAAGGTTGATTGAGAAACTATATATCAAAATATTGGTGGGCCATTCTTAAACATTGTCAAGGAAGATGCTCTTGAAATGAACTAATTAAAATCTGCAAGTTCATAACTATGGGATTAATGTTAAGGGCCCCCAAATGTTAAGGCTGCACTCATACCTAGGCATTCTTTATGCACTGTGCGAATGAGCAATTAATTCAAGTGAGCTGGCTTGCTGCTTTAAATCCAGTAAAAGGGAACCAAGATGATGGAAGAAAAGTTTGAAGGCTTTGAGGTATTTTTGGAGCTTTGTAGGATGGTAAAAGGCTCATTGAAATTGGGCTAACAGATCCCCAAGACAGCTGGTTCATGCATTAGGTTTTGCACAAAACCATGCATAGATTCGGACACTACTTGACTCTACCTTGAATTTGTTAACACAATTACACACATGAGTGAAAATAAAGTACAAAGAAGATTTTAACATGGTTCAACGATTAATATGATCGTTACATCCATAAAACATTTTAACAGTCAACAATTCACTAATCAAATGAAGATCGAAGATTTTTCTTCTTCTCATAATTATGGTTGTATATAATGTTTTAACTTTATAATAAAACTCTAAATCATAAAAGAATTAAATAAAATAAGAACAAATAAATAATATAAAAAAAATATACGAGGGGCACTGCACTCTTCAATCCCCGCAAGCTCGAGGAAGAGCTTAACCTCGACATCCATTGCATTACATAATAAAACTAATTCAAATTTCATAATCTATCAAAACTATCTAGTACTTAAGTACACAAAGAGTATGTAGTTTCTAAAAGAAAGATTTATTAGTTTACTAACATCTTCACCATACCGAATCATTACGCTTGCCACATCCTCTAAAGGAGCTAGTGGCTTGGCCACTCCACTGTTTCTAGCCACTACATTAAGGGCTTATGTCACACTTGCCATTATGCTCATTCTATGGACATAGGTAACTAGGACCTCGAACAAATTCACTAATTCCTTTATCAACCATCTCCAAGTTGCCTAAGTTTTAATTCATGTTTCCTCCTATAGAGCTCTTGTAGCTAAAACTAGTCAAATCCCATAAAATTTATGTTGGATTGCAAAATTTTGAATCAATCTTGTTGTATTACATAGGAAATGTGAGGTCGAATTTCTTACTCAACTCATAAGGATTGAGTTGTCCCTATTATATTTTTAATTTTTTTATGATTTAGAATTTTATTTTAGAGAGAAAAAAATTCGGAGTGCCATCACAAATGAGAGGAAAGGAAGAGCATTCATCATTTTTGTTATCCTTCCCTTTTATTTGACTATTGCATTCTTAAGTGTTGGTATATGGACTCGTCAATGTAGGGACCACATTAAAAGCCTCTTGTATTTAGTTTCTTTATTTCTACTCACATGTCTTATTTGGTTAACGATATGAAACACGCCTTATAACTTTCACAACATCAATGTGCTCATGATCAATAATTTCAGGAATTTCATGGTAACATTAATCAAGATGCCTTCTTTTATCAGGAATTACATAACTGCTAAGAGAGCCTTTTGTAGCCGGTGGCTCATCGCTTAAAAATAGGGATATTTGGATAAGTCCATATACCAAGTATATATATCCAATCAAAGAAGAGACAAAACCAGGAAAGATGAGACCCAGCTGCACTGATGGAGACCCAGTCCTAGTGACAGCTAAATTTTCAACATATTTTACATTACAAGTCATAAAACTACAGATAGACATAGAACGATACCTTTAAAAAACTATCAGAAAAACATATCCCAGATGTGGAGAAACGAATTGTGCCCAAAATCTCATTCTTTTATTTGGTGGACTTCCAGCTTAAGTGAGACAAACTAGCTAGCCACTTCCTTTCTTTCATTTTGCTCATAGTTTTCTCGGGTAGACCTTCAACGAAATGGACATATATATCTACAAAAGGATTAATTAATATATAGTTTTGAAGCATATTCTATGCAGTGTTGCATACAGATGAACATGCATAGATTAACATCTCAGAGCATCAAAGTAGCTGATGGAAGAATGGATATGCTATTCAGATAACTAGTATTTTATGTGAAGATTTTTGGAAGATTGGTTTTGAGAGGATTAAAAATGGGGTGGTGCGGCGACATGTTAACCAATTCTGACTTTGAAAGATATATATGTTTAGCTTCAAGGATGGCTGAATAATGAAAGACCATCAAAATATTAAGAAAGGCTCTACCCAAATGAACTAAAATCTACAATAATTTTTATGGGTTTCCAGATTGATCATCATCTTCAGCTTGCTGCTTTAAGAACTTAGGAACCATGCTGATGGAACAAAATTTTGAGGCCTTTGTACATGTATAAAGGGGCTTGCCCAAAATTGTTTAGAAGTGGCTGAAACCTGCGACATACCACAAAACTCAAAAACTCCTTTCAATGGTTTTCATGATAGCGTGATTTGAGGTAATCAAATTCAATCATTTCAGGCATTCCACTGTAATATGACTATCAAAAAGGCCTTCTTTTATCATTGTTAAGAAGAATATATCTGGTTGATTTATTTACAGCAACAAGAGGCTCCGGCCATGCATGGTGTATGCACCTAATTGATCATTATAACCCTAAGACAGCTTTTGTTGGTGGTGGTTCTCCACCTTGGTCATTGCCTCCAAGTGATGATAAAGTTTAATACAATTTATCAACATGATTTGAATCGAGACACATTTTTCATTGGTTTAAGTAGAGAATAATCGGGTTTGGGTTCAATTCATGTCAACTTGTATAACTCATTTAACAAATTAGTAATTTTTTAGTCAACATGCATAAAACAAACTTGATCCGAACTAACCTGCTTAATAATCATACTAATTAACGTAATTATAACTTTAAAATATTTAATTCATATTTGACTCATTTTCAATTTATTTTAAAATAAGTAGATCAATTGAATCGTAAACATGTCTAATTAAAATATTAATTATATAGACTAATATAAGATCTAACTCAATTTGATTATTAAATAAAAATACTTATTAAAATTACCACCTATAGTTGCTTGGAAATGGTTTTAGATAACTCCTTCCAAGTACATTTCCAAGCAAAGAATAGGCAAAATCAGGAAAGATGAGACAAAATGTAGTGGTGGTGCCCCATTTGTAAAAGCTGATCAATATTTTTCAATAAATTCAGGAGCCACCAACCAGGCTTGCAGAAACATCCAAGAAATCAAAGACTAACAAAGAGCTATACCCTAGAAAAAAGCATTCACAAAAACAAATAAAAAAATCCCAGATTTGGAGAATCACATGAGTGCATGTGCCCCAAACTTTCGTTCTGTTTTTAAGCGTATACTTCCAACTTAAGTGACACAAAACTATAGCTGCTTCCTTCCTTTCATGTGGCTTAGAGACATATGATGAAAGCTTCTGTTTAGGCTTTGATGCCATGTTCCATGCAGTGGTGTTGGATATATATGAAGATATATATAGATTAACATTTGAGAGCATCAAAGTAGCTGAAGACTGAATATCCTATTCACCTAATTTATATTTTATGTGAAATTTTTGAAGAATGGTTTCGAGATTAAAAAATGCCCCGGTGGCATGTAAACCTATAAATATAGATAGATATAGATATAGATATCAAAATATTGGTGGGCCCCCCCTGAATGTGAAAAAAAATCTGTCCAAACTAATGGATGAAAATCTATATATAAGTTTACAACTATGGGATTTCCAACTTAAGTAGGGGGAGTGCGGCGGCTGGTAAACAAACTCTTATATATATATATATATATATATATATATATATATATATATATATATATGTGTGTGCCCCTTTCTCTTGTTCTATTCATACCTATTTATTATTGCTCCTGCAGAATCCCATGTTCTATAACGACAAAAATCTATCTTATTGATATAAGATGGATAGAAAAAAGATCAAGTGAATAGATGAAGGAATTATATCTAGAAATATAAAATTCTGACATTACCTTCAATCAGGCGGTTTTTCTTAGAACTCTACTAACAAACACGGGATCAAGTTTGCTTATTATACATTCTCTTTATATTGATTGAATAGATGATTGAATAGACCCGCGATTTTTTCCTACTTTTTCCTTATTTATTTCGCCATCTACACCTTTTTTGTATCTATGTAGATTATCTATATAGTGCCAATCCAACACAAGTCCTTATTTTTTTTTATTTGAATTTAAATTCAGATTTATTAAATTTGAATTTTTTTTGTTTTCTACATTGTATTCTTTTCTCAACATTCATTCATATTGACAACTGTGTAGAAAACAAATATAATTTGATCGTAGATAAATGAATCTTTTTTTTTTTTTTTTTCTGTTCCATAGGTTTGGTTTTTACTTTACCTCATTCAAATGATGGTTTCGTTGAATTCGCTGTGTCACAAATAGTTTTTTCAATAAAAAATATGGATAAGATAATAGTTGACATATATATATATATATATATAATTTGATAGTAGATAAATGAATTTTTTTTTTTTTTTCTGTTTCATAAGTTTGGTTTTTACTTTATCTCATTCAAATGATGGTTTCGTTGAATTCGCTGTTTCAATAAAAAAGTATGGATAAGATAAGAGTTCACATATATATATATATATATATATATATATATATATATATATATATATATATATGTGCGCGCGCGCGCGCGTGTGTTTGACTTGAAAAGTGGCTGACAAACCATCAACGTGTTGGCAGGCCACTCTTAAATATTAAGAAATTCTTTCCAAATGTGCGCAAATCTACAAACTTAAAACCATGGAGTTGATACTATTGTCACACATGCCATCATTCCCTCCGTGAGCTGAGGTTGTTGGAGGCCTCCAATAAATCCATCAATTTCCTTCAAGGAATTTACCACTGTTGTATATGATTTATCAGATTTTAACTTTTGACCATCTTATCTGAAAATCAAATCTTTTGTAACATTTAATATTACACTTATCAAGAGAAAATCACATCATTGAGGCAGAGTTGCATTATTGCATCCAATACATCCTTTTGTATTTTCTCCAATACCCAATTCCCCCAAAGAGTTCATGTGGTTAAAAACCAGCAAAACCTCCCTCAAAACCGAACAACCCATATAATAAAATTTGGGAATAGTGTGTTTTATACACTTATTTAAAAAAAAAAATCATAAAATAAGAACTTAATTTTGTAAAATTTAAGTTTAATGCGTAAATGAAAAAATAATTAAAATTTTATATACTTCTTTTATTAAAAAAATATTACATTTAACCATCCAGATAGTATTTTTTTTAATAGTATATATCTTATTTTTTACCATTTAAATATTAATTTTTAATGATATAAAAATTACTTTCTATCATTTCAAATACTATTTTTGATTATTTTAGATATTATTGATAAATGCATAAAATTTTAGTTATTTTTAAATAATTATTCTTTTTCCAAAAAGAGGAGGTAGAAACATAATTTTTTTTTTTTTTTTTATATTTGATAATCATGGATGTGACTTAACCTCCAGTGGTTCTGAGGGGATTCGAACTGATGACCATCGGGGAGCAAACCCAAAGCTGGATTAACTGAACTACCCGTAGAAACATACTTTGTCCCATAAATTTTCATGATAGCACCTTTTCAACAATTTTTTGCCACTTCGTATCAACAAGGTTGTCAAAAAACAGCTGGCTAGCATTGTACGCAGCAACAAGAGCTTCAAAAGGGTGTTTTGGATAAGTTCTTTTTTGAAGCGTCCAGTGAATGAAATTGGCACAATCAGAACAGATGAGATGAAATGTGGTGGAGACCCACCAGTAAAATCAGCACCCACCAACCACGCTTCCACTACCATATGAGAAAAAATCCCAATCACATTGAAATATAAAACTAAAGACAAACACAGAGAGAACAACATCCAAAAGGAAAAAACCAATCAAAAACCCACATCCCAGATTTGAAGAATCAATCTGAGGCCCATAAAAAATCATTGTTTGACTAATTTAATGATGGAATCCCAGCTGAAGTGACCCAAAACTACTTCATATCAAGAGTAGACTTTCAAATAAAGTGACATGTAAGGGTTCAAAAATGGACCTTAGTCCCATGTTCTATGTTGTTTTTTGATGAAGATAAAGATTAATATTTGAGGGATTCAAAGTATGGATGTCATATTTTATCATCCAACTTGTATTTAATTTATGGGAAGAAGTTTGTAGAAGAGTACTGGCTCTGAGTAAATTATAAAGGGTTGTTTGGTGGCATGTAAACCAATTTTAGCTTTAAAAAATAATCTGTTTTTGACTGGGCAGGTGGTTTGAAAACCATAAAAATTAGGATTAGGCTTCCGTTTAGAAATGTACTTTTTTATACTTAGTGAAAAAATACCATCAATTCGATATTATCATCTCATTTATTTGTAACTTAATCTGATTTATTTGTACATTTATATCTAGATTTTATTCATTCGTATCCTTGTTAGACAACCTACATCTCCCCACACAACATATTCAATGGCTTAAATTCTTTATTTTGTAGGTATCACTACGATGTCATAACATTTTTAAAAAAAATCATTTGAAAGTAGTATTAAATTTTTAAATAATTTTTCAAGTTACTTCTTGTATGATCAGATTTGTTTGTACTTTAATCTCATTTATTTGTACTTTTATATTTAGGTTTTATTTGTTTGCATCTTGACTTATATTTTATTATACATATTTAACGGTCTGAATTTTTTATTTTGTAGGCACTATTATAATATCATAAATTTTCAAAAAAATTAATTAAAAAGTAATATTAAATTTTTTGGATAATTTTTCAAGTCACTTCTCTTATGGTCTTAGTAACACTCTATTCCATTAGCTTTAAAACTTATATATATTTGTTAAGGACTAGTTTGGTGATCATGTTCACTTTGAACTTAATGACAATGATATTCACGACTTTATATCTATATAATGCCAAAATTCTCACTCCAAAATGATGTGGAATATCATAAAATGCCAATGTCTTTTTCATAATTAGACAATTAAGAAATATGAAAAGATCTAAACATACCTAACCTTATCTCACATATTTTTGTAATTTTGATAAAATAATAAAATTCATGTATTGGGTTCCTAATAAAGTCAAATTTCATGACTAAAATACTTAAAATATTAATTAATCAAATTAAATAAAAATTGATTTTCCAAATCCAATGATATGATAATCTATAATTTTTATTTTCCAAAATTAAGCAAAATTAACTTATAAAATAGCTTTTCCCCCTTTGATTTAATATTTATAGTATTTTATCAATTTATTTAGAATTAATTGACATATAGTAAAAATAAACAAAATAGTAAATGATTGTTTTAAAAAAATTAATACCTTAATTTTTATTAAATAGATTTTAAAAGTCATTATTTGTTTAAGGTAAATCCAAGGGAGTTATCACATTTTATATAGAAATTGTTATCATTTTCTATTTTTAAAAATAAATAATAAAAATTATTTTATCAAAAAAAAAAAACCTTTAAAATTATTCTTTATATTGTTGGTGTCTTGGTTATTTCTTTTTAAAGTTATTTTTAAATTTTAAGACGTGAAGATGTGAATGAATAGCCAAAAAAACTAAATATTTTCTCTTGTGAATGAAAATAAATTTAAAAAAATTATTGGTAGGAGAAGTTATTTTTTTAGAATGAATTTAAGATATTTTAGAGAATATTTTAAAATTTTCAAAAATATTTTTTGTGAACTATTTTAAAAATATTATTCCTTGGTATTTCTATTTTCCCCCATTCCTCGACGGATTCAACGAAAGATAATTAGTTCTTCCACAGAGTGAATAAAAAAATATCCTTGATTCTCGACTAAATTCCATGCTGAATAAGAAAATGGTCATATGTGGTGATTGAGTATATTTAGGGCAGAATTTCATGGTAGAGCCTCTGTACAGCCAACCATGAAGACAGTTTGAAGCTCAAGAACCTGACACCTCCCACACTTTTCCTTTTCTGTCAGTTACAAGTCTCCCTTTCTTTTGCCCTTTTTGTCAGTTACAGCATTAGTCCCTAACTTTCTCGCAATTTCCCTCATTTTCTCTCATGTTCCTTCTCACACTCTCAAATCTTCCATTTCTACTCTTTAATTCACTCCCAAACCCCAATTCCTTCTCTGGGTGTTCCCCAAAATCGGCATTCTTTGCGCTTGTTGGTGTAATTTTTGCTAAATTTTATTCCCTTTTTTTATGGGATTTTTGAGGCATTCTTGGCAATGTCTTATAGCTATTCAGACCCACCAAGCTGCTGCTCAGCTTCTGCTGAATTGAAGCTCTACCAGGCCTTCATCTTCTCTGTTCCAATCTTCTTCACCTTCATTCTCCTTTTGTTGTTCTACCTCTTCTATCTTCGCCGTCGGAGGGTCGATTGGGCTTCGCTTCGGATGCGATCTTCTATGCAGAACGATGCCGATCATGCTTCTGGAGTATGTTTTTCCTTTCTCTTTTTGTTTTTTATTTTTTTGTCCTTTTGTGCTGGTTTACAATATTGGGGTTTTTTTAAATCTGTTTGGTTGGTTAGAAAATGTGAGGAAAATGGAGAGAAGTTGAGAGTTTGAATGTGGGGTTTTTGTTTGGGAACTAGAAGAAAGGGGCTTGTTTGGTTTTTTTCTTTCCCCCTCTTCTGATCTTCTACTATTCGGGTTTCCCTTGTCTGTTTGGCTGGTGGGAGAATGTGAGAAATGAAGAGACTGAGGTTTTGAATCTTGAGTTTTTTTGTTGTTTGGGGACTCAGGGAAGTGCATGGTTGGTATTTTTTTTCTCCCTGTTTGGCTGCTGAGAAAATTTGAGTATAAGTATGGAACTTTGAACTTTGAATCTTAGGTTTTTTCTGTTTAGTACAAGGCATGTTTGGTGATTTTTCCCCCCCCCCCTTGTTTGCTTGCTGAGAAAATTTGAGTAAATGTGAGGAGTTTGAACATTGAAACTTTAAGGTTTTACATGCGGAACTTGGGCTGATACAATGCTTCCTGGAAAAATCTTCATTAAGAAATTTATGAAGGAACAGATTTTTTTTAAAAAAAACAAAAAATCTTTTGCTGTCCCAATTCTTGGAATTTTTTTAAGATTCATAATTTTAAAAATGCATTTTCAAGGCTGAACCAAACATGCCCTAAACCTCTACGCAATGGAACCAAATGCAGTAATTAGGCCAGTCTTTTAGTATGGAAACAAAAACAACATTGAAATACATTTTCCATTTTCTTCCCTTCCTTAAGTTTTCTCGGCAACCAAACGGAACATTTTTATCTGTTCACATTTATTTTATATGTTTGTGTTGTCTCTGATTTAGGTGTCTGAATTGGGCTTGAAGAAAGAAGTGAGAGAGATGCTTCCCATTATTGTATTCAAGGAAAGCTTCTCTGTCAGTGATACACAGTGAGTTGGCATTCTTTAATTTATTTTTAATTTTGTTTGTTTCTCTAATTGTTTATGTTATCATGCATGTGATGTTTTGTCTATGATACATGGACAATGGCGGACTAGCCCGACCCAACCCAAGCCTGGCCCGACATTGGGATGATTTTGGCAAACGTTTTTAATAGTTTGGTTTGGTTTGAGTCGAGTTTTTTTAATATAAACTTCATTTAGAATTGAGCTTGGATTAAGATTTGGGCAATCCGAGTATGATCCAAATCCCATTTTATATCTATAATTTATTATTTATATGATTTTCATATAATTTTAAAGGAAAATAAAATGTCAAATTTAATTATATTGTGTACCATATTTCACAGGCAAGTTTAACCCTAACTCAAATTTGAGTGATACAACCCAAATCTAACCAACCCGAACACAATTGAGTCTAGAAAAATCAGGTCAAGTTGGGCTTTTAGGCTGAATTCTTTAGATTAGAGGTCAAGTTGGGTTTGGGTCAAGAGTTTATTATTTCAGGTCAAGCTTAGATTGGTAGAAAATACAACCCAACTTGCCCAAATTGCAATCCAAAGTCTAAATTGTTGTGAGTTTATGGGTGAAATTTGGTCCAATTATTTGAAATATGGGAAGCTTAGGGTTCATAAGTTGGATGTGTTTTTGTAATTGCCATATCTTAGACTTTATAATTTTCACACTGTTGCATAGGAAAACAATATTCCTAGAGTAAACCCTGTTTTCGTTCCGTAGAATAAGAAACAAGATATTGAGGTTTCACCAATGAAGGGCAAGATGAGAGGATCATTTAGTGAAGACCAATGGCTGCACCTAGGGATGTTAACCGAGCAGGTTAGGGGCGAGTTAATCGAGTAGGTTAGGGGCCAGCCACTCACATCCCAATCCCGCCTTGATTAACTAGGGTACAAGTGGCAACTGATAAAATCAATCTAATTCAATTGAGACAGACTTAAATTGGCTTGATTTTCAACTACTTGAAACTGGCTTAGTGGTTCTGATTTCAATTTTCTTGTCTCCTAACAAATAACAACCAACCCAAACTGATATCTCTTGTCATTTGTAAATGCTTGATATATGATGCATCCATTATACTTTGAACTAAAAATTTTAAATGTATGTAAAAACCTATTAGGTTTTAAGGCCTAAATTGGTTTGCATCCAACTGATGATTTAAACCGAATCAAATTGACCTTAAACAAGTTTAGTCTAGTTTAATTTTTCCATAATTAGAAGTTTAGTCCGACTTTGATTCAATTATAAACCATCTTTCTTGTTGCAGGTGCTCAGTATGCCTGGCTGATTATCAAGCAGAGGACAGGCTCCAACAGATACCTGCATGCGGGCACACATTTCATATGGACTGCATCGACCACTGGCTCGCCACCCACACGACCTGCCCACTCTGCCGCCTTTCCCTCACTGCAGCTGCCAGAACTCCGGCTGAACCGATCACTATCCTAGTAGAAACACCTCATGGAACTTCCCCAGAACAAACACAACCTGATGCACAAGTCTCCCAGCCCAGGAATGAAAATGAAAGAGCTGTTCATAACACCATGGAAGCAGAGGGAGGAAGCTCTGAATGTGATGACTGTGAGACTGGAACCAGAGATGCAAGGAATGAGAATGAGAGGCATGAAGTGTAGGGACGATGGATCAGGTCATTAGCAATTTGTAACATACTTAGATTAGTCTAAATATGGTGTAGTCGTTGTTCAGGAATGGTTTGTTAGTAGCCTAATGAGGGCTGCTGATGTTCAATTTGTTCTTTCCATGTATTCAACTTGGATATGATCAGTTCACAGCTCAATTGAGCTTGATATTGACTTGAAGCAAAGCCTTGGTCTTTTGGAAAGAAGAGAATTGGGGATATTAGATGTAAGGTTCAAAGTAAAGGATAGGTCCTTTAGTGTATCCAAATTGAACCCTTATTTTATGTAAAGGTAATTTGTTGATGATACGATTATAAGTTGTAAGTTCTTTCATAAATTAGGGACATTTTTTATGTGATCCGGTTGATGAGACTTATTCCTTATGAATGACTAGAATCTTCTTTTATGATATGTTACATTTCATTAGCAAGATAAAATAGAATAAGATATGTATATTTTAAAATATCATCTCCCACTAGATGGATAATGCTTGTCTTAAGATATGATTTTCATTGAGATGTAATATCTTGAAGTATATAATATTGTAAGATATTTTATCTAATAAAATATATTATGTTATGTTTACATTTAATTTGTAAAATAAAAAAAATAAAAAAAAATAAAAAGAAATATGTATTATTTTTTAATGTTTAAAATAAAAAATATAATATATTCTAATATTTTTTATTTTAAAAATATGATTTTTCTCTTGCACTAGTATTAGACAATACATATATTAATATTATTTTATGATATATTTTATTAAAAAGTTTTAAGTTTTTTTTTTCAACCATAAATTTAATTTTATAATAAAAAATTATAAAAAAGGTAGATAGTATATCCCACTATTGATCCTATTTAGATAATTTATCTCAACACTTATTTTATTTCATATTTGGTTGAATTTAAGATATGATAAATAATGAGATGACTTTGGTTAAACTTAGAATAAAATAAGTGATGGAATAATTTATGTCCTATGGTTCCATCCTCAATCAAACATAGAATAAAATATGTTACATGTTCTATTAACATATCCTATGTCATATCTGTAGGGACCACCCCTAAGCAGACATGTGGCAGACCACCCTGACCTCACAAGGCACTCCTCTGATGGACATGTGGCACATCCTGCTCTCTGTTCGGACCCGGTAATTGTCATCCCAAGCACCTGACCATATTTTGCGGGCAATCATTACTTATCCTGCCAAAAGCACACTCAATAGGACATCCCTAGGTCTTTTTAGGCGACTTGCTACGCCCTGTCCTGCGCCACCTACAGGATAATAATTGCCCTGCTACCCTCTGAGCAACCATCATAATTGTGGAAGTCAAAAAGCCTCCCCATCTTCAATATGACAAAGCTTCAGACACTATAAAGGGCTCCCGATGACTCAGTCAAAGGGGGTAAGCATTCATTAGAAAAACTTCATAAAACCAATTTGTTTTATCGTTGATTTGACAAAAGCTTCGGAGTGTGTGTCCAGACCACCTGTCCAGATATCTTTTGCAAGAGAATGGAAGAAAACATTATTCTCAGGGGGTGAAAACATCACGGAGCTATAGTGCCTCTAGGAATTCCCCACATCAACAATAACCAATCCACCAAATATAGTTATATGGTTTTATATTATATGATAAGATTCATCTTTCTATGTCGATATTAATTATCATGCCCCATGAAACAACTTGTAAGAAAGTAGCCTCTTACAAGTGTTGGGAGTTTCTTTCCAAAATGATAAAGAGTATTTTATACGAGATTAATTAAATCCTAGTGCCATATATGTCCTAGCCAAGTCAATAGCAAGCTTGTGACACATGGTAGGTAGAAGGTTACCTTCTCCCATAAATGACCTTAGTGTATATATTCAAGTTGCCTTTTTAAAGGGACAATTTTGACAAAAATTTTAAAAGTTTGAAGTTGCTCGTTCATAGGACGATTTCAAATTTTAGTATTAAACTCAAGACATCAGTATCTTTTGAAGAAATACCTCCACTATAAAAATTTGAACTTTAATATTTTTTCAAGAGACCATTTCAAATTTCATTATTAAAATTACTAACTCCTCATAAACTAATATAAATTTAGAAATAATTTTCCAATTTCTATATTTTATTTAATATATATATATATATAGTAAAAAATTCTTAATTTTAGGCATAATTTTCTCCCTCACAATTAAACGTATACCTCATGTCCACATAAAGGTGTCAAACTAGTCTATAATTACATTCTTTAAAAAACATTATAAATGATTTTTAAACACCACATATGATTTTTCAGATTTTTAAAAGTATTTCACTATAAAATGATTTTTCAATATTATTAAGAGTGCGTTTAGGAGTTATTCTAGAAAATGTTTCTAATATTTTTAACACTTGAATGATAAAATTTTTTAAATATTATAAATATTAAAAACACTTCCTAAAATCACTACCAAACGTGTTCTAAGTAATTTTTCAGATTTTTAAAAGTATTTCTTAAATTTTACTAAACACCTAGGGTTTGTATAATAACTGTTTAAAAAAAAATATTTACCAACTAAAAATGGTTTTTGGTTTTATGTTCTTAAGAACAAAAAATATGGTGTTTTCAGGTGACATATTTTAATTGTTTTTGTTGTCTTCACTTGTTTTCTAATGATTATTTTTAAAAATAATTATACAAGCATATGGAGTAATTAAAAAATAAAGTAATGGATATAAAAATTATTTTTAAAACATACTTAAAAATATTAAAAATAGGTTAAAAATATTTCAAATTACTCTTGTTTTATATAACATAAACTATTTTTAAAAACTATTTTTGAAAGTAATTATCAAATAAAACCATTCTTTTTTTTTTTCAAAAATACCTTTTAATCTAAAAACACTTTTTAAAAATATTATTAAACTTACTCTTTATTTCACATGCCTCTCCTTCCCAATATGTTCTCTTTCCTCTCTTTCCCAATATGTTCTTTTCCAAAATAGCAAAACATTTGTAGAAAAATAAAATAAAATAGAATAAAATAAAAGTGATCATAGCCCATTATTTTTTTATTGAATATTTTTTTTCTTAACTCATGACAAGTATGAAAATCAAACGAGAAGAAAACAAGGGTTGATATCAACTATTTACGACTCCATACAAAATGCCATGCATGCATCTCATTCATTAATAGAAATTTCAAACATTGAAAATACATCAAGAAAGAAAAGGAAAAAGCTCTGAAAAGATGAAAAGATGTTACAAGGTGAATTCAAGAAAGCAATGATGTTTTTCCACGTAGATTCTTTAAATAATTGGATAAGTATTTAGAGGGAAAAAAAAAGTCTTTCACTGATATTTTATTATTCTTTATTTTCATAATGAAAATTAAATAATATTTAGAGCATAATTTTAATAAAATGCCCTTTTTTTGCTTGTAATAACTCTTCTATTAAAAACAGTTTTATGCACCATTAATTAATATTTGAAGATAAATTAAAAAATGTATTTTTAATAGTATTTTTTATGATGAAAAAATTTAAAACAAAATTATAATTTTTTTATATCAATTTAAAATTTTAAAAAAAATTAAATTAAATTGTTGAGGAAAGTACTTTTTAAAAAAAAAAATTTCTCACTATGGTATCTAATGATATTTTTTTAATAAAAACATTTTTAAAATACATACGAGAAATTTAAAATATATATATATATATATATATATATATTTTTAAATATAAAATAAAAAATTCTTTTAAGTTAAATTTAAGTGTGAGTAAAAACAATTTGAAGGGTAGGGGTAGATACATTAGTCAAAGGAGAATCACCGTCAAAATCCCAACAAACTCCATCCTTTTTTGCTAAGACCAAGCCAAGGAATACACGCTACAAAGGGAGCTCTTCTTCTAAGGTCTCTACTATTGGACGTGTCCTCCATTCCTGAGTGAATACATGCTAAGCCCATGTGTCACTCCCACGCTTGGATCATCCACAGTTTTCAGAGAAATGAAGATTTAGACAATCTGTGAAGTGGGTCAACACCACAGCCCTCAATCACCATCATCATTATCATCTTTGATGAGTTTTAAAGTGGGAGTCTTTTTCTTGATTCTCTATCAGTATGCTTGATCTGATTGTGGGTGGGTTTTGACTTCAATCTCGATTTGATTTTTGTGTTCTATTGATGAATTTTAGAGGGTTTGTGTCAAATTCATTTATATATTTGTCTTTTCCTTGGAGATGGGTTTTTGAGGGTTTGATTCAAATGCTGATATGTAAAGGTATTGGGGGAAAGGTCTAATGGGTGTGTTTTGACTTTAATTTGACCTTGTCTGGATGTTCTCTTGATTGATTTTATTGGGTTTGTATCAAATTCTTATTTATTTTTTGGAATTATTTTATTTTTCATTGCAGATTGCAGTCTTTGGAAAATGGGTTTTTGTAGGTTTGATTCAAATGCTGATATGTAAATTCTTGAGGGGAAGACCTAGTTGGAGTTTGGATCTGCAGTTGACTCGGGGTTCTTTTGGATTCAAAACCCTGAAAAAGGGTGTACTTTTTTATGTGGGTTTGTTGTGGAAAACCCTAAACAGGCATGTGGGACTTAGTCCTATGGGCCTTCTATCTAAATTTTGAATATCTAGCTCAAGGGCTGTGTTGGTATCTTTTGGAGGCTTTGGAATTTTTCACAGATGAATTGCTAGCATTTTGTTTGGTTTTTGCCTCATTTGTTGAAGAATACATTGGGAGAATCTTTTGTCAAATCTTGATTGCTTAGGTTCTTGAAATAACTCAAAATCCACGCCAAATTTGAAACCCTAGAAGAAGAAAGTAGAAACTGAATTCAGAAAAAAGTGAATTGAGAGTGTTGTTGAGTTTTTGGAAACGGGGTAGTTAGAAGAATCAGTTTCAGATCATATTGAGGGTATATTTATCAATGGGTTCGTTTGAGAACACAGTTTATTACTGCTGTGTGTCGAAGGGTAATAGAATTATGTATGCATATAGTGGTGGAGGCCATGAGATTGAGAATTTGGCTGCCTTGTGCTTGGAAAGAGCTCCTCCCTTTCACAAATGGTATTTTCAGACCATGGGCAAGAAAACTTTTGGGTTTTTGATGGAAGATGGGCATGTTTATTTTGCAATTGTAGATGAGGGTCTTGGAAACCCGGGAGTTCTACAGTTTCTAGAACACATGAGAGATGAATTCAAGAAGATAGCTAGAAAGGATTCTAGGGGAAGCCCTTCAAGTTTTAACTCACTCCATATACAAGATCAACTGGTGCCCATTATCCACCACTTGATCTCCTCATTAGAGCATGTTTCTCAGACTAGTAATAATTGGATAGCTGAGTCTCCCTTGCCACATCATGTGGGTCTTTCTCCATCACCAAGTGATGCAAATGGGCAAATGGAAGCTGCCAGTTCTACAAAAGCCCCATTGTTAGGAAAGTTTAGCAAGCAAGAGAAGAAGAAGAAGATGAAGGATCCTGTCATTGCAATGAGAGACATTGAGTTGGAGGAGCACCGGAAGTCCACAGACAGAGGTATCAAGATAGATTCGGGGAATTCGGATTCCAATAGCCAAGGTGGTGTTGGTTCTTCAATTTCATTACAGAAGGATTTGGGTTCAATCAGGATCAGGTCAGGCTCTCAAAGCATCCGAAAGAAGTGGTGCCGCCACGTAAGGATTGTTCTTGCAATTGATGCAGCTGTATGCCTGATACTGTTTGTGATATGGTTAGTAATTTTCCATCTCACAAAGAAGTAATATGCTTGATACTGCATGTGTGCAACAGACTTCTTGACAAGGTAAATATATATTGAAGGTATGTGCTTCAAATTACACTGTCGGTAGCATCATATTGTGGTTATTCTGTACAGAATCTTTTATGTATATGTATATGAACGTGTTAGAGCTAGAGAAACATTGAGTCCCACTTATGGAGCCATTTCACGCCACTTGGCATGGTGAAATACTATATTCCTCAGTTCTCATTTCAGTTTCATTTTGTTATAATTTATAATCTTAAGTCTTAAAATTTTAAATTAAGTTGCTCTGCACTCCATTTATGTAATAATGCACAAATGTTTGAAAATACATGCAGTTTTCTCTGTTAATTTACGTAGTGCTTTCCTTTGAAAGTGCATAGAGGTGATTATCTAGCGTTTCCTTTCTCCTATCAAACAAAGTTGTAATTACCCCTTCTCTTGAATGGTTTCAGTTGCGCGATTTCTCCTTTTGAACCTTTATTGGATTCTTTATCTAAAAGAAGTTGTTACTCAATATAGGAGATATCATGTTTTTCTGACTATTAAATGTACTTTGTTCGAGTTGATTGAGAGTTGACCTAGAAAACCTTGGGTGAAAATTGAGGAAGCCAGTGGAAAGAGTGTATTCCTTAAGAGACTGAAAGGTTTGGGTATGATATTAATAAACACTAGATTTTCAATAGAGTTAAGAGTCAGTCGGTTCTTGTTTCTTTGTTTCTGGGGGAAAAAACAAAAAGAACATTACTCACTGAAGCAGGCCCAGCGTGGGGTGAGTTGATATGGTTCTAACAATTTTGCTTGAAGTGGCTGCACTCAAGACTTTAACCTTCTCATGCTTCCATGCTTGGAGGCTTGGGTTGTCTACCATTGCACAAAATGATGGCCCCTATAACTGCAGGATATATGAAAATTGAGTTAGAAATGAGCGGAGTCCTGACCGCTTAGTGATAGCTTCCACAGTCAGAAATATGCCTTTAGTGCCAATGTTTTGCAATTTCCATGGAAGTCTAGTGACCATATGTATAAGGAGGCTTTGGTTGCAGTTTAAGGCAGTAATAGGACAAGCAGAAGGTCGGAAAAAACTTAAGATAGTAAGCAAAGACCTGGGCGCTTTTAACAGATTGTTGCTTTTGCAAGGATTCGACCAGCTTATCCAAATAGTTGGGGATTTGGGGACTTCGGCTTGAGGCTAATTGGATTCATTATGGTCAGTGATTCTTTTTCTGTTAGGTGCTTGATATAACTTTTTATTAACTCATTAAACAAATAAAGTATGTACCACATTATTCTTTTCTCTTCTTTTCTTTTCTCTGTATGTTCTTTCATTCTTTTGGCTCGGGTGGGGGCGCAGGTATAGTGGCTAGTGGGTAGTTGTTGTTCAATCATAACACTTGAGTGTTCGAGCATATGAGTTGAACTAAGCTTGATCCCTGACAAACTTTCCCACTTGCAGTTCCTGGTTTCTTTATGTAGTCAATAAAATCATCAAACCTTTATTTTTGTACAAAAGTTGGAACCTTTTCTGCTCACCTCTTGGATGTTTCATCTTTAGGGAACCAAAGAAAAGGCTGTCATCAACAGAAGTTTAAAGTTAGAATATTTTCTTTATGTCCAAAAGTCCCTATTAGAATTTGCCGGCAGACCACCCCGAAATAGGCTTGTATTGCAAAAACCTCAGAGGAACTAAGAAAATATAATAGAAAGGTACACAGTTAACTGTAGTTACTGATCTTGGAAAGAAGAGCATTTCCCTCTCTTTTCTTCTTTTGCAACAAGGCTGAAGTATTAGTGCTAATGTTCCTGAATAATCTCTCGAAAGTTCTTCTCATAGTTACTGGAAACTCTTTACCTACTTGTATTCAAGCACCCCAAATAACAGTAGTCAGGTGATAGCTTGTGACAAGTAATCGATATGTATTCATTTCCTGTTTTGTGGAAATAGGAATGACCCTTTCAAGCCTCTAGGGGACACTATAAGGTATTCTTGACTGTCTGCAGTATCGTATCATGGCAGCTGGGAGTTGCAGTGATTGTGGCAACATGAAGGCAAGATGTGCTCCTAGTCTGCCAATGGGTTGCAGCCCTACCTACATGGGGTTGCCGTCTTCTTGTGCAGGTTGGTAAGTTTGCTGCAGGCCAACGTGAACTTCATCTTGGACAATTTATGCATTCCCCCTTTGTGCGCATCCACTTCTTTCTGTACCATTCAATTCATGTGACCCCAATATCAGATTCTTTCTACTTTGTTTTTCAAGTGAATGTACCAGAAATCTTTAAAGGTTCAACGCAACTAAACTGTTTTGATGCCCACCATTCCATCACTACCAGTATATTTATATTTTTTTGTATATGGATGGCTTTTGAAAAGGACAGCAGAGGAATCCCATTTGGAGAAGTGGAGAACTAGTTTCAACCCTTATCCTTTCTCGTCGTCATTCTCACTCTCATCATAAGCAACTGTCCTATAAGTAAACTAAACCATTGCGGCTGTTGGATTGTACTAATTGAAGCTTTAGACCAGCTAAAACTGGATCGAGTGGCCACAGTAAAAACACCTTTCAGTGTTGGTGTAATTTTTATCAAAAACGCTTTATGAAGATTTAATTAGCCTTTAAATATAAAAATTAAAAGAATTTTTTACATGATAAAAAAAATATATATATATATATATAAAGAATTTTCCAACAACCCGATTTCAGTGAGTACTTTTTTTTAGATTGGTTTGGTCTCACTATAAAAACTAGTTTAAAAAAACTCAAGTATAAATAAAATTAATTATAATTTTATTTTATATTTTTAAAAATTAGTGAGGAATAAGATAAATGAATTTAAAAAACATATAAAAATAACTTACTCATTTTAAATCTATCTTTCATTTTCTTTCAAATTTTATGGAACCAAAGATGGTCTTCCAGACATGCAAAAATGTTGATCTATGGCAAGGCTTAAATATTTAGCCCTCAAAGCATTAAGAAGTCTTACTAATCCCCTCAAAAATCAGTCCCAAGTGAACTCCTAGTCACTTTCACATCACAACATCTTTCATAGCTATTTCACTTTAATCTTATTCAGCCGATATATGGACTGTGTAACATTGTCTCAAATACAGTCATGTTTTACCTTCTAGTGGTGGCAACATAGGGGGTGTCCAACATTTTGGCAAAGCGCTCACTGCAAAACCATGATCGAAATCACCCTGGATCATATGTGAGTCACTTGTAAGGGTTACCAGCTGCACAGCTTGGACCATCTATCTCATTCTGGACTAAATTTTTCTTTCATCTTTTCTATCTTTTGGATTTCTGGGGTGAGATAGATATTACAACAGAGTGAACAAAGTGCCATGGGAAGGCAATTCCCAAAATATTGAACCAAGAAAAAGGCTAAAAACCCTCAGAATGCCCTCTGTCAACAACTCTCTTGGCTCTGGAATGGAGGTTCTCTGCAAATGGTTTGTTTTCAATGGATCATCCAGAGCCATATTCACCAAAACAGTCAGAAAAAAAATCTCTTCTGGGTGTCTGAATGATTGTATACCCGGTTTATCTTGAAGGGCTTACAGCAGCCATAGTTAAGAGCCACGCTAGGATCAAAGATCAGATTTCTTCCCAGGCTAAAAATGCATCAATAAGCTGGAGGGGTCCCAGGTTAACCATAATGCGCAGCCAAAACAAACCCTACAATCACAAAGAATGCAGCTCAACATACAACTCCTCTATATGAGTAATTTGGTGTACAGAGTCAGGTGAGGTTTATATGGATGTTGAAATGGTGATCCTGAGAATTAGCAGGACCAGCACAAGAGTTACCTGTTTAAAAGCTGATAGTTGTGTTTGGGTAATTCATAAATGTTGCTGCAACTAAAGTTTTACCCCTCCATCAAGGATTTCTTCAGGCAACGAAACTCTGAAAACAGCATAGTGATGATTTAAGCTTTTCTCCCCTTGAAGTCTATGAACACTGCCCAGTGCACCTGCATTGGGATTTGGAAAAGCGTAGAAGATACGCCTAATTCTTTGATGGACCAGCGCCATTGCACACCTTTAATCAGAAAAACAAGGCAAAATATGAGAAAACTAGACATGCAGATGATCTGAAAGAGAAAATGAAAAGGTTCCATGAGTGTGCTGATGACAATTTCATGATCAAACTCATATTTCAGCTGGTTGTCACTTAATCACATGAAAATCATTTTAACTCTGCATGAATGTAGTAATTTGTGTGTTTGGTGTCAATTTAAAGGAAATTCATCACTTAAAATCCTGGCTGAGGAAATTTCCACCATTTCTATGCAGGGAACAGAGAACCTAGACCTGACCAAGAAAGTGGTCGATCCTGATTCTAAGATGGGAAACACAACTAGTGTGGTTATCCTTCATTCCACTACCAAACCTAGACATTCAGGTTTGCCAAAATGGTGTCATATTACCTTAGCTATGTCAAAATTGTGGTATTGCCTTAACTAAGAAAATTAGACAATTTGTAAACTATCTAAGGGCCCCTTCAACTTGTCCTAGTTCCAAGTAGGCATTAAGCAGCTGGACGCATGAACACAAAGAGGTTGTTAACCATTTTGCACATGGTGCCTATCCACTTCATTCAATCCATGGTTCCTATTGGGCCTATTTCAAAAGCTGTTCTTTTTTCCCATAATGTCTTAAACCTTTATAAGAAGTTCCGGTAGCTATCATCTAAAGTTTATATTTAGTCCTCATATATTTCATTGTAAATTCTACACATGATTTAAAATAATTTCTAGCTCCCATTTCCTACATATATTTTTACTGCATTTCTGCTTATCAATTCCTGATTTTAGCTTCTTTTCCTGGTAGCTAATCATCATGAATCAAATCAAACTTAATTTCTGAACTAGATAGGAACAAGTGGAGATTCTGAGGCAAATACATAGCTTAATAACAATATTGAAAGAAGCGGATGAGAGTAGTGATCAGTTTGACAAACTTACATGGCACATGGCTCCCAAACAAGATAAATGTCATAACCAGTGCACAGATAAGGCCTGGCTGCATCAGAATGAAACCCATTGCAATGAGCATCCAGTTTCTCAACATCCTCAACCTAAAAAGGCATAAGAAAAAAATACTAACTTTGTCAGAGATATTGAAACTCGAGAATTCACCCAACTTCCACAAATTCATTCAAATAATAATGAAGTTGTAGTGATACACAGTTTAAAATTCAACCACCTTGGCCCAAAATTATGGCAACCATTTCTGGCACCTAAACAGAAACATGAAGCCATTACAAAAATAAACATTTTCTCACACCCTTGGTTTTTTTCCGATGAAACAGAATTTGTAATGGTTCTTAGCTCCAAATAAATAAATGAATATGCTTCTCTAGCCCCATTTCTTGGTTTCTGTAGTTGGCTGAATACTAATGTATTGTCCAAACTGTTCAATACAAGCTTAAGGAAAGTAACTCACCTTTTTAAGATTGGTCTTTTGTCGTTTTGCCTGAGAGCTTATGGAAGCTGATAGCGTATGATCCAGTTGGTTAGACTGATTGCCAATCTGTCCCAAACCAGGGAAAAGGCGCCTGTCCCTGGCAGCTGAATACTCAATAGCAACAACGGCCGCATGACGCAAAGGATGCCAATAAGAACTTGCATGTGATTGATGTTCAGCCCATCGCCAAGGATATAAACAAGAAACACCAGTATATGATTGTTTGGGTTCATCAGGTGGACCTTTTGAAAGCAGAGTTTCATGGCTCACTACTCCATTGACAACACCTTGGGAAGTAGCAATGTCTGGCTGTTCAAGGCAACTGGCTTCCACACTAGTCTTGTCCATGGGGGTGTGCCAAGAGCAGATTTCATCACATGCACTCACAATTATCTGTTTAACTGATGGATCCACTATCACTGCAGCATTTACTACCTGCAGGGTGAGCAGAAGAGGCAGGATCAGACAGAAACCCCAAACATAGATGCAGGTTAAGCCAGAGCAATGGTATATGGAATTCCTTTACAGAATGACATACTTATGAACTTGTCCCTTCGTAAGGGAAATAGAATGCCTTTCACACTTCAGTTTATTTCAAAACCCCACCCAGCCCATCATCCAGTGAAGGAATTTCCTTGCAACAACATTTTCTAGTAAATGAAGGATGCCATTTAAACAAGGTTCTATGAGCTTTCTTTTGATTCTCTAAATTTATGACAAGTATTCGGTACAAGTACCATACTAGTTTCTTCTGTGGGCTCACATAGGGACACCAAAATCTCCTTGCCAAACAACCAAAGAATTAGCCAACGCACACATTTTAATGTTCAAAGGGAAAGATAAACATCAACACATAGTGAATTGAAATTTTGAAGATGAAAAAGTTTCAACTGCAAGTGCACCCAAATGCAAAGGCATTCTAAGCTCAGACTCTACCAACTAGTCTGACAGATGTTTTAAAAAAGGTACAGATTAAATGGAAACTCATAGCAAGCATATGAGCATGCTCCCTTTATAGCAAATTATTTTCATTTACAAACTTTTGTGCTGTTTGCTTGAGAGGAAACAATGACAACAATCTTGTTTGCCTATCTACCACATGGTTAGCTGTAAAACTCTCTCCCAATTTCCACAGTTGAGAAAATCTTGGTTTAGTAGAATCATACATCGGTTGTTCCACCATTGTGGCATGGTTTGGTTCCAAATTGCATTTATGGTTTTTGCATTTAGGGAACCAACAAAAAACAGTTACCTGACCATCATCTGATTTTGCCAACTTAACAGCAGATTTCATGAAGCTGAAAACTGATTGTGAATCCTCTTCACTAAATCCAGTAATGCCCTCAATATTGCTGTAATCAGAACAACACCAACCACAGAATATGTTAAGATTGTTGAAAACATACCATTGCTTCTTAAGATGTTCTGGGCAATATGGAAAGAACATATATCCTTGTTAGCCCATACAAGAAGGTGAAACTGGAAAACAATTGGAACAAGTGCATCCAATAATATGTTGGACCAGTGTCATCCAATGCCATAATTCCTAAATAAGTTTAAAAGAAAATGCACAAGTGGTTGTGCAGAAGCTTCCTTAAGTTCTACAAACTGGTTTTCCTACCCAAGGGCCCATAGTTCAAAGTCATCTACAATATCTTCCACAAATAAACTCAACTTCAAAGAGAGCAACATCCAAACAGGAGTCAAAAGCAAAAAAAAAAAAAAAACACCAGAAACCAACATTCTCTTGTAGTTTGATTTGACATTTTCCATTACCAAAATTGTTGCTCTCCACCATTCCAAAAAGGAAAAGAAAATTTTTCTAGAAAGATTTTTTTGCCTCTTCATCATTCTCATTCCATGGATAATAAAGCTCGCATTATTTACAATTAAAGTGAAGACAAGTCACATGGATCTCAGTTGTAAATCTGTGGTAAGAAAACATGAAGAAAGCAAACAAACAGAAAGCAACCTAATATTTAGAAAGAGGAATCAGAGCTTACTAGGTTGGTGGATGATATGATGTTGGCCATAGCTTGCATTGTTCTTCCCACTCTTCTTTCGATAATGCAGCATATTTGCAAACCTAAAAGTAAAGGATTGACATGTAGAAAATCATGAGTATCTTCACAGGACCCAAAGCCAGTCTTATAAGGTTAGAAGGACATAAGTAGAAGACAACAATAAAACATCATATTACAAGAAATATTGTCAAGAAGCATTGCTAGCGCATGATCAACTTTTTCTACTCTATTTTTAAAAATGTAGGAAATTTGAGCAAGTTAAAAGCAGAAATTAATCCTTAAGCCTAAAAGAGAAAGAATTGAACCAAAATATTAAAACATGATAATAGTTTTATATATTTAATAGAAACAGAATCAAAACTGACATTCATGAAAGGCTATCATATGATGAGGGACTGATGCAAAAATTTTAAAGGTGCAACCAGTTGAGCAGGCATTGCCTGGGGCAGTTACATGAGAGAGAACTAGAAACAGTTTTTTTCTCATGTGTTAAGCAAGAAGACAAAACCTAAGGGCAACAAAATAAAAAACGACTCTAACTAGATTTACAATGATTAAGGACAAAAACAACAAACAAACAAACAACAACAACAACTGAATTTACATGCTAATTCTCTGTTTTTTATCATCCCCCACCCCGAGGGGAAAAAATCCTCTAGCCTGTCATAGTTGCTAACCAATTTGCAAGTTATGTTCTTCATGGCTTCATTATTTAACTGTTATGTTGATAATTAATTACTTAAAAAGAGCATTATTATTAATAACTATAGAAAATTACAAGGCAAAAGGATAACCCACTTTTGTAATGAAAGCACTCAACTGGTAGGAATTGATTAGCTCGAGTACATCATTTGGTATGCCGTCCAGTGGATTTTCATTTTCAGAAGCTAAACATAAGATTATGGCTAACTGTGTTTTTCCTGCCAAATAATCCAATCATCACATCATTTTTATGAGAACTAACATGATATAAAATGCAGACAAAGAATTGGAACAAAAGGACTAACTTAATTCTTTTCCAAAGAAGACATAGTGCCCAGAAAAAAAGAAAAAATTAGAGAGCAAATAACACATAATCCTGCCACAGGTTGAGACAACCGAAAGGCTTCATGTTCTATTTCATGGCATTTATATTGCTATACCATTTTTAATATATTTGTTAACTTCAAATTAAAAATTATAAAAAGAAGGTAGTAATCAGGATCTTCAAAAACAACATATATTATATTTGCTAAACAGCGGACAAGAATGACTTCAAATTTTGAAAGCACATAATCCCTACCTTCACATTCTTCACTCCCGCAAGGCCCCAAAAACCTCAGTTGCCTTCAAGTTTCTTTTAAACTCCACTAAATTTCAACGAGGCCTTACAACTTTTAACAGCTTGGGTTCAGCTATAGACAGGGCCCCTATCATGTATTAAATCATATGCCATGACATTCACCACATAAAGTTGAGAGAGAGAGAGAGAGAGAGAGAGAGTGAATGCACCAAAATCTCAACCCTCTGTTAGATTTTCAAATGCTAGAATTCTTAATCATTCGAGAAGCACCAACAAGCTAATCCAGAATTCACTTGCATCTCATAAAATAATTTTGCTTAGCCATGGATCATAAAGTTGAAGGAAGCCTATGAGCACCATGCCTATATCTTCTGTTTCTAGAAACCTGTTGACTAGAACATGCCAAAAAGGTATTTATACAATACCAAGTTTACCAACTAATTCTCTTTTAAATTCCACCCATTTGGCCATTCTTCAAATTTGAGACAGCTCCATTCAGAAGTTTCCTAGATCTCATAATTTTTCTTCTTTCAATCTTACAACTCATTTACAACATTAGAATCAAAATGCAATCCTTCGCCTAAATTTCACCAATAATCAACACAGTTACTGATTTCTTAAAATTGAATCTAGCCTGAAACAAGTAAACAACAAATATAATTGAAGATAACAAAATAAAAGAAAGAGAAATTAAATTTTAAAATCTTAGATATTGCATTGCTTGAGTTTAAACAGAACATAAGCCTCCATTGAACTATCCTAACATATCTATCTAACCATTTTTTTTTATCAGAACATAACTATCTAACTTGAGGTGATATTCCATTAATCTAAAATAACACACAGGAAAATCTTAAAAAATATTGTAAAAGAAATAAACCATCAAAGTCTTGTTTCCCTATTCTTTTCCACCAGTTCCCCCAAGAATCTAAAAGAAAGTAAGGTCAAACAACATCAACACATAAACCAACCCATATCAAGTCTTACCAATGATCTAGTTAAATAGCTTCATGTATTCCTTATTTTATGGTTATTTGCAAATATACATCATACTAAAACCATAAAAGGGCAGTAGCTTCATAAATTCAGTTGTTATAGGCAAAATAGTAAAAATATAAATCAAGCAGTCATACCTCCCTGCATGTGCTTCTTTTGTATCCGTTTCACATGGCGGAAATTTTCCAGCGGTGCTATTTGATTTAATCGCCTAAGAAGATACAAAATCATTCAAATTAATTCAAAAGCAGCAACAGCCTAACAACCCATCAAGAAAATGTCATAACTTTTTTACGAAAGAAAAAAAAATTATAAATTCCAGGAAATTCTGAAAGAATAAGAAAAACAACAGCAGAAACATACCCATAAACTAGTTTACTAATTCATAGATTGTTGTCTTTTGAGTTACAGGCTAAATTTACTCACAGATGCCCACTAAGAACATGCCATAACTTTTTTTTTTTTTTTACTTTACATTTTTTATTACATTAATGACATGAATGTAACATGCCATTTGTTCTGTTGAATACGTTAAATTATTTTCTTTTAATAATAGAAAGATGTGTGTATCAAATTTGAGATACTATTAAGGAGACTATAGGAAGGTAAGGCACCCTCATGAAAAACAAGAAGCTCAGATTTTGTATATAAAACGAAGAAACACTGCAAGTTAGTACCGATAATAAAGGAGTTTCCAACAAGGAAAAAATTGGCATATAGCAACAAAGAGGCATTTAGTTTCCAAACTGTTCCAATTCAATGTAAAGTATTATGATCATGTCACCGAATCTCTTTGGGTTTTTTTCTGGACTGTGAAATGAAAGGGTTCTAGCATACTTTTTCAAAGATGTGATAAACATTTCACAACATAACTGTCTAAATTAGAAAAATTAATTCCTCTAAAATAAAAATAACACCAACTACCCATCAATCCATCAAAGAAAATGATTATTAAAAAAAAAAAAGCACTCAAAATTCAAGAAAATGTGAACAAACAGCAGACCCCATGAAACTATGAGCAATAGAAAAGAAGAAACCACCTTACAAGTGTGTTGGCGAGCTTAGGATCAATCACTGAAGCAAGCACATCCACTGTAAAAACGCAAAGATAAAAAACGCAGTGTTTTCAATGATTATTTCAACCAAAACTAAAAACATCAACACCATGAGAACAGCATTGTAAAAAGGTGGAGAATTGATAGAGAAACTAACTAACCAGTGGGTTGATTGGTGGGTGAAACAGGTGGCTTTTCTGGCATGTGAATGATTTCCCACTTCGCCCTCTCCATCATCGTCTCTGCTGTGAGATTGGATGTATCTAGGGTTTTGAGGTTGTAAGTTAAGAGGGAAAATGAACTTGTCATTATTATAAAATAATTAAATCTAGTTTATTTTCCATTTGAAAAAAAAAAATAAAGAACATGTTTTTTAAACTTATAAAGTACTTTTAAATAAAATTTTAATAAAAAATGTTTTAATTTTAAGTAATTTTTTAACTCAATAGAAAAACTAAATATTATTTCTTATTTAATATTTTTATTTAAATCTTAATAAAATTTAAGATGTTTTTAAGTGTTTGGTATGGTATTATAATAAATTATTAAAGTATGAAAAATATGATATTTTTTATATTAAAAGTTCATATAAAGAATAAATTATATATATATATATATATATATGAAAGTTCATAAATAAATGAAAAAACTATATCACATATTTGAGTTTCTAAACAAAATCGTTAATTATTTTACAAAATTAATTTTTAAGAATTATATTTAAAATTTTACCAAATTAATTAAATAATTAAAGGAATTTTGAGTATTTAACTTTGTCATTATTATTATTATTATTTTATTAATGTATTTCCTGAATACCTATTTTTAAAAAAATTAATAAGGATTTCTATATTTGGATAATGTTGTAAAAAATATTTATGACTTAAAAATACACTATAAAAATAAAAATTAATTTTTAACTATTTTAAATTTTTATAAAAATTATTTAATATTTAACTAAAATTTTATAATATTAAATTATAATTTTGCTTTTGATATCAATCATTACCTAAAACCAAAATTAGAAAATAGTTTGGTAATTTTTTTCTAAAATAGTTTTTTTGTTTTTCCTAATATATATATAATTCGTAACCAAAAAATAAAGAACAATTTTCAATTCTTAAAAACAAAAAACAAATGTTTTTAAATATCATCTTTTAATTATTTTAAAAAATAATTATAAAAGTATAGGAAATGATAAAAAATATAAAAAATAAAAACATATTTTCATAATTATTTTTAAAAATACTTTTCAAATAAAGCCTAATATTTTCTTTTTAAGTATCTTATTTACTTCCATCCTCAAAAAATTTCAAAATGAAATAGCATGTAGCAAGTAAAATGTATATATAAAAAACATAAAAAGGTTGTGACCCATCATGCAATTTTCCCTATCACATTATTTTCATTTTTCACTTTTATTAATATGAATATGCTTTTTATCCAATTTCTCTTATATCTTTTAAAACAAAAGTTTATTTTTGAAACTAAAATATTTTCAACATCTTTTCAATGATTTTAAAGAATAAATTTTATTTATAATACTTTATATTTGATTATTCTATATACTTATATAATAATTTTAAAAAAAAATCCTAAAAATTAAGTAAAATAATAAAATATAACAAAAATATGTTTTTAGAAAATACCTTATTTTAAAATAACATTTTAAATAATTATTTTTCATCAAAAAAAATTATAAAACGTAATTTTCCAATCTTTAACAGAGTTTTTTATTTTTAAGAACAATAACTTATTTTTAAAAATATTTTACAAACCTCACTTCAACTTCAATCTTGAGATATTGGAAGAAACCATAACAAAAAGTTAGTCTAGTTAATGTTGAAATTTGAATATGAAAACTAAGATTCAAAATAGTAAAATCATCAAGAAATGCAAGCATGTTCTTCTTCCCAATCATGCTAATGGGATACATGCTTTGCAATTTGTTTGTGCCCTTATCTGGCTCACCTGAAATTTATGGGCTGGCTCACCTGAAATTTATGGGGCTCACCCCGACTTTATGAGAGTTAATCTTTTAGTCTCTGTATAAGTTCACGATGAGGAATGGATATATGAAAAAAAAATCCATGGTCCCGATCCAATTTATGGTAATGGTGTCTGGCTCACCTGATATTTATGGTAATTAATTTTTTAATATTTGTATAAAATATTCCACTTTGTATAAATTGTCCCACACATGGTTTTATAAATTGTAGATGTGGGATGCGTTCTATGAAAAGTGGTAGAAATTGTCCGGAATTAATATTTGCATAAACTGTCAATGGTTTTATAAATTGTAGATGTGGGATGCGTTCTATGAAAAGTGGTAGAAATTGTCCGGAATTAATATTTGCATAAATTGTCAATGTAACAATAAATAAAAGAGTGAGATTCTCCGTTTTTAAGTTTTGTAAAATCCTATAATATATAATGTAGTATTAGGTTTTTGTTTTGTTTTTATTTTATTAATTTAAACTCTTAAATAAATATAAATGTTTAATTGCTTATTAAATCTTATGATGATAACTATAAAAAGAATTTAAATTGAATAATATAATAATTTTAAAATTAAAAAATAATAAGATATATAATTTTTGGCATATATATATATATATATATTCAAACTCATTAAATTTGAAAATATCAAATATAAAATAAAATATTATTAAAATTTTGAATTATATTTATATTTTTTAATTTCTTATAACTACTTTTAATTTTATATATATATATATATATATATATATATTCAAACTCATTAAATTTGAAAATATCAAATATAAAAATAAAATATTATTAAATTTTTGAATTATATTTATATTTTTTAATTTCTTATAACTACTTTTAATATTATATAGTATATAAATTATATAATTTGAAAACAGTTCAATCATTAATTGATAACTTCTTCGGTTTAATGTCTTTTCTAATTCTAAAAACATTAAACATAACTCCTTTTATGGTATTACTAAAATTATTCTGGATATCAATCAAACTCCTACATGTAATAGTTGGGGAAAGGGATGAGTGCTTAATTACTTATATTTGTGTTCACATGCTAAAAGCTTGTATGGCATAACATTTAATAATAATAATAAGAGGAAAGTGATTGAAATTGATGTTTGGAAATTATATTTTAAAAATATTTTTATTAAAAAAAATAATTATGATATTTTTAAAACTTTAATTAAATAGAAATTTCTATATTTTAGCTTTAATAAATTTTGAATTAAATTTTTTTATTAGTCTCACACCATATTTTCCTACCCTAGATGAACCATCACGTTCTTACATGTAAATGCTCTATTTTACACGTGTCTAAATAGGATTGGACAAATGAAATTAAAAGAAAAGAGCTTTCTTATTGATTTTTGACAGATTAGACTGTCTTGATAGTATTGCTCTTTTTCTTAAAAACACGATGATTTTAAAAATTCTTTTCGTAAAAAGCATTATATTTGATAATGATTCTAAAAAATATTTATAATATTTAAAAATGATAAAAATACTTTTTAAAATCACTACCAAACATCTTCCATCAGCCTTGTCAATATTGATTTTTGACAAGGATCATATTGTGTTGACCATGTTTTGATTTAAAGCATTTTTAGCAAAAATAGTCTCTAAATGAAAATCCCTTATCAAGTGTTAGTAAAAATAAAATACTATAAATAGCTTTTTAATTTTTTAAAACATTTTCAAAGTTTGATCAACATCTTTTTCCTCTAAAAACACTTTTATGTTAAAGTGTTTTCTAAAAACACAGTCATATAGATTTAAAGTATGTTTGACAATGATTCTTGAAAACGTTTTTGGTATTTCTAATACTTGAAATTTTTTACTTTTAAAGTATTAAAAATATTAAAAATACTTCCTAAAACTACTAAAACCGTGCTCCATAAAGATATTCTAACATTCAAAAACAATTTCTTACATAATTTAGATATTTAACAATTTTATAAATATTTAAATAATCAGTTTGAAGATGATTCCTCCAAAAGTCACTTCTTCACTATATAACACATTCCAAAATATAATAGCCAAACATTTTTCTTTTAAACTTATGTCTAAACAATAAGCCATTATTTTAAAAGGGTTTCTAACAGGAGCACTCCTAACAAAAGAAGCTACAAATAAAAGCATTATAACTAAAATCATTCCCAAACCAACTCTTTTAAGGGCACCAAATACTGACCCAAGAAGCTTCTAACCACCAAAAACAAGACGAGGAGACAAGCAAAAGAGGGAAATATGGGAGTTCAACCAAAGAAGTCACAATTAAGATGACGGTTGTTTGGGGCCATCATTCATATAAGTCACCATAACTGGCTAAATGAAGAGCTAAAATTGTAGCATTTCTTCTGAAAGAAGACAAAAAAAGGGCAAATCAAATGGGGTAGAACCTGGTAATAGAAGGAAGAGGGAGATGGGATATAAGTCCTGAATTACTTCATCTGTCCCATTCTAAAGTTGATGGAGTTGCTTCTGTTCTTGGTAGCTTTTGATTCATGTACCGATCCCATCCCAAAATGTGGGGAAGAGCAAACTGCAAAACAAAGCTTCAGTTTGGGTTTGGAAACTTTGTGATTTCTTTTTTTTAATAGGTATAAACAGTTGTTCGAAAAGGGTCTAACATAGGGCATGCAAAAGTATACACAACGATGCAAAAGTATCAGGCACCAAAGGCCAAAAAAGAAGAGGGATACACAAAAAACAACACCCTCGCCTCACTTGCAACCTGGCCAAACAATAAAATCAAATAATGACACCGAACCAAAACCTAAGAGCACCCTAACCCATTTATGCAATGATTTCATAACACTTGCTTTATAAGCAGAACCAATAAATGGAATTTCAATTGCCTCAGTAACTCCTGAGGACATGTTCGGAGCGTTGGAATACAAAATGGGAATGAGAAATTAAGGTTGTTTGGGAACTCTTCTCAAGAACAACTTTTTGTTTTTGAGAATGGAAAGACTGAGACATCAAAATACTTGACAATTGTTATCAAAGTATAGGATGTCTTTTGAGAATATATTTTAAATGTTTTAAGTTGTTTTCACTTGTATTTTGAAGAATGATTAAAAACAAAATACTATTTAAAAATGTTATTTTTAAGATATATTTGAAAATATAGAAAACGAGTTGAGACCATTCCAAGTTTTCAAGCAGATTTTTGTTTTAGAAAACATTGTAGAACTATTTTCAAAAATGATCCCAAACAAGGCCTGTTGATTTGCAAGTTTTCTATTCTTTAACAAAAATATTGCATATAAAAAACATAAAATAGTTTTTTAACTTAGAAACATATTTGATGAAATTTAAACCAAAAACAATTTTTTCAAAATATTATGTTTTAATACTTTGGAACCTGTTATATCATACATGGGAGTACACTGTTTTCATAGAGAATGAATTGAGAAAAATGTTTTTTATGTTTCAGTTTCCTAAACAAAAATTGAGAACAGTTTTAAGAACTGTTCTCAAAAATTGTTTTTGACAATTGTTTTCAAAAACTTGTCAAACATGCCCTAATTCCTTTTCTCATTTATTAATGAATTTAGATTACCTATTAAAAATAGGAATAGAAACCAAAAATCATTATCATGGACACCAAAGCCCACTCTTGCACACATTTTGATTTTTTTCTTTTTTGTTTAAAAAATGATTTAATGAATCAGGTTCATTCCTATTCCTACTCCCTCCAATTCCTGCATACTAAAAACACCTTAATTGCCCAAATGGTGGGATACCGGGATAGGGACAACAGGCTGCTAATGTGGCCACTAGAGACACTATCAGGGAAAAACCTCCTATGTAAAGCAGTGAAAAATAAATCAAGTCTACCATATTATACTAAAGCTGTAGCACTCATGGTCACAAGGTCATTGTGTGCCCAAGGAAAAGAATCTTCCTAGAGAATTATTCCTTTCCATCTCCCAGAAAAGGTGGGTGGAGGACAAAAGCCTAGGAAATATGATCATTTCTGGTATGGTTATCCAGTTACCCAGATTCCTAACTAGTTTGCACATATGTTCATTCCTGGAATGTTTGTTGAGTTTCCCAGGTTCCTACTAAGTTCGCAATAATTTTTTCAGATCATCCATCACAAACATTGACTACCATTATTCTGATTAAAAATAAAGGGGAAAAGGTAAGCAAAGCATAAGATTTTAATGAGTAAAGCATAAGATTCTAACATTTTTAGCCCCGCCTCCTCCTGGTATGACTACTACTATGACTCCTTGTAGCGGTAGGAATAGCAGATATTATTATTTCCCACACTGAGATGCACACAATTTCACCCACAGCAAGTATTCGCTTAAACCTTTAGCTTTTGGCCATAAACTGGATCCTATCTTCACTAACATAGCACTAAAAACTTTTCCTTTTACTTCTGTCCAAAAATATATCAATTTTTTGGCCTTGTCCTTTAGTTTTGGATCACACTGAGCCTGAAAATATAGCTGAGTTACCTCTTTATCCCATCTGTGAACCTTAATATCAACTACCCTTTCATAGACTGCAAGAAAACAAGCCTAGGCTACCAATATTTTAAGCAAACGGAGGATTTAATGCTTTAAAGTTCATCTCACATCGCTTAAAGCCAAAAACCAAGCCCTGATGACCAGTAGATGAAACTGGGGAAAGAGAGATAGTGATGCAAAATGTTTATGGAGTTTCCTTTGACACCAAATATAGTCTACAAATCTTATCTTTTCAAGAATTTCCCCTTTACTAACTATAAGAAATAAGGAAGCAATGTTGTATAATTGATCAAAAAAATGCAGAATAAATGCAAGGTAGATAAAAACATAAGGTTCAAATGTCATACACTGCAAGCTGTCTGCATCACTGCAAATTCTGCAGCTGTGAGAGGAACAGCAAGGCGCTCATTGGTTTTTTGAATATTGTTCACAACAGCTGCAACCAAATGTCATATAAGACAATCAAAAGTTAATTAGACAAGCTTACAAGTTTATGGGACATAATGGAGACTTGGCATTGTTAGAGCAATAAATTCCAAAACTTTGTATATAAATTAGAATAAGCATAAGTCACTGTCCCTACATGCAAGCCCAAGTTTGATAGCTTGATAAATCCCCTAAATGAAACCATGATAGCAAAATACAATGTGATACTAGTAACAGCACAAACCAAATGTAGATTTCAGCCAACTCTGTATATGGACAATAAAAAGAGAGAGAAAAATGAATAAATAAGTTCTCGTAGCAAAGTAACTGCAAGAAGAATCAACAGGAACTAGAACAGAGAATGTCCACTTTCATAAAAACAAACTTGCAACTAGTTAAATATTAAAGCAGAGTAGTTGTCCACAAGTAAAAGAATATATATAGAAAATTCAAGTATGAACAAATCAAACACAAATATACGGTGTAAGGGTGCTTACACAGAGAAAGAAAATAGCTACCACCATCCATAGACTTAACTGATAAGCTCTTCCTCACTTGACCAGCATTACTGTAGCAGAAAATGCTTTGTTCAATCCACTGATGGTTATTTAATTAAGAAACACACCAATATGAGGAAGCTTGCAAGACTACAATAATATCATAGTACTATTTAAAACCTTGGATAAGGTAAAATAGTTCTTGTGAGGCAAACAAAACAACCATCACAAGTTCAGTCTACAGATCACACATGCTCCACAAAAATAGTATGTCAGAGGACTAACCTTGTTTTCATTGAAGGATCATGGAAAAATTCACAACCACCTCCAGGACTCAAACTTAATAGAGACCCAACCTCTACGGCTGACAATGCAAAGAACTACAAAATGCCAATTAAATTGGTCAAAGCCACTCTCACAACACAGACATTAATACACACAGGTAGGGAGAGAGATCGATTGTGGAGTTGATGAGTGAAGGAACGTGTATCCAATAACTGATACATTGTGGAGTTGTTGAGTGAACGAACATGTATCTGATAACTGATATTTTTGAAATGGTACTCAGTTATCATTTCTTCAAATGCATCTTCAAAGTAACTAAAACAATCGAAAGCATGGATATTATGCATGCATACATGAGGGTTTAATAAAGAGAGAAATCATGGAATTTTTTTGGATGAACTAATATGTATTGAATAGCTGAGGTTTAAGAAGGTTGTAAACATTTCCAACATTTGCATCCTCAGACCAAATAAAGTATTTGAAAACCTGGATTCCATCCATGCACATATAGGGGTTTACCGTGCTTTCTTACAACAAATGAATATATTATAGAGAAGGAAGAACTAGTGCAAAGAAAAAAGGGAAAATAAGGAGAGAAACAACTAAAATAAGACCAATTTCAAGGAGGGTATAAATGTCTTCTAAATTCAAAGAACAAAGGTCTAAATTAACTACCATGCTCCAGGTCCTTTATTGATTAAATAAGAATGCCAAGGTGAAACATAAAGGCAATTTTTTTTCACCTGCTTCTTCTCCCAGTCGTACTTGCGCTCACCCACAGCAGGTGAGAATTGCAGCATCATGACACCATGGCGATCAACTTTCAGACCTCCAGACTATGCAATTAAATGAATGGAGTCGAGAGCTATTCAACTCAATATAAAGAGAAGCACAAGAAATCAAAATTGAGAAACACAAGCATACATCCAATCTAGAGAATTTTGGGAGAACAGGGTACACGGTCAATGAAGCTTTGCCCTTGTAAACACAATAAGGAGCATATACTCGGTCTGGGTAATTTCCTGCAGGGCCGGAAACAAGACAATACAAGTGATCAAGAAAAGGTTATCATTTGAACAAAAATGAAGAAAAGACCTTAAGAATGTTTACTTAATGCATGGATACCTTTATCAGCAAAATGGTCTGTGGCAGTTGAAAGGCCAACCCGAGATGTAAAAGCATGCAACCATGAAGGATTTCTAATATCACCAGGTTTCCCATGCAAAAGATTTTCAGACAAATGGGTCCTGTTTAAAAATTAAAAAAAAACAAGTAATAGACTTGAAAGTTAAAGAATTTTTTAATAAGCAGAAGACTAGAGAAACTAAGGGAACCAAAAGTTTTAAATTTAACTGGGTTGTCTAGTCTTTTTGTGAGGAACAACATCAACTTACGCTTAAGGCCCTTGAATAGGCAAGAGTTGACGCATATGATCCAATTTGTCAGTTTGATACGAGTTCGGACTGGTTGGGTTAAACTCACATATAATGGTTTTTTGTAACTTTATTTTTCATGCATCTATGCCTAAGCTTAAAAAATAAATGATACAACATTTCAAGAGAATAACAAAAAGAAAAAAAAAAAAGGTACATTATATAATTAAATTTAATAAAATTAGCTAAAAACATATAAAATGAATATTATCATATATGATAGTACAAATTATAAAAATTATACAAAATATTAAATCAAGGTCATCTTGTGCATAGGTTGCCTGAATTCTTGACCTAAGCTTAACCTGAAAGGATTTCAGGTAAAGAAAAGTTAGAAAACTCAACCCAATCACAACTCAAGTATTAAAAATAATTGTCCAAGTCTGCAAAAACTCAGCTAACCAGGGCCAATCCGTGCAACTTGCGTACCAACCAAACACAGACACCAACACATCTAAGATATAAGCAGCACATGCAGCTCAACTAGCAGAACTGTCACTCCCATGAGAGGTTTGTGGTCCATGTGTATTCATGGTTTTCCCCGGTTCTTCATTGAGGAAACCTATCCTTTCCCACGTTCATTTCCTACCTTATGTCTTTTTAGCTATTATGAGTGCTGTATAGATGTTTGTTTACTGCGAAAATACAGGAAAAAGAAAGAAAACAAAATTTCACATTACATTCTTTTTCCAGCATCCAAACCTACAAAATAACAATCTCCACACAACCCATGCAGCAATTAGGCTTCACTAACACACCCTTTCAATATTTCAAACACCAAAACACCATTAAACATCTCACAACACTCTGTTTCCCTCAATTTCCCAGGCAACCCAACAACCACTTTCCCTGCTGCCGTTTGTTTACAGAGAAAAAGCAGGAACATAGAGAGATTAAAATGTTCCATTCCAGGAGACGTACAAGAAGCAAAACCCCAACTTAACTACAGAAAGTTCTCTCATTTCCTCCGTTTTCTCAGCAAGTAAACCGACGGTCAATTATACATCTAACTTTTCTTCATTCTGCAGTCAGCATTCCAGACAGTAATATTTCCTATCCCAAAAATGTTTCATTTTCTGGGGAAACAAACATTGGTAGTGAAAACTGCAAACTAGGGTTTTAGCTCGAGTATGGTACATATACCTGGACTGTAACAACTGCTTGAGCTTCATCATCTTTCCACTGAGACACAATTCTAGAGAGACAAATCCACAGATTCTAGAGAGAAGCCCAAATTCCAGGGATAGAGACACAGAATCTAGTGAGAGAAAGACACCATTGTCGGGAGAGCGCGCGCGTCTGTCTTTAGGTTTTATGGAGGCACAGAGAGAGGACTTTGGTGCACGAAATTTGGGTGCACTCCACGTGTCGCTATACCATATGTGGTCACAGAAGTTCTTCTCGGGTGAGGAAGTTTTTTTTTTTTTTCAGGAGGGAAAACTGTGAATTTAAATTAGACGCTATATTAATTATTGTTTAATACATTTTTTATTTTCCAATAATTATCAAATTATATTTATTAATATAAATCAAATAAATTTAATCAAGTAAAGAAAATCAAAAGTAGAAACAAATCAAAATCCTGGTGAAATAAATTTAACAAAACACAAAAAAAAATTCATTGAATTTTTTTTAAAATTTTTTATTAACATGTTATTTGAAAATTTAAAGGAAAATATAAGAAAAATAGTAAAAATAAAAAATAAAAATAGATTTAAGGTAAATATCTAAGTAGAATCTAAATTTAGTTTTTCTTAAATATCAATTTGTTATATGAAGACAATTAAATATAAAAAATAATTAAAATTTAATAATATTTTAATCAAATAATTAAACCAAAAATTTAAGGGTATGATTATTTTGATCATGGAATTTAATCAAAAGTTGACATAATTTTCATGAAAAATAGCTTTAAAAACTTCGAAATTAAAGATGTGGGGTTTTGGGCCCTTGATTGGCTTAAAAATTGCTGAACAAAGGCCAACTCAACCAGCATAGGAATGGGCCAAACCCAGGACCAGTGCCCAACCCAACTATCGTAAGATGGCCTAAAACCTAAGGCCAACCAACTCGAAAATTTCATACCAAAGCCCAACTTAACCATAATAGAACTAAGGTTTGACTCGCTTGAGCCTGGTATATGTGTCGAGCCCAAGCGAGGCCCAAGGCTTCCAACTTCCCTTACCCCAACCTAGTGAGGCCCATGGTCAAAGTTGGGCCAAGGACCACTTAAGGACAACTATTTTTTAAAACAATTTTCTATTTTTTAGAAAAAAAAAACCAAAAAATAAAGAGTTTATAGAGAAAACTTATTAATTATTTTCACTTGTTTTTCAAATATTGTTTTAAATAATTTTTTGTTTTATATTTAAAAATTTAAAATAAAAATCATGTTTTCAAAACACAGAAAACAAATTAAAAATATTTTAAATTCTTAAATAAATTTTTGTTTTACAAAACATAATAAAGTCATTTTTAAAAATTATTTCTAATAACTGTTTTTAAAAACACTTTCCCAAACAAATCCTAAGTATCTATTTGAATATATTTTTTATATTTTTAAACCCCAAAAAAAAATTAAAAACATGTTATACAAAAAAGGTATAGATTCATTTTATATTTTTAAAAATCATTTTCAAAAATTCTAAAAATTTATACTTTTTTATACCTCAATTTTTTTTTAAAACATTATTTTTAATATAATTTTTTAAAGTTCTTATATTTTATATAAAAAATTTATGATTAGAATTTGAGGTAATAAATTAATTATATATATAGCGTTTCTAGGGTTTAGTATAAATCAAATCATAGAGCATGGGTTAGTATTAGAACTTGACTTTGCATGGGTCTAGTCTAAGTACCCTTGTCTATTTCTCCTTGGCATACGCGTCAAACAAGAATATTATTAAAGTAGAAAATTCAAAACCGCCTTTGAAAACGTGTGAAATAAGAATACCATCGAATATTCTTATCAAACTATAAACATATACGAATAAAACAAGAATATTATCAAAGTATAAAAATAATTAAATAATAATAATAATAATAATTTTAAAATAATGATTGGTATTAGAAGTTTAAGGAATACAAAAGAATTTGTCCTTTTTTGGTCATTTATGGAAGCGTTACATTCCCATTCAAAATGGGGTTGATCGGGAATAATGAAACAGCAGAGACCCAAAGGATTCCAAGTCAATAGTTTGAACAACTGAATTCAACCCTTGGAAAAGAGTTTGATGTCTGAAAACACCCACGAGGAAACCCTTACCCAGAAAGGAAAACACAACACAAGTTCACACCCACCACCAACTCCTCCCCCCCAAAAGGGCTGACCGTTCTATAAGAGTAACTTGGTGTAAAAGCATATGCTACCTCCGTAGTCTACAACCACATAAAGTCCCAATAAAGATATGAAGAGGCGGCAATTTTGATGCGAATTTACGACCAATTTGAAAATGACATGAATTTTAACGTATTCTTCTTACGGTTAGATCTAATTTCTCAATCCCCATGAAAAGGAAAATGAATTTCACACTCTTCCACACTCTTGCTTTCGGGATTGGAGAATTAGAAAAATTCAATTTTCTTCGTTCTACCCGCATGAAGAAATTGAACTAATGGACAAACAATGATTAAATAGACTCCTCTACTATATTGTTATAATCATATAACATCGTTTGAATTTAATAACATGTTTAATTGTTTACTTAATAATGTGAACCTGCTTAATTTAATTTTTAATCATATTAAAATATGTTCTGTTTATAACTTAATTAACTTATCAATTTTTTTAATTCATATAAATTTATTATAAATATATTTTTAATTATAAATATCACAATTTGAAAAAAATAAAATAAATAATTAAGTGTCTGTTAGAATGCTTAAAATGGAAAATAGTAAGAAATTCTACATAAAAATAGAATTTAGCGTAAAAAAATATAAATTTGCTTTATATGTTTAATATTTGAAAAAATAAAAACTTTTTTACACTTTAATTTTTTAGAACCATTTTTAAAATCATTATTTTTTATAAAGATCTAAAAATTCTTAAATAATGTTAAAACAAAAAATAAAAAATATATCCAAACATTTGCCAGCTTAATCTAAAATTAACAATGTTTGTTTCAATTAAAATTATAAAGTTTTGTGAGACTTTTAATTCATTTTCCATGTTACAAATATATTATAATTTAAAATTGAAAAAAGTATATTATATTATATTAAAAATAATTATTTTGAATTTTAAAATGTCGAAAAGATTATACAAATATAATTATATTATCAAATTTAATGAACTAAAATCATATTAACAAGTTATCAAATTCTCATATTGTGTTACATCATTATTCATATCAAATCATGAATCTGATTCAGATGGAGTAAGCTTTCAATATTTTTTACCATACAATCAATTTCCCTTGAATCAAGGGTTGACCATTCTCCAAAGCATGCCATCTCCAACAAGCAAACAGAAAGATCAAATTCAGACAAGGCTCTTGAACCAGTCAATATGATAAATGCCAAGACAACCACCTCACAACCTATTCAAGTTCTGGGTTTTTGAGTACATGCAAGAATATGGAACCCCACAATCAACAAAAACATTTTCAACATTTTTTCGCTATACACCAATGGAACGGAACGGGGCCAGGGGGCGGGGGGCGGCTATGTCTATATACAATGTCAGGACTATAGACTATAGAACTATATATAGATATATATTATTGAGTATCGACTAAGACATTTCGTGTTATTGTAGACAAATATATATATAAAATAAATGACCGAGAAAATGTCACCTCCATTTTTGATTCCTTCCTTGAGCGTGTTTATCCTGTCTGTAATGCGTGGGCGGCCAGTTGTCTCCATCTGTCTGGGTATCTCTGGGCCACGTTATCTTTTCCAGGTGGCCAGTTTTCCCCATGTCCAAACAAGAACCAACAAACTCCACCAACCATCCATAACCACTGCCTTTATTTTTCTTTTTTTCCTTCATAGTGAAACCCACTTTTCAATGTCCCAATGGGGCTCTCACTAAACAACTATTAACCCCAAAATCTGCAGCTGACCCCCCAGCATGGGCTATGGCCTTATCTGCTATTAGCTTAAAGAAAATCAAGTAGTGAGTGATTGGTTATGGACTTCTTTAGTCTTTTCCTTCAGCCCCTTGCGTTGAAATTTCACCATAGTAGAGGTTTTAAGTGGAAGGGGCGGCGTCAAAATCCAGACCCCACCATGGACGAGTGATCTTCAGTGCCAATCGTCGTCTTAGAATCTGGCTTGCCTGGTTTGAACTCTCCCTTGAGTGGAAGTTTCGCCTTTGGAGACAGTTCCTTGACTTCCTCCACTGTGTATATGAAGATCTTCCTTACCATACTGCAGAACTCACTGGAAAAAGCAAAAGAGAAAATTAGAGGGGCAAACAAGATATTCATAGTGCCGGAGAGACTGATATTATTGTTAGGGATTAGATCAAAAGTTGCCTACTAAGCTTATAGTAACAGGTAACGACCACCCATTAGATTGTTCTTGAGTAATTAACACGCACGTTCAAGTGGAAACATAGTTTAGTATTTGTCATAATCAGAATCAGTGAGGTCTTCTCAGCTTCGGGTCCCGTGCCATATAAGTTATACAAATGGTGTTAAGCCGACTTTCTATCTACCCCATGTCATCAAGCATGGATGACAATTAAAAATTTAATCATCATAGTTGGTAATGATGCTCGATTTTGTTTAAGAAAAATGATCCATATTCTAAAACTTGGTCTATAAGCAATTAATTGCATGGCATCTCTCCATCCCTTCAATGATTCATCAGGGAAGAGATCCAAGTGAAAATTTGTTCAGTCCTTCAAGAGGATCTGACCATCCATGCTCATGCATTAATAAAATTCCACACAATTAGGGAGACTTGTGGAGAAAAGAAAATTTCCATAATCCCCATGAAAGACTCATTTTTTGTCCGTTTCTTTATTTTCAAACTTAAAGAGAGCAGAGTGAAATGGTTAATTGAACTTAACTGCCAAGGGTCATCTCCAACCATCATCATATCATCCTCATCATCAGTGTAGACAACCTGCCATTTTTTGGTGGGTCCGCAGAGCTCACCTTTGATGTCAAACATCTCTTCGAGTTTGCTGAGAAGCTCTTTGTAGCTGCTAAACTGTGTCAAATCCACAGCCCTTCCAACAGCCATGCCTTGCATGTGAACCTGTATCAAGTAAATCCACAATTATATCCAGCTTCAACACTAATTCTACACATATTGCAGCCTAGAAATGAAAAATAAATGCACACCACTCACTAAATGAACAATATGCCACAAAAGTTTATAGAAACGTCAAAAGATATCCAGCAACTATAGTATCAACATAGAAGTAACCACAACCAATTTTTTACGATATTTATGAACTCTAACATGTAGAATTATGTTTAGGAGACATTGAATGCTTAAAGTAGAAGAGCAATTACTTTTATCACAAGAAGTTGACAAGTACCTTAGTGCAGCTTCGTATTTGCCGACTTTGCAGTAGAGAAGATCCCAGGCATGACTTCTCAGGATCGCTGCCAACTGTAGGAGTTTTGGATTGATTAATATTTGAACGTTGAGATTGATGGTCAGAGTCAGCATCCAAACAGACAACTGGCTGATCCTCGCCAGCACCAGAAGAGATGGTCGTGACAGGCAAAGTTTCTTCCACATTGGAATTGTCAACCAGTTGAATCCCAAATAACCTATAGCCATTGCCATTTTCTGGTTTCTTTTTTCCATATTCTTTATTGGGAACTGGGGTAAACAATTCAGGCACAGGCTCGGATTGTTGGGGCCAATATGCTGAATTGTTGGAAACAGCAGTACTTGAGTAGCTAACAGTAAAGCTATGAGGGTTGGTCTTCACAGCAAAAGCTGAGAGAAAAATGGAGGGTGACTTTAGAATCAGTTGTGGATCTTGTGGACCAAAATATAAAATATCTGATAAACCCTCATTTCACAATACCCAATGGTACCAATGGAAAGAAGTGGGAGAGAGAAACATCTGATAAGACATTTGCCTTAGAAGAAGAAGTAGTGAACAATGGAAAGCATTCATACCAAAAGCTGAAAGGCCTGGGGTTGGTGAAGATAAAACTGGTGATCGTGGCCGTTTGCTTCTTTGCATTGGTTGAGCTGTCAAAGGAGTTTCTGTCACAAGTGGCTCCAATTCCCATGGCGATACCCTTTCTGGCCTCAAGATGGAAGAAGGTTCATCCCATTGAACCTGAACATAGACATTGGATCAGTCACGACTGAAGACATACAAGACAAGCACATGCACACACATACACAAGCTGCTGAGAGATAGTTCTACTTTCGCATTTTATTTTCTGATTGAACAAACATATAAGACTACCAACATTCAAATTGACGCATTTTTTTAAATTAACTTTATTTGGTTTTGGTTTTCATAAGAGGGTTAGGATAGATGATCTTTAAAAAATATGAAAAACTTTTATACCCAAAGCCTGAGAAGTTCAAACCAAAACCATCAATCAGAGATATAGACTTAATCTTGAAGCCAAATGCACCTTTAGACTTTCCTGAGTTCAAGAATGCAGCAGGAGCATTAGGTAAATGCCAAGAAGAAAGATAATTACCTTTAAGGATCTCCACTCAGAATCTGCCCATCCTGATGATCCAGTATCTCCAACACCAACTATTGTGCCACTGAATCTGAAAGGATATAATTGATATCTGGTAAATATACATTTTCCAAGCTCCCATAGCATTAACATTAGATATGGCAACTGCAAAAGTACCTCCTTTCTGGAGCCTCATCACCTTCAAATCTCATCTTAAATCTCATACCCACAGAAACCTTGTGGTTTCGAGCTTCAAGGTACTTGTTGACACTAACGATAAACTCGGATGGACTTGCCCTGGAACAAATAATGTTTTTTTCAGAAACATTTTCCTTAATGTAATTAAAACTAGAAGTCACGTAAATCAACTGTAAGTCCGAAAACATAATGTTTGTTGAGGTAATTAGAACCATGTTTTCATACATGTAAGTCCCAGGTACATAAAAAAGTACATTCCAACAAGAAATAGACAAACCTTGGTTTGTAGAAGACGGAAAATAGGGTACCAGTAGTGATGGCATGAGATGCAGTAGCAAGGACTCCAAGATGCATGCTGTGACTTGATATTACAGATGGTGGCACATTGTTCAGTTGTCTCATGAGCCTCCGAACTCCAACACGCAATTCTCCATTTTCTCCTCTGTGAAAATTTGTGTTTCACAATTTATTGGCAAGAGAAATAAACTGAAAAAAATTCATCAACTTCAAACATACAAAATGTAACTTGCCTAAGGAATATAAATGCATCACCAGCTGCTAATCTCTTAGAACTAACAAAAACACTCCATCCAGTTGTGAGCAGATGACGTCTAGGTTGACCTGAAAGAAAAATTAGTGTTTGTATTTAGCAGAAAGAAGACAACAATCCACACTCAAAAGCCATTGTTGCAGTCCTTGCTACAATGGTAGGGACACTATTCTTGTATATAATTTTTTGGGTCACACAGGAAATGTCTACATGAGGACATGCAGGAGCTGATTTCAAGCTGCAATATGCATGTTTGTTTTGGGGTTGTCAATTTAAATACCAGCACCCATGTTGTTATCGTTGTACAGTCACTCATCCATGCTTAGAAAGAAAGATGCTCAATCCTTAAAACAACAAAAACCTAGCTTCCAAAGGAAGTCAAACCTCGAAAAATATGACGAAAATGCCATTCATTTCCATGCAAATCTTTAGCAACCAATTCTTGCCATGGTGGATTCTGGGACATATCCTGATCAAAAAGCAAGAACTTCATAATATGCACAAGAAAACAAATACACTAGCAATGAATGTTATAGAAGATGGGGGGGAAACTGGATTAAAGAAATCTCACCAATGGTGGCAAGCATTCATCTGCGTGCCTCCGAAGAACAGAGAATCCCCCATGAGTGCTTGTGTCAGAAGCGGTAAGTGTCTTACAAAATGAATGGACAGTGCAACTTTGAGGTTCAGGAAGTGGAGGATCTGGAGAAGTTATCTCACTTTGCTGATCCATGTGAAAAGCAAAACAAGAAAAGAAAAGAGAAATATTAAAGAAAGAGGTTTCAATATATTAACATAGGGAAACCAGTAATATGATTCTAAGATCGAAGACGTGTCTGATTTGTGTGTGTGTGTGAGAGAGAGAGAGAGAGAGATCATACATCTGGTTCAGGCAACAATGTAACTTGTGCATAAACTTCATCAGTTTCAGGTTCAGCCTACACTCCAGAAAAAGTAGAATTAGCGTATTGAGTACAAAGGACAATATGACAATCCTACGACAAGCAACGCAAAGGTTAGGAAGGCCACGATGTAATGATCAAAATGATATTTAACAATCTCACCCGAAGATGTACGTTAACTACTTTGCATAGGATCTTAGATGGTAAATTGAATGAAGGCATCTTCTGGTCCAGCCCCTGATGCATCGATGCTTCAAGCTACAAGATGATGCAAAAAGGTATGTTAAATCAAAATGGAGACAGTTAACGCTTCATTGACAAGTCAAGTGGAAACAAGAGCATAAAGTTTCACAACGAAGAACAATTAAACCATCAAAGCTCTACCTGTTCCATATGGCCTTGAGGAAAGTAATAAACACGTTCCTGTTCACGAGGTACATTAACCAGAGGCCCAGCACAGGCATGCCAAAGTTCCTTATATAAAGCATCATTGACGATCCCTACCAGAGAAGAATAAGAAGAATTTAACGATACCATATGATTAAAAAGAAAGGGAAGAAACAAAACAGACAACACGTATAGAAGCAAATATAAACCAATTTTCAGGTTGAGCACCATCTGCTATTAAGAGCATACAATTTCATATTAGGGTCTTCACAGTTTAAAAAAAAAATTGCAATTTTACTACAACCATCCTAAGAATACAAATTCTGCAACAAAGAAGCCACATTAAACTTGAAGAAGAACCAACGCATGGTAAACTATAGCAAAAATGATAACCATGGATGATCTTAGACAGTAGAGATGGAAATGATAGTGTAAAAATCTAATGACAGGCTGCAACGGTTTCATAAATCTCCATGTGATGACTAAAGTCTAATTCTATACAATTCCAACTCTTGGAGGTTAAATTTTTGCACCCCAAGATGCAAAAAGACCCGGTAGCCAATTTCCACCCCAATTCCAAGGACATAAAGATCTTAATTCCTAGATCCACAATTGATCTGCCAACCCGAGAAATGCATAACAACAGCGACAACAACCTTCTGCGATGATCAGGATATTAATGGTTTAATATGTTAACTCTCTGCATCACTTGAATCAAGAAGCTTCTAGTAGTAAAAATTATATATTAAAAAAAAAATTAATAACACACAAAATAAAAAAACAAAAAGGTAAAAAGGAGGGGAAAACCCTAACCTAATTTAGATCCATTGAGCTGATAATTTAAAGCCGCCATAACCATGAAAATCCAAAAGAAATTGTACTAGATAAGCAGAATCCAAATAAAGTCTTCTCTGTTTGTTTCCTAATTTGAGCCGATTTGATTCAACCAGTCAGCCCATTCAATTGCCAAGGCTTGCTATTAACAGACCCAGTTGAAGAAATCTCTATAACCTGCAAAAATTCAGCAAAGGAGTTACAGATATGCTTATAAAAATGTATTTATAGTACACAGAAAGACATAAATGCATATAATTCGGGTTTTGTTTGTATCTGATTGGCACCAAGAGAAAATTTTTACTGAGGAAAAATACAAATCATAGGATGGTGGGGAGGAAATCTAAATCTAAATAAAGACAAATGATAAACCCCCCTCAAGCTTCACAATAAATTCCAATCAATCTAAATAACCCTCCAGGAAAACAAACTGAAGCCAATTAAATATGTAATAAATTACAATCAATCCTCAAAAAATGTCTTTTTCCCCAGGAAAATTACTTCCAGGGAGGCGAACAGCACCAAATCAAGTTTGGAACCAAATAAAAGCCTTTTTCCCTGGGAAGATCACTTTCCAGGGAAACAAACAGAACCCGGTTAAATTTGCAATAAAAAATGCTATTTTTCGCGGGAGAAACACTTTGCAGAACATTCAGAACCCAATTCCCAATACAGATCAACCCTCCAAAATGCTATTTTTCCCGGGAAACAAACATGAACGGGCTAAATTTGCAACGAAAATGAATCCTCCAAAAAATGCCCCCCTTCCTCCGGGAAAAACCACTTCCTAGGAAACCAAACAGAACCCATCAAATTTGCAATCAGACAAAGCAACAACAACACAACCTAACCCAATCACCACTCCTTCCAGAAATAAAGAAGAAGAAAAAATAAACAGATAGTTTCAGAAAGTACCATGACTATTGTCTCCCTCTAAAAACACCCAATCCCTATTATCACCACCCAAAAGAAAAGAAAACCCTAACCCAAACCCTCAGAGCCACACGATTTCTCTCTCTAGAAACTGGGTTTTTTTCTCTCTCTCTCTCTCTCTCTGAAAAAAGACTCTCTTTCTTGTGGAAGCGAAAAACAGTGTGTTTGTCTGTTGGTACTGGTGCCTCTTTTTTTCAGTTGGGGTCAATTGTCCTTTATGAAGTGGGGAGGTGAGGTGCGCACTGCGCACTCTCCTAGAAAGGGGGGCTCCCCATCTAAAGCGTGCCCTAAATCCCCTACATGCTTTTCTCGCGCGAGAAAAAGGATGAGAAAAGGTGGGAAAATGACTTCGGTCACCTATTTGGGGACCCAAAACCCATTTTTTATTATTTTATCATATGTTAATCACCTTCTTCTTCTTCTTGTTATTGTTAGGTAATTTACTTTTTAATCTAGGGTTTTGGACTAAACTTTGGGCTGTTGATTCCAATTTGAATCCATGGCCGATGGGTTCCATTACCATGATGGTCGTTTTTGTCGTTTCAACACGTAGAGTGGTGGATTTACGCGTTAGATGTCAACACGATAAAGCCGAGGTAAACTACTATTCATCAATTATCATCATCAATCATGAATCTACTTACATTTTTTTTTTTTTTTTTTACCATAAGAATAATGTTTACTCATAGGAAACAAACTTCAAATGAAATAAAATAAAAATTAATTTAAATTAATAAATTAACCTATTTCACTTATTTCTTTCCCTTCCATATAAGAATTAAATAATTTTAACATGGTTTTTTAACTAATTTTCAAACATAGCCTTAGATGGTATTTGTTTTTTTTTTTGTTTTTTATTGAAATCAATTTATTTTCGTATTTAGGTTGTTTTATTTTTTTACTTTTTCATGACTTATTATAAAATTTTTACTAAATAAAAAAAATGTATCTTTCTCTAAATAGAAAAAATAACATATTGGTTTTTCTTTACTTTTTAATACTTAATATAAATAAAATATTACAAAAATAAATAACTTAGGTGGTATTTGTCTTTTTACTTAATTATAAATAGAACCTTAATGTTTAATATTAGGTTATTTGTTTTTGTAGTATTTTATTTCTATTAGGTATTAAAAAGTAAAAAAAATTAATATGTTATTTTTTCTATTTAAAAAAAGTTATATATTTTGGCTTTTTCTATTTAGTAAAAAATTTATAATAAGTCATGAAATAGAAAAACAAACAACCTAAATTCTAAAACTAAATTGCTTTTAGCAAAAAGCCAAAAAAACAAATACCACCTTAATATTTAACACTATTAAGTATTAAGGTTATATTTAGAATTAAGTAAAAAACAAACACCACCTTAGTCTTAATATGAGAAAATTAATTTTTCTTAATATTTATTTTCAATAACCAATCATAATGTTAATACATGACAAATACTTTAATATAAAGTTATCAATACCCTTTTAAGAATAATGTTTAATCATAGGAAACAAGTTTCAACCGACACAAAATAAAAAATTAATTTAAAATTAAGAAATCATTTTGACTCATTCATCAAACCCATTTCACTTATTTCTTTCCCTTTCATACACGAATTAAATAGTTTGAAAATCGATGTATTTCTAACTATTTTTCAAAACAAGAAAAATAACTTTTCTTAACATTTATTTTCAAGAACCAATCATATAAGACAAGTACTTTAATATAAAATTGACAATACTCTTTTATGAAATTAGTCAAAAATAAAAAAATTAAAAATAGTTTGAACAAATTTTCTTTTGTTTGTAAATGAAAATGTTGTATTTATTTGAAAGTGGAATATGGGTTTATTGGATATATTTATTAATAACATGTTATATAATATTTATTAAATAAAAAATGTTTATCTTATTAATCTATTTAGAGAAGTTATTAATAATCACTCAAAGAAAAATATCATGACCTATTTTTAATGGAAAAAAAAATAGTATCACTTTACGTGTAGATAGAATTCATATCCATTTATTATTAAGCAATGATAACCAAAGAAAATCGTGAGAATTTTCGTAATCAATATTACTAATAAATAAATTAAACTCGTCTAATAAAGATAAGTTATTTTTAGTCATACATTATGTGTGTTAAATGTAGATTACTTTTGAATATATATATTTGATGTTGATTATTTCTAAATTTGTTTATTTATATGATATCATCTTTATTGATATTGTTTCATCTTGTGTACATTAATTTGTAGACCCGATCTTTAATTAGGCTTGTCCCAATAAATCGAGTTTAGTTCATTACCACACGTTATCATGATCTAAATTGGGTATGTGAAGGGTTAAGTGATTAATTTCATGTCTCATGCTTTGAAAATTTTTTCTATTTTGAAATGTTTTTTTTTGGTTAATTTGGTAGATTCATATTCAAAGAGGAAACCAAAAGATGGAAAAAGAGAGAAAAAGTAGAGAAAAGTTGTAAGAAAATTTGAGAGTTCGTGGAAAAAAAATGATATTTTTATTATTTTATTGATTTTATTTAGTTTATAGATTATTGAATAAAATGTATATTTCTTTAATATTTACATTGGCAAAACACAAGATGAATTATTCAAATCCAAAAAATATTCTACATGTACAAATTTTCAAAATATTTAAGCTTTCAATGATACCCACCAAAATTTTTCCATACGTACCCATCAATTTTTAAATGAAAATTAAGTTTGAAATGATAAACATGTCTTCATCTTCTCCAATGGTTTCAAAACTTTCGCTCCTGCCATTTCCCAACCCTTTCCTCTATTTTTCCTTATTTTTCTCCTTTTTTATTTTTAATTTACCAAAAATACAAAGAAAAATAAATTAAAGAAGATAATTGGAAAAGAAGAAAGAAGGAGGAGAAATTAGAACAATAGAGAAAGAAAATTGGGGTTAAAAATTTGTAGGGGTGTGAAAAATAAAAAGCTTGAAGATATTTTACCCTTTTATTTTCCACTTTTATTTTAAATTTTAATTTTTTTATTTTCGAGAAAAGAAAAAAAAAAGTTTTGATATAGAAATATGTCTAATAACATAATTTCAACTTTCAATAATGGTTATTGAAAGTATTTTACAAAAAATTAACATAAAGGCTTTTTTTTTCATTTTCAAGATGAAAATGTTTTTAATTTCCTTTTTCAATGGTACGACTAAACATGCTCTAAATTCAAAATTTATTACAATCACTATAATAAATAGAAAGTTTTGTCACAAATTAATTTATGATCGAAAGAGAATATTTGGTAGTAGAAGATTTTTTTTTTCACATAAAATTATTTGTGGTGACTTTATTGTTATAATTGCGTGAACATATATTTTTAACTATAAAATTTAATTTTATAATAAAATAAATAATCTGTTCATAAAATAAATTTTACGATAATAACTAATTTTTCGTAATAAAAGGCATAAAAATAATCATGACAAAAAAATTACATTTTATAGTAAAAAGGCAGCTTGTTGCCATAAAAAAAATCATCACACAATTTGCTTGCTTTTACCCCATGAGTTTTTGTTTTGTTGCCAAGAAAGCAATAGTTAATAAAGCAAGCCAAAAGATGATTGAAACCACACAGACCAGACCTAACTCATAATTGATGAACATAGTGTTTCTAAGGAAAAGCCCCAACGTGTAAAAGATTCCATATAGTGCATGTTGAACTATGACCTACACCATTTATGGACCTACAAACATCCAACTTCTCATCAGAGCAAGTTTTGATACTATGATTAAACTCGTAAGATTTGGATTGAATATGTATATCATGCTGCTTAACGATGTATATTATTAATTGAGTTTAAATCTATAAAAATTTTAGACTTGATTTGAAAGTGCTCTTTAAAATAATTTCTTTATAACAAAAAATAGTTATTTAACTTTAAAAAATGGAAAAAAAAAAACCAAAAAATTTACTTTCATAACTTGTTTTTAAAACAATTTTTACATGTTTTAGGAGTTTTTTTTTTTTTTTTTTTAATTTTGATAAATAATTAAAAATATATAAAACACTGAAAGAATTTTTACATTTTATGTAAGTGCATAATATCTTTAGAAAGAATGAATAAAAATAAAAATAAAAACTAATTTTATATATGATTTTTCAAATAAAATTTTGTCCTTAAAATTTGTTCCGGATTTTGAAGTCCTTGCTAAGGAGGTCAATAATATTTATTCTCATGTTTTAGTAGTTTCATTTTCTAAGTTATTTTCTTAAAAATTTTCAAATTTTTTTATATATGAAATTATTTTTTATCTAACTTTTATAAATCCTTTATAAGATTGTAGAAAAGGGAAAAAAAAGTCTTCATAGCCATTTAACTAAAAAAAAAATGAAAATTTCAAAAATGTTTTTTTTAACAAAAATCCCAAAATTCAATAACTAAGCGTCTATTTGATAAATATTTTTTAAAACAGTTTTTTATTCTCCAAAACAAAAAAGAACAAAAAAATTACATTTTTCATTTTTAAAAACAGAAAGTATGATGCTTTCAGAAAACATCTTTTAATTTTTTATTATTATTTTTACTTGTTTTTTAGGACTGTTTTAAAAAATAATTGTACAAATATATAAAATAATTAAAAGTAAAACACTAAATATAAAAATTATTGTTTAAATATACTAAAAACATTTTAAGTTTTCAAACAAACTTTTATTTTACAAAATATCATAGAATTATTTTTAAAAATTATGTTTTAGAATTATTTTTTAAAAAAGTTATCAAATACAACCTAAATATTCTATAAATTAAAGCACAAAACTTCCACATGCTAGTACCCTTTACATTAGAGTTAGGCTTAGGCCAACTCCTTTATCTGTGAGCCCTCCCTTTCTTCCTTCAAATTATCCCAGTGGACTAACTCAATGGCTTACTGGTTATAGGGCGGGAGTCGGAATTGGGAAATACTTCTAGATCAAGGAAGCTTCGAGCTCATATTGATCATGGGTTGAGAACGGGAATTGAACTCTATGAGATCTAATCTCCCGTTGTTCCTCAGTAGCTCAGTGGTAGAACGATCGACTGTTAATTAATATTTGTATTTGTTCTATTCTATTGGTACTAATGGAACAGTTCAAATAAAGCCTGAGGATTGGCATTCCATTGCTGTCATTTTATATGTATATGGTTATACAATGTGCCTATGATGTAGCACCAGGAGGACTATTAGCTAGTGTGTATCTGTCAAGAAGTAACAGCTTGTTTAACAACTTAACAAGCTGTTATTTAAGTAGTTAACAGCCTGGTTGTTGTAACTAATTAAGAAGTGGTTAACAACTGATTTTTAGATTCCTGTATATAAGAAACAGAGGACCTAACAATGGGTATCTTAGTTGTAGCTCAATTTCAGTTGTTCATCTTTCTGGTTTTCTCTCAAACAGATGCTCTGCACATCTCGTTCTTATCTTCATATCTCTGAGTTCTTTCTTGGTATCAGAGCCACAAACTAACATCTGCAAATCCTTTTCCATGGCATCAGAAGGATCAACTTCTTCCACGGATCATCCTAACTCCAGTTTTGCTCATCATACAATGCCATCATTGAATCAAGCATTCACGGTAAGACTCGATCAATCAAATTACTTACTGTGGCGAACTCAGATGCTGAACATCATCATTGCAAATGGTCTTGAAGAAATGATCTATGGCAAAATCCCTGCTCCTTCACGATTTCTTGGAGATTCAGAGAACATAAATCCAGAATACAGTATATGGCAACGTCAGAATCGCTTAGTAATGTGTTGGATCTATTCTTCTTTGACAGAAGGAGTGATGGCACAGATTATCGGCCTTGATACTGCATCAGAAATCTGGACTGCTCTAGAGAAAATTTTCTCAGCAGCTTCAAAGGCTCATATCATGCAGCTTCGTTTCCAATTGCAGACAACGAAGAAAGGAGGATTGAGTATGATGGAATATCTACTCAAAATCAAGTCCATTGTAGATAACCTGCTGGCAATTGGAGAAAATATTACAGAGCAAGACCGAATTCTCTATTTACTTGCAGGACTCGGAGCAGAGTACAATTCGTTTGTCATTTCAGTTACCTCTGGGCATGAACCATTAAGCCTAGAAGAAATTCACAGCATGCTCTTGACTCATGAAAATCGATTGGAACAACAACACACAACAGAAGAAACAAATCTCCTGCAAGCAAATATTACAACAATGAACATTCAAGGACACAACAAAAAAAATCAAAGGTCTGGTCAATTCAAGACTCAAGGTAGAGGCAATCAGAATCAACAACAATTTAATCATCAGAACTTTGGTAGAGGCCGTGGGAGAGGCCACTATAACAACAATGGTGGAAATTTTGGACATGGTCCAGGAAGAGGTAGCTTTAACAACCATTCTTACTCATCTGGAAACTTCAATAATGTTTCTGGTGGCAGCAATAGAAAACCACAGTGCCAAGTATGTGGTAAATATGGTCACATTGCAATTAATTGCTATCATAGATTTGATCAGACTTATCAACCAACAATGAACAATCATCTTGCTGCAATGGTTGCAACTCCGTCCACTGTTGGAGATGAAAGCTGGTACATGGACACCGGAGCTACGCATCACCTAACTCCAAACCTCAACAATTTGAATTCACATACTCCATTTGCTGGTTCAGACAAAGTCATGGTTGGAAATGGTAATTGTTTAAATATCTCAAATATTGGACACTCCACTATTTCTTCAGCTTCTCGGTCTTTAAATCTAAAAAATATTTTACATGTTCCACAACTTACCACCAATCTAATAAGTGTGAATAGGTTGTGTACTGACAATAATGTTACTGTGGAATTCTTTACTAATGGATTTGTGGTGAAGGATCAAGCTTCGAAGAAGGCACTTCTCCAAGGCAACCTTAACTATGGCTTATACAAACTGTCGTCTTCAGCACCTAGTAGAAGATATCAAGATCCTGATGATAATAAACTTGCTCGAAGAACAAGCTTGACAACTGAGGTCCCATGTATGTCATCTACAGTACAACTTTCCAATAAGGCAGATCTATGGCATTTCAGGTTAGGCCATCCTGCACGTAAAATAGTCAATAAAGTTCTGAGTGTTTGTAGCTTGCCTCCAGAACATTGGACAGGTGTTTGTGAACCTTTTCAAATGGCAAAGAGCCATCGCCTACCTTTTACTTTGTCTGAATCCAGAGCATCTCAGCCTTTTGCTCTTGTACATTCTGATCTATGGGGTCCTGCCCCTGTTGTTGGTACTAATGGTGCAAGATACTTTGTGCTCTTTGTGGATGATCATACAAGATTTTCTTGGTTGTATCTACTAGCTTCTAAAGATCAAGCTATGTCTGCCTTTTTGCAATTTAAAGTGATGATTGAGACTCAATTTGATACTAAAGTCAGAATGCTTCAAACTGATTGGGGAGGAGAATTTCAAGCCTTTACTAATACTTTGTGTAAGTTTGGGATTCTGCATAGAGTATCTTGTCCATCCACTTCTCAACAAAATGGCCATGTGGAGAGAAAACATAGACATGTGGTTGAAGTAGGCCTTTCCTTGCTTGCTCATGCTTCTATTCCTCTTAAATATTGGCCTTTTGCCTTCCAATCTGCTTTATATTTGATTAATAGACTTCCTTCCTCTATGCTGAACTTTTCTTCTCCATATAAGACTCTTTACCATTGTCTACCAAATTATTCTTTTCTTCGTGTCTATGGTTGCACTTGTTATCCTTTTCTCCGCCCTTTTAATCGCCATAAATTTGCATATCGATCAGTTAAATGCACCTTTATTGGCTATAGCTCTAAGCATAAAGGATATCTCTGTTTAAACATGTCCAATGGAAAAATACATATATCACGACATGTTATTTTTGATGAACTAGATTTCCCGTTTGCTAAGCCCTCTACAGTTCAGCCTCCTTGTCATGTTTCCCCCACTCATTGTGCCATTCCTTTAGCAGTACCAATCACTCCAATATCTTCCCTCTTGCCTTCCTCATCCAGTCCATCTTCAGAGTTGGTTCCAATCTCTAATACTAGTGTGTCAATTTCCTCTTCTGAGGTTGCACCTATTCCAACAGCTCAATCTTCTTCCTCTCATGTTCCTTCTCCTTGTCATCCCATGACAACGCGTGCCAAAAATGGCATCTTCAAGCCTAAGATATTTCTGTCTCCTACTGAGACTATTTTTCATCCACTTTGTGAACCGAATTCTTTCAAGGAAGCTGTTAAAGTTCCTGAATGGCAGCAAGCTATGCACCTTGAATTTGAAGCTCTCATGAGCAATAAAACATGGGTCCTGGTCCCTCCTCCATCTAATCAGAATATTATTGGATGTCGCTGGGTTTATAAATTGAAGTACAAACCTGATGGAACTGTTGAACGCTATAAGGCACGTTTGGTGGCGAAATGATTTCATCAAACTCCCGGTTTTGATTACTTTGAAACCTTCAGTCCCGTGGTTAAACCCACTACTATTCGTGTGGTTCTCTCTTTAGCATTAAGTAAAAACTGGTCTATCAGACAACTTGATGTCCATAATGCATTTCTTAATGGTGATTTATCTGAGCAAGTTTTTATGACACAGCCCCCAGGCTTTGTGGATCCCTCTAAGCCCAACTTTGTTTGTAAACTTACCAAGGCATTGTATGGTTTGAAGCAAGCTCCACGTGCTTGGTTCACCAAACTCAGCTCCGCCTTAGTTAAATGGGGTTTTTTCATGTCACAAGCAGATACATCAATGTTTGTATACTGTAACAATTCTGCCATGCTTGTTGTCTTGGTTTATGTTGATGATATTATTGTCACTGGCTCAAGTTCCTTGCTCATTGAACAACTTATATCCTCCTTAAACTCCTGTTTTGCTCTCAAGGATCTTGGTCCTCTCAACTTTTTTCTTGGAATAGAGGTGCTCAATTCTGGATCTTCTTTGCATTTAAGTCAAGCTAAATATATATGTGATCTTCTTCAACGTGCTGGTTTGTCTGAATCAAAGTCCATGGCTTCCCCAATGGCTGCTGGTCCTGTTCTCTCCATAACTGATGGTACCAGATTAGAAGATCCCACCTTGTACCGGAGTCTTGTGGGTGCCCTACAGTATTGCACAATTACTAGACCAGACATTGCTTATACTGTTAATAAGCTTTGCCAATTTATGCATGCTCCAACCTCTACTCATCTTCAAGCCGTGAAACGTGTCCTTCGTTATCTCAAAGGTTCATTGTTTTATGGGCTTTCCTTCCAACCATCTTCCTCCCTTGATCTTATTGCCTATACAGATGCGGATTGGGCATCTTGCCCTGATGATAGACGTAGCACCAGTGGCTACTGCATATTTTTTGGAGGCAATCTGGTCTCTTGGTCAGCCTCTAAACAAAAGGTGGTTTCTCGCTCCAGTACTGAATCCGAATATAGGGGCTTGGCTAACGCAACAGCTGAACTCACTTGGATCCAGTCCCTGCTTAAAGAACTCTTTGTTCCCCTGTTTCAGCCTCCTGTTCTTTATTGTGATAATCTCAGCACTACTTATTTAGCTGCAAATCCTGTCCTTCATTCTCGGGCTAAACATGTGGAAATTGATTATCATTTTGTTCGTGAACGAGTCTTGCAAAAAACTCTTGATGTTCGATTTCTCCCATCTGAAGATCAAGTTGCTGATGTCTTGACCAAAGCTCTTTCAACTCAACGTTTTCTTCATCTCCGAAGCAAGCTCACTGTCCTTTCTCGCCCTGTGTGCTTGAGGGGGGATGTCAAGAAGTAACAGCTTGTTTAACAACTTAACAAGCTGTTATTTAAGTAGTTAACAGCCTGGTTGTTGTAACTAATTAAGAAGTGGTTAACAACTGATTTTTAGATTCCTGTATATAAGAAACAGAGGACCTAACAGTGGGTATCTTAGCTGTAGCTCAATTTCAGTTGTTCATCTTTCTGGTTTTCTCTCAAACAGATGCTCTGCACATCTCGTTCTTATCTTCATATCTCTGAGTTCTTTCTGTATCATCTTACAAGAATAGAGTATGGTGTAGATCAACCGAAAGAGGTATGCATAAAAGCATTTGCCTCAAGGAGGAAGCAATAATATTTCTTCTTCAACAATATATTCTATACTAACAACAATATCTTTTTCTTTATTTTTATATTTTTTTTCTTTTTATTTTTCCTTGTTTCCTTTCATTCAATGCAGGGAGTGTTGGTAAGATGTGTTGGATGTTAATATGAGTATAAAAATATAAGTATGACATACAAATACTATACTTACATCGTAAATATATTAATATTATGGTACACGAGGTTAATATCTAATTTAAAAATTTTTGAACCTTTATTAAACCGACAATGTTGTGTACTTAGTATGTTAATGTCATGTATCAACCTTATAAGTCAAATAAAGTATTAATTTAAATTCATAATACTTATAGTTTTTTTTTAATAGTATTATTGCATTAAGTTTTTTAATATTATAAATAAATACCAATGTCAATAAGATATAAATAGATATATATATATATATATATATATATATATCCGATTCCCTTTTCATAAAATATAAATATAACATAAATATACTACACTTACAATAAAAATATACTAACATTACAATAAATTATACTAAACCTAATTTAAAAACTTTTGGATTTTTTTAACAAAATTGACCAATATGGTTATCATGCTATATTCGCAAGTGAATATCTATGTGTGGTTCATTTGATATTTGTTATTGGAAAATCGGTATTTATTTTATTAGGGTAAGAAAGTTTTCATTTGATTAGTCATACATAATTACTAAAATTTGTAGTTATGGGCTTTATTCCATTTGGTTTTCATTTTAGATATTGAAAATTAACCTTTCTCGGGTTTTTTTTTGTAAAAATCTCATTTTTTAAAAGGAAAAAAAATGATAATTTGAAGAAAATATATTTCAAATAATTTAGTTTTTCTTTTTATAAAAATGAGAGAAAATTATATAATTTATATATATATATACACTATCTCATCACCTTTTTTTTTTTTTCCTCATATTTGTACAAAGTAACTAAAAAGAAAAAAACAGTGAATAGAGGGGTACAATTGTCCTCTCATGGATTGGATCCTCCAATGGAAATAAATAGGACACCTTTTTGGCCCTCATGCCTCAGCTAACCCACCCATAAGTTTTCTCCCCCTTTTTAAAAAATTTTTTTTTTATTTTATTTCTTAAAAAAAAAAAAGAATTAAAAAAGCATTGTGCAAATTCCAATAAACCAACACATATTCCACAAAACTACATGTAAGGGAGCAGTACTGCCATTGCATTTTGTTTAAGCAAAATGATGATGCCTCAAAAAGTGCAACATTAATAGTCAAATCTTCTTTTTCTTTTGCAAACCGGATATTTTAGCTATAGATTTTAATTCTCTTTTCTATCCTATTATTAATAAACAAAATTAATAAAAATATTTATTTTTATTATCAGACCCCTTTTTTCTATTTAAATTCTTAATCATCTTTTTTATATATATATAAATAATATTTATTTATATTTTTATTTAATTGTGTAATTTTTTTTACATTTTTATTAATGAATTTTGGAATAATGTCCTTTCAATTCTTAACATTTTTCTTTTAATTGATATATAGTAATTCCTAGTAATAATAATAATAATTAAATCAAAGCTTTTGAGAAACCATTCAAACAAAGCATATATTATTATTCTTTTAAGTTTACTAATATCTTTCTCTTTTTTTCTATATATATTTTTTATTTTTTATATTGGGGTTTGATTTGGTGAGATATAACTTAGCAATATAATATTTCCATTGAAAATGAAGATGAGAAAAGAATACCATCAAAACCCATCAAGTAGCTTCACAAACCCTAATTCCTAAATTCATGTGAAATAGCCTCTAGAGACCATCACCATGACAACATCATCAACATCAAATAGAATATAAATCAAGCCCATTACAAGCAAATCAATCAAGGGTTAATTCATAGACAACACTAGATTGATTGATTGATTGATTAATCATTTCAACCCCAAATGAAAAATCCTCAAAACCCTATACACACTTGGCTTTAATTTGCATTTTAGTGCTAGTTTTCTTAGTGATTTTTTTTAAATCAAAAGTTGTTTTGAAAGAAATATCACTTCAAGTATATGTGATGATCACATTTTAATCATAGTGAGCAATGGGGTGCAAAGAGACCATTTCATACAACTGAATTTGGATCAAAACATCAACAAGAAGTTGCTGAGTTTCTCATTCCCCAAGCAATCGTGGATCCAAAGTTTAAATGAAGGACAATAAGTATGAAGCTTTTTGGGGGAATTAAAAAATAAGCATTAGCAGATATTAAGCAAAACAGTGTCCTCTAAAATTACTTAAGCAGAGAGTAGTAGTAGTAGGTAGTGTATGATCCATTCTCAACCAACATGGATGGAGAATGAGGGCTTGTCTTAGGCATAATATCCCTAATTACAATGCAAACCATAAGCTTATACATAAAAGGGAGTATCAAGGTCCATCTCAAAGTAAAATTTCACATCAGAGATGAATGAGAGAGGGAGAGGGAGAGAGGGAGAGAGGGAGAGAGGGAGAGAGAGAGAGAGATGGAGAAAGTGGGAGAGAGCTGGTGATGAGGATGACCTAAGTCCTAACCATGGTTGGTGGGTTAGTAGAGAAGAACCCAAGAGACTCAAAATATCTCTCAAGGGTTTGAGCTCCATATCCATGAATGGAGATCATAGGAAGTTGGTGAAAAATGAAAAGGAAAAATGCACTATCCCTCCTATAAGTTTAGTTGGAAAAAGGGGCTGAAACTCCCAAAGTTCAGCCACAATGAATGTACAAGAAACTAACAACAAAAGAAATTAGTGACATTATCCCTCCCTTACCCTAAGGGAAGATGTTTTGGTTGGTTAGACACAGATTATGTGAAATCATCAGTTGGTAAAAAAAAGATTTCAAAAGTAAAAACAGTTTTAAAACCCTAAGATCGAAGACTAGCTTAATTTGATGTCAAAACACAAAAAAACTCGGGCGATCCATGCCCATGTTTTCGATCGCTAAAACTACCTCTACATCTAGAGGTGATTAGCTTAAAACCAAAAAAAAAAAAAAGAAAGACAAGATGGAGGGACTATCCATTTTCTTCAAAACTAATACTGAAGCTCATTGAGGGCTTGGTATTTGTGTTGAATTTACAGTTTTTGCAAGCCATGTTAAAAGCTTTTAGCCTTTTCCAAAGGCTAAAATGTCCAAAAGGGGTTGTTTTTCTTAGCCTTTCCAGGGCTAGAAATGTTGACACAACTTCAGCTAATTCAATAGCTTGAGTTGATGATGATGATATTTTTATATATAGATGTACATGCACATGATTCTCTTGAAAGGAACCCTTCTCTTTCAAGGAGATGCAAAGAAGGAAGAAAGATGCATGACTCTCCACATTTGGAGGTGATGACTTTAGCCCCTATGGGGGGCTTTGTGTATGCGAAAATGCCGGTATGCCAAGCATACATGGGCTTTGTGTTAGAAGAGAAGAGATAGAAGAGAAGACAAGAGAGAACCATGGTTAGGGCAAAGGTTTCTTGAACTTCAGAAGCTGCTGAGGAACTGTGAAGCACTAGGAAGACTTGGGATGATCAATGAATCTTTAGCGATTTGATATCGGTGCATGAAGAGCCATGTTCACGCCTGTGGCACAGCAAAACACACTGTCAAAGATGTTAGTACTCCTTCCTTCAAAAACCCTATAAACATCATTCAATGAAGAACAAAAGTTATGACACCACCCCCTCTTATCCATCGATTTTGACGGTGTTTTTAAAAACAGTTCTAAAAAATTACGGAAAAACAATTTTCTTAACTTATATTTCATGGGAGTAGCAATGTTATTCTCCATATCTTCGACTATTTCTCATCAAAGTATATCAAATCTACTATAAAAAACAATCTATTCTCAAAATAAATTTTTTACAAATTGTTTCGAGTTAAAAAAAAAAAAGACAAAAAAAAATATTAAACCATTTTTTGATGGGGTGAGCTTGTTTGTTTTTCTAAATAGAAAAATGTTTTAAAAAATACTTTAATTTGACATTTACGACTTTTCACTCAATCGAGTTTGTTGTGTCCACACAATGTGGCACATTGAGATATGAGCATTCTTTCGTTGGCACATGATGCTTGAATTCAATTATTAGTGTTCGTGTTAGTAGTATTAGGCAATGAGAATAAGAATCTATTTGATAATGATTTTATGAAACGTTTTTAATTTTTATAAAACTTGAAAGTTTTTATGAAAAAGGCTGTGTTCAAATACTAGAAAAAAATTACAAAGGATTCTTAAAATCACTACAAAACAAGCTTTACTAAAATAATAAAAACCGAGGTGTCTATGCCAGTGCAAACCTGATTGCAACGCAGGGGTAGGGGCAAGAGACATGGGAGCACCATAATGCTGAGGGTACCCTCCAGTGGAGTTGATGGCCGAGTACTGAACAAGGTGGTGCGGGTACTGGACTCCATAGCCCTGTCCCGACGTGTAGCCACCACTAGCCGCTGCTCCTCCGCTCCCTTCTCCGAACTGAAGATACGGGTAAAAAGCCGCGCCTGCGCCGGTCATCATCCCTCCTGGCCCTGCCCCATACACAGGATATTGGGCAGCTGCACCTCCATAAACACTGTAGTAGCTCTGAACCAACAACACACAACTCACTTGTAAGTCTTCCACAAAACCCTAATGCCCATTTTGCTTAAACATTAGCCTAAATGTACTCATTTTCGGGTTTTAGGCGATTACATGAGCTTTTTTCGCCTTTTCTTTCCTTGAAAACTCAAATTTTAAAAGCGTTAAAGTGATTTCCTTTATAGAAAGATGGGAGAAAAGGAGGTTTGTCTTTGTTCACTATGCTCATTAGGAGACCAAAGCAGAAACATAAATAGTTCTGATGCTTATACTTCTATGAGCTTTTTACTAAAGACTGCTAACATTTTGCAGGCTTGTCTGAGGAAGAAAATGGACCACGAGTCCATGGACCATGTACAATCTGAGCTAATGATTGTGAAAGTCTTGCAAGACAAAGCAAAGATGACAAGTTGCTCATGATAATTTTCTGTCGTTTAGGGATGACAACAAAACGGGTATTTACATTTAGATTGTGCTACATTGTATGTGTTAATATCGGATCCGTGTCATATGGTACAATATTAACATGTTTTTTTAATGAAAAATTGTTTTTTGAAAATATTTTCTAAAAAATAGAAAACCCATTTTGGGGTCAACATGTATGTTCATTATTTTTATTTAAAAAAATGATAAAAGACACATAAAATCATGATTTGCATTTTTGCTATTACACAAAAATCCATAAAAATCTACCAATTTATTTAAATGATTTTGCTATCTACACTCAAGAATTTCATTTTCAATGAAAAAAAAATCATGCATTTTTCACTCTTTTCATATTATCATACAAATATTATTTTTTGTAATTACTATCAAACTCAAAAACAGTCAAGGGTATTTCTTTTTTATATTCTCAAAATAATTACTGTTTAAAAAGAAAAAAAGAAAAAAACTCCTGAGTTGGCAGAGAAAGTTAAAAAGTCATTGTCCCTCAAAAAGTGTTACTTCCAAACGCATCCTAAGTTGTAGAAGTGAAGGAAACGCAAAAGTCCATGAATAAGTAAATAAATAAAAGATAAAACTGTACAAACCGTAGGATATGTGTAGTCTGGGGAGTATGGAGAGTACCTGCACCAAATGACAAAGTAAACACTATTAACACTCATTTTCGTTTATCCTCACTTTAAATTCGGGATGATATATAAAATTACACGACATACCATTATATTTATCAAGTTAAAAAATAAAAGCCAAATCCCTAAAAACCCGAAAAGCAATTCATAGAAGAATTATTTTCATTGTTTGGATGAGCCATTCTCAGGGTTTAGCATGCATGCATGAATCAACTTGGGTGAAGAACCATTGATTGATCAAGAGTATGAATGAGTGATGATCATGGCATACATGCATGGAGGGCACATGCATGTACATAAATCAATGTATAGACATGCATGAGCATGATCATGATCATAATCATGATGAGTTGGCAATGCACGTGCAAGTACACATGTGAAGATAGATATAAATAATTAAGGATACATGCATGCGCTCATATACATTATAGATTTATAGGGTAGATATCCCTTAAAAATAAAGGCATACATACCCATAAAGATTATAGGGTATCCCTTGTTGGATGGCATAATGAGGGAAGGTTGCTGCTGAAGGAAAAGCTGTGCCCACCCCTCCTTGAAACCCTGTCTGAAAAGATCCCATTACCCTAAAGTTCCTGCCTCCACCTGCATATATGTCTCACATTATATATGTATATATATATATTTTCATATTTTCAAACAAAAAGCAAAAACATGTTTTCCAAAACAAAATCCATATTGTCTTAGAGAATTTCATGCCAAGTTGTTGATCCATTCCGTTTTAGGAAACATGGAGTTAATGGGAATGAAGTATTTTCCATTTTTTGGAGGAATATTCATGGCACATGATCCTGAATGTGCTGGCTCAAAATGGAAAGGTTACGAAGAGTATGTAACAATATGAAATCAAAGATTTTAATCGATATTTGGTAGATCTACCTTGATATAAAAAAAATAAAATAAAGTTACAAAATGGAAAAGAGGAGTAGATGTATATATATGTATATATATATATATATTTACCATGTTTTGGAGTAGAGGGCTTAGATCTTTGGACACCCAAAGAGGCTAAATTGCAGTTGGCCCTCCTCCCGTCTATGACTGGAGCAGCATCAACACAAGCTCTCATGGCAGCATCTGGCTCACGAAAAGTGACCTAAGATGATGAAGTGAATGAAAACTAAGTTATAGATCTTCCATTTTGGGACAAGATCTTGAGAAAATTGAGAAGGAAAATGAAAGAAAGTGGGGGAAAAAAGAATAAGAAGGGAGGGAGTACGTACAAATCCATAGCCTTTGGATCTTCCAGTGGTTTTATCAGTGATGACAACAGCCTCCAAGATCTCTCCAAACTGTTCAAAGTATTTCTTCATGGTCTCTTTCTGGGTCTCCCAAGCCAACCCACCAACAAAGACTTTGGTGTAGGTGGTGTCTCCGAACTGGCCTGCTAAGTTAGCTGGAGTCATCTTTCTCTTCCAATACCTCTCTCTCCCTGGATTAGAGTTTCTTTTCTCTCTCTGTCTCTTTCTCTCTGTGGATGTATGGTGAGGGTTTCTCTTTGTCCAACCTTGGAAGTTAGCTAGCAAAACTTGGTGGGTGGGTGTGTGTTTTGTTCGGTTAAATGGCGAAGGGGAATTGGAGTGGATCTAAGTTAAGGAAGATGGAAGAGGAAGAGAGGAAGGGTGGGGGGATTTGGAGGGTTTTATCCAATTTTTTGGAGGCGAATTTGGTGAAGATGGAAAGAGAATTAGGTCAGAGATCTAGAGTATAGAGAGGGAGAGACAGAGAGAGAGAGGGAGAGGGAGAGGGAGAGAGGGAAGGAGGAGGGGGAGGGAGAGAGAAGGGAGGAGAGAATTAGAAAAGAAAAGAGGGAGAGGGGGAGGGGGAGGGGGGGGAGAAAGCAAAAGGTGGAAAAGAGGAAAGACCTCTCATAATACGGACATGAATTGTATACACACTAGTCCCACCTCCTTTCCGTTCCCTCTCACGCGCCCTCTCTAACGTGAGTCTCACGCGTTTCTCTAGGGTTAATTCGGTGCCATTTTCTATTTATTTTCTCATATTTTCACATTTAATTATTAAATACAAAACATAAAAACAAAGTAGCAAAATGTTTTTAAATCATTATTCATTTACATTAATAGAAATAATCGGCACTATCTCTATTTATGTTGTTACGCTACAATCCATTATATGGTACTAAATATTTGATATATTATTATTTATTTATATCAACAAAAGTAATTATTATCAATTTATATTATTGTATTTTAATTTATAATAATTTAATATGAGATTAAAAAAATATTTATTCTTGCACAAAAAGTATACAATTCCAACAAACACCAAATTAGTTACTAATATATTAGCATTTCATTATTTATTTATATCGATAGAAACAAAAAAAATTAAATTATTTCATAAAATAAAAATTAAAAATTTAAAACTTTATTTTATTAGAAAAAATTTATAAAATTTAATCAAATATTAAAACTTTCAAATCTATCTTTTAAAGTCGATCCAAAAAATAACAAAAAAAAATTATTAAGTTATAAGTCAAACAAAAGGATGAAAAAGATTTGAGAATTTCCAATATACAATTGTTATAATGAGGTAAAAAACAAAAAGATAAGAAAAAATCAACTTTGAATCTTTAATCATAAAGATCACCTATGACACTGACATTAAAGACCATTACTATTTGAGTGACTCGTCCTTAATATTTTGTTTTTTAATATGACATTTTTATTAGTTGAAATTACAACTCTTAATTTTTTACTTTTGTACCCAATTTAATTATTTCACTGAAAATTAATTATATTTATCATAATACGCTAAACTTTTATAATATTTAACATCTTTTGATTATTTATTAAAAAAATAAATTCTTGCACCCATGCCGGCTTCTAAAATTTTTTGAAAATGATTTAAAAAATACAAAAAAAAATGAAAATCTTAAAAGAAAATTGGAAAAATCATATTACAAATACATTCCCTGAATCACAGATTCACAGTGTTGGAAGCCACGCGCCAACATGCGGGTGGGACTGGCATGTATGGCATTATTATGTCCGTCATCGCTGTACTTTTTTATTTTTGTGTAAGGGAAGGCGTGGTAATCTAAACGCCCTCAGTTTTTCCAATAATTACGAGTTTTTACCAGGGGATCCTGTGCTGTGAAGTGGCAAGTCCGTGGTGGCAGAAACGTAACGGGAAATAATTTCTTAAAACGGAGAGATTAAATCACAGCCACGAGGGAAGTCAACGGTCAACCTTCAAGATGAATGTTTAAAATGACTACACTTTTTAATTTTTATTTTTAATTTTATATTCGGTGAAAAGGATTAAAGCGGCCAACCGAAACCTCCGATAAGTCTTTGGCGGCAGAATTTTGCTGCCAAACCCTACAAGAAAAAGCTAATAATAATAAAATTTCTTTCTTTATTTTAAAATGGTGAGATTTCTATTTATTTTGTCACATAAATTGTAATTTTATGTAAATTTATTAAAAAGTTTATCAATCATATTAATTATCCAAAATAAAAATGAGGCATAGATAATATTAACTATATTTTCTATATTTCAAATGTTTTACTCATATTCAAATCCGATTAGACGACAGATGATATTTGGTTTAATATGATACTTAAATATCTTATCCAATATTAAAATATTAATATTTGTATTTTATCAAATTGAAGTAACTTTTTTTTTCTTTTTTTTTTTTTTTAAAAAAAAATTATTTTATTTTATCTATTTATTTATTTTTATTTTGAGTAATGGGTGAGAAGACAACATTATAGTTATTATTGGGAGGTAGTGGGGAAGTGAATAATTGGAGACGAGGCAAATTGTTCCATGGTGTTTGATTGGTTGGTGGATATTTAATTGTGAAGTTGGCAAAGGACAACCCAAACCCCTATTATTGATGCCATCCCTCATGCCTCTCAGGCTTTGGGCCATTCTCACTTAAATGGTTTTTTTGTTCTCAATATTTTTATTTTTAAAAATATTTCATTTCTAGTTGATGCTTAGAATATTTTTATCTTTAGTGATAGTAGGTGTGATTTTTATTTTTATTTTTTAAAATAAGTGTATTTATGGTAATATATCCTTTAACATATAATATATTTTAAGGCTATTTTAAAAATGAGTTTTTTTTCCTAATATTATTAAGACATTAACTTAGCATCTTGTGAAAAAAATAAATCTAAAAAATACTTTCAAGAAACGGTTTCTAAATCAATTATATATATATATATATATATATATATATATATATATATATATATATATAATCTATAATCTATTTGGGAACGTGAAATATTATTAACCTATTTTTTATATTTTTAAATATGTTTTAAAAAAAAAAATTTATTTGTACTATTTTATTTTTAATCATTCTTCATATTTATATAATTATTTTTTAAAATTACTTTCAAAAAATAAATAAAAACAACTAAAAAAATATTATATAAAAAGGTCATATTTTCTACTTTTAATAATAGAAAACTGTTTTTAAAAAACTGTTACCATACATAATCTTACTCTTAGACTCTTAGAAAGCAATTTAAAATTAGATATGTTAAAAACAAAAACATCTTTAAAAATTGTTTCCATAATAACTTTCATTTTGATTGAACACATACAATTACTTTAGCATATTGTTTCTTTCTTTACTTTTCCCCTCTTTTCCTTTTTAAAGAAATATATGTAATTATGTGATTCTAGTGTCAATGGAATCTTCATTCAATCCTATATAAATAAGAGGACATAGGACAAAAGTGCTTGTGGGTTGATCATATCCCAAATGGCAATATGGGCCATTACCATTTTTGAATTACTTTAAGATATCCAAACTCACAACCCATTAACTTATTAGAAATAATTAAATTTCCTAACAATATTTTGAGAACCTAACAATGTCACGCTATGTATTATTTATTAGTGTTAGGTGAAGATTCCATTTTTTTTCATCTTTTTTTTGGTGTCACAATTAATATATGATGAATGGTTTTTTTTTTTTTAGATTTATTTTTCAAATAAATGAACGAGAAAATTTTACTTCATTATTATTTTTGGAATATTGAGGAAATTTTTTCTTTTTAAAAATAAAAAATAAAAATAAAACCTTTTATGAGTTTAAAAAGTTAATAAAAACAATGTGATGGTATTATCCAAACCCTACACCTACCCCCACCATTTATGGTGTCCCTACTTTTTGAGTATTAATTATCAAAGAATAAACTTTCATACTTAGAGTTTGATGATAAAATTAATTTATTAATCAAATTCTTAATGTGGTTTATGATTATTTAACAAATCATATTGTCTTAATTAAGCAAACAAAATCAATAATTGTGCAAATGCAATGTCTCATGGTCTTCTACTATAAGAGTGCATATTTTTTATGTAATTAATCATATTCATTGTTGGTAAAAAGTTTATCAAGGTCATGAAGTTCGTGAAAATGATGGGAAGGAACCTAACTCATATCACGTGCTTAGTTGTAATAAGATGTGTTTACCATGCTTTAACTTAAATGATAATCAAAATATCGATTTCAAATTTTCTTTTATTTTAATTCTAATATATTATATTATGAACTTTGAATTTGTTTTGTTGCATTTTGGTTGAGTTGTCAGGGATTGAGCTTCCCGCTAAGCTCATGGGGATTAAGCTGTCCTATTAGTTTGTGGGGGTTAAAGGGGTAGCGCTAATCGGAGAAATTTTTTTTTTTTTTTTTTGATAAATGATGAGTTTGTCATCGTTATATATTTAATCATGTTATGTTTTTCAAGGTTTTTTTTTAGATAATACAATTGTAATTGAAGGAGTTTTTGCGAGCTACACCATTGCAACAATTTGTTTCTTTTGATTAGTGGATTGTTGAGTCTTGGTGTACCATGTGGAAGTAGAGATCACATTGATCGTCAAATTACGTTCATTTTTTTTTTCTTCATTTTCTACTCATGTGTGTACTTGGTTTTGGTTAACATAATATGTCATGTAAATTTGGATGAATATGGAGCCATTTGAAAACAGATTTATATTTTTTAGAATACAAAATAATTTTTTAATTAAAAAAAAGTATGATACTATCATAAAATACTTTTTACAATTGTTTTTAAAACAAATTTTAGGTGTTTTTAGTTGTTTTCTTATAATATCCAAACAAAATTTGAAATTTGAAGAAAACTTTCAAAAATTTTATATTACATATAAGTGTGCATTACTTTTATAAACAATAAGCAAAAAAAAAATTGTTAATGAAAATAATTGAAAATTGCATGTCCTTTTTGGTGATTTTTTCAAAAATAGTTTTTGAGAATAGTTCCTAAAAATATTTTTCATTTTTTTAAGAATAAAATTTTGTTTCAAAATGAACGTAAATGAAAAAACAGAAAATACAAAAAAAAAATTTTGAAATGATTTAAAGTTGTTCTAAAAATCCTATTTTCAAAACAAATTTCCAAAAAAACTGTTTCTATTAAAAGTTTGTCAAATATTTTTTAGGTAAGAAAACTATTTTTTATTTTAATTTAAAGATCATAAATATGTTTTTAAAAACAATTCTAAATGGGTCCTATTACAACAACTTGATTTTATATGGATATTTAAGCAAACAACACCATCAACCACACTTCTTGTATACAAATAAAAATAAGATAAGATAAAAATTAATAGCTTAACTCATACTATAGGCAATAGAAAAATTAGAATGGAGACAAATAATTAAATGATATTATACTTATACTAGTCCCAAAATGATATATGGTCCACTTTATGAAAGAATATAATAGAAAATTAAATAAGCTATAAAGATTAGGTTATTTATCGAAAAGATTTCAATCATATCAAACATATTAAAAAGAAGACGACATAAATAGGAAATGTATTCGAAAAAACTAAGGAATTTATTCTAATCTTGTGCCCATAAGTTCAAATTAGTACCTTTAAAGCAATCAATACCATTTGATGTTGCCCTTCATGCTTTGTTTCCAAAAGCACTTATGGTGTCTCTACTTTTTGGTTGCTAATTATCACAAAAAAAAAAAAAAAAGAACTTCTTATAGAATTAATACCAAAATTTATTGACCAACATATAATTTCAAAATATCTTAATGATACTGATTATTAGTGAAATTTTTAATCATGATTATTCAAAACCTAAATAAGAGAAATTTGTAATTTTTTTCGGGGAAATTAAGGAATGTTGACCAATTTTATTCTAATAAGTTTAAACTAGTAATCCATTGATTTTGAGGTAATCAATATCATTTGATGGTTTGATTAAGGCCATGTTAAAATTCATTTAGTAGACGATTAATATGATTTATGACTACCTAACCAAGTTAGTTTTAGTCCATTGTAAGTAACCCTCTTTGGACATATATCAACCATAATTAGTTAATTTCTTTGGTTAGTTGAATTCTTAATTTATGAAGACCAAATAATACATAGCAAGAATTCTCTAAAAGATAAGGTTAGGTATGAAGACCAATGTGGTTTAATTTAATTGAGGGTTTGATCCTAGCTAGGACCCACCAAATGTATTAACTTCAACCATAGACTTTGAAATTTTGATTTTTTTTTCAAATATCTATCACAACATAATATTATTTTAATATTAATTTCATGTGATAGAAAATAAAATATTAGTAAAAATTTCTTAAAAGGGGTAATTAATTATATTAATTTTATGAAAATTATTTTCATAATATTAGGAATGACATATGTAATAAAATTTGAGATATTTTCAATATAACCCTCTTTATTTTTTTCTTTTGATGTCATATATTATCTATGTCCTTTATTGATTTAGTTTAAATTGTATGGTCTCATTGATTTAATTTAAGTTGTTTAGTCCAAGATTTTGCCCTCAAGGCTACCTTTCAAAACATTAATTAAAATTGCATTTGGATGGGAAATATCAAATAACTTATAATTTTTTTTGTTCTTTCAAATTATTTTATTAGTAAAACCTTGTAATTAGCTTAGTAAATCACATCATATGATGTCCAAACTTGAGAAAGAAAGTAATATTTTCAAACATAAATTTTAAAAATGCGATAGGTATACAGATGACAACAGAGATGGGTTCGGAACAAGTCACCTTCATTCCAACCCATTTCATTTATTTATATCTATTTTCATCTTCACCCCAAAAAAAGGAGACGAGACAAATATAGAAAATTATCACATCCGTTTAAATTTTCTTTAATTTTTAATAAAAATAAATATAATTTATAAATAAAAAATACTATAAATATTTATAATTTGTTTTTATAAAAAAATAATATTTTATTTATGTTTAAAAAGTTAAAAATGAAAAAAAAAATCATCTAAAATAATTTTTTATTTAAAATTATATATAATTATGATAAGACAAAATCATATCTCAACCCGTTTCAATTCCGTTTATCTTTATCTCAAACCCTTCTCATTAAGAGTGAGACTGGGTAGGGTGGGTACTAGAAAAAATTCATCCTATTGCTTTCTCTAGATGGGTAAATTGAAATTTCTATCAAATTTTATTTTTATTAAATGTCAAAATTACTTCAAAATGAATATAAATTTACAAATTACATGAACAATTGTCCAAAAAACTTTATAAAAATTGGATCCCTTTATAAATTAAGAAAAAAATAAAAATAAGTTGCCGACCTTTATTTTGTTCATACTATTCATATGGAATTACATTCTTTACCATTTACCATTTTTTTTTTCTAAATTAGGAAATATATATGCCTTTTTTTAATTTCTACTCGTACGAGAGTTGACAACAAATAATGAAAAATAGAGACAACTATGATTTAGTGAATAATTTACTACCTAGAACATTCCTTTTAGTTTTTTTTTTTTAAATTTTTTTAAAGAGTTTCTCTCAAAATTTTCAATTTATTTTCCAATATTAAATGATGATGTACATATGGGTGAATGATAAATAAATAGAAACAAAGGCATGCTGCCCTTGTTTTCAAACTTACTTACCTTTGAAATTTTAGTATCTTTTAATTATTAATTATCCATCTCCTACTTAATATACTATAATTTTTTTTTGATAATTTGTAAATTTAATTAAGCATGAACCGACTTTTTGAATAAGTTAAAAAATAACGTACATAAGAAGCAATATTATCTCGACTTTCATATTAAGCTTCTATTTGAAATTAACTTTAATTAGAAGTTGAAGACAAAGAGAGAACCATAATTTTTAAAGTGTCATATCGGTATTACAAATTTTTTATTAAATATGAATTAACTTCTAATAGAAATAAAATAATAATCCTAGAAGAAATAATATTTTCCAAATTTCTATATTAAGTTATTTTCAAATCATGAGTTTATTCAATAAAATTACTCAAATAATTAGATAAAAATCCTTTATAAGATCTCCTTTAAGCACATCGATATGGTTCTTAAATAAATGTTTGACTTTTTAATTTTATGTTTGGTTCTTAAAAAATTTGAGAGAAAAAAAAACCAAAAGGTGAATGACAACAAAAGTAACTTAAAATTAATAAAATTTATTTAACTTATATTTTTATACAAAAATTAAATAATTTTAAAAAATATTAGTTTCTTATTAATTTAAATTAGTTTTTAAATTCTTGTTGTTTTGAATTTTGATAAGACAATCCAAATGCCTTAGTTTTTAAGTCAACTAAAACATGGATTAAATCAACAAATCTCATCTAATTTAATTTATAAAATTATCATAAAAATTATATTTAATGTCCTCCAACATGATAAGACAGTCCATTCATGATGCATGAGGCATGATGCATCAAGACATGGCAATTATAAAGTAGTTGAGAATCAATAAAAAGAAAAAAGAAAAAACATTTTTATTAATTATTACACCTTCCATCTCTTAAAAGAGATTTAAAATGGAAAACTACTTCCTCCCACTTCTTTTATTAATTTCACCCAAATTTTTTTCATATTTATGCATGTTCCCATTCTAAAAGAAAAAAAAAAAAATCAAATTGCATGTGGACAGTTTTACCCTCCACCATGGTAGCTAAACCCTAAAATAAATACAAATATTTTTAAATAATGGTTGGAATAACTTTCTTTTTTTGGTTTGAGCGAAAACTTGAAGTTAAAACTAATACCATAATGTTTGATTGGTGACATTTTCTAAACGTCAATTTTTGAAAATGTTACTTGAAAGCAATTTTGCCTTAATTTTATGAATAAAGTTCTATTTAAGAAATTACTTCTAAACAATAGTTTTATTATTTGTATTTTAAAACACTTTTAAAAATATGAAAAATCGCTTATAATGTTAAAAAATTATTTATAATGTTTTTATAAAAAATACGTTATTCTCGTAAAAACACTTTCGCTAAAAACATTTTAAGTAGAAATACTCTTAAATGTGTCGAAAGTATTTTTACTCAAAATATTTGTAATGGAAAAAGCATATTTAAGAAAATCATTTATAAAACGTTTATAAAAAAACATCATAAGTGCATTTGAAATGCACTCATAGTGTTTTTAATGGAACTATTTTTTTTAAAACTGTTTTTAAGATAGTTACTTATAAAATGTTTTCAGAAAACACTATAAGTGATTTTTTTAATATTATAAGTGATTTTTCATATTTTTAAAAATATTTTCTAAAATTTATCAAACATTTTTTTAAAAAAACAAACATTTTTTTTGAACTAATAACGCTTCTTAAAATCACTGTATAAATAATTTTTTTAACACTAAAAATAATTTTTAAAAATTTTAAAAATATTTCTAAAAACCCAAACACTTATTTTAAAAAAAAAAATCTAAAATTACTGCAAAATACACTATTATTAATGCACCTTATACTATGCGTTTCTCTGGCCTTGGACGAGGAAGAATTAGAAAAAAAAAAGCTTTAAATTTATTCTAAAATTAGTAAATTACCTATTAACAAAATGTCAAATAGATTCATAATTTTCAAGAGCAATACAGATCCAGAGAATTATATATATGGTACAGGAGGTGGAATCTTATTTATAACTGGAGAAAAGTTGTATTTCATTATTTTCTTTTTAAAAAATAATTATCATTTAACAGCTAAAATTTTCTGTCACAATTCTCAGACTCCAAACAGATATCTCTGAGGTACTATGAGAAACAGTTAGGCAGCAGCCATGACACTAGTGGTTCAGATTTCCCGGGAAAATCATTGAGCTTTTCCGCCCAGGGTGGCTGGACCCCCACTTGACGAATCAAACCAGTCCACGTTTCCACCCCTAGTACCAAACGGAGTGGCATTTTCGTAATAAACAGAACAACCAAGCCCAAATAACAGACAGCCAGACCCACCACCAAACCGGCCCTTTAACTTTTCAATAACAACGTAACATTCCCATCCTCTATTCTCAGCCGTCCGATGATGCTGATATTTGTCGGAAGATCTACGTAGGTGGTGTGGGCTGGAGAGAGTGAAAATTTCACTACGTAGTAAACTCGAGGGAAGCAGTCAAATTTTTTCACTGCCTTCAGTTATTAATAATATTTTTTACCCAAATCATTCGTTTTGAGGATGACTTCAGTTAAAACTCTTTTAATACATAGTACGTTTATTAATAATATTTTCTAAAAAATATTTTTGAAGAGAATAGCTTAAAGCGATAATTATTTTGATAGTATTTTTATTTTATTTTATAATATGTTATATAATAAAGCGATAATTATTTTGATAGTATTTTTATTTTATTTTATAATATGTTATATAATAAAGCGATAATTATTTTTAAGTAATTACCTATCAAGAGATATCATGAAATCATTTGAAGGGATTTTTTAGATTTTTAAAAACGATTTCAAAGTTTAGTTAAACGCTTCTATTTGTGCAAGTATTTTCAAACATTAAGAAGAGTTTTAGACTCTTTTAAAACAATTTAGGAGTAATTCTGGTTAAAATACTTTAATTTGCAATATTTTTATTAATTTCGCTTCAATTAAGAATGTTTTTAAGAAAAATAATTTAGAGTTTGTTTGAAAGTTATTTTGATTAAAATTGTTTTAATCCATTCGTTAGTAATATTTTTATTAAAAATGTTTTTAAATATTTAGATGCAACAATTTTTTTAAGCGAATTACAAAACCCGAGTAATAATCACTTTGTATCAAGCATTTTTTGGAATTTTAAAGTGTCAAACATCAAATTTCCATAAGAAAACACTTTAAATCGAGAGTAAACGTGCTTAATCCCGTAAAATCACCAAAAAACAATACAAGTTGAAATTTTTTTTGCCAAATTAATATAATTACTTTCAAGTGTTGTCTAATCCATATAACTACTTTCTTATGAAAATAATATATGTGATAAATTTTTAAAAATTATTTTTAATTCGTTAAAAATCACTTAAAATGATTTTTAGTGATACTATGTAGTTATTTATTTATTTATTTATTTTCTTTAGGCTAAGGTGGTGTTTGTTTTTTGACTGAATAAAAAAAGTCAAAATATTTAGCTTTTTCTATTCAACTAAAAGTAACTTGTTGACATCATCCAACATAACTAAAATGAACTTATTATCAATAGGTTCAGTTTAGTTATGTTGGATGATGTCAATATATTACTTTTATCTGAATAGAAAAAGCCAAATATTTTTTGTTTTTTCTATTCAGTTAAAAAACAAACACCACCTAAGTTTGTTGTTCATAAAAACCTTTTTTTAGAACTTATATGAAAATATAATTTAGAATCCGTTTGATAGTGATTTAAGAAAATGTTTTTAATATTTATAATATTTGAAATTTTTTATTATTTAAGTATTAGAAATATTAAAAACGTTTCATAAAATCATTTTTAAACACATTTTAGAACCAGTTTAATCATAATTTTAAAAAGTATTTTTAATATTTTTAACTCTTAAAATTTTTTATCATTTAAGTATTAAAAATATTGAAAATATTTTTTTGAATCATTATCAAACCCACTCTATGCTTATGTTTATAATAAATATATTATTAATAATTTTTTTTATAGATAAAGGGACTATTAACGAACTAACCTCCAAAAATAGGTGAGTGCAAGGTGGAGAAAGTAAAACATCAATAACAATCCAACAATCCCATCCTCAATTCTCATTGGAATGTTGCAGATGCATGAATTTCATTATCATATTTTGGATTATTACACGTCATAAGAAAGTAGTTAAAATTTAATTATGTTTTTAATATAAATATTTTTCATTTATTAATCATATTCTACTTTTAACATATGGTGGGAAAAACAAAATTCTAAAATATAATATCATAATAAACTTTGATCAAAATAAATCTTCACGATTTTGAAATACATTTATACGATTAAAAGAAGTCTACGTATGTATAATACCAAAATTTTATTACTCTATTAGATGTGGGATATCACAGAACTAACAAAATCATGTCTCATATAATAATTATTTTTTTAATAAAGTTATATTAAATTTAATTATATAAATTCAATAATATAAAAATACTAATTATATATACTTCTATTTCTTGGATTCTCCTGCCCAAAAACATATAAATTAAAATAATATCCAAACACGTCTTTAGTAAAAGATTAAAATCAACATAAAAAATTCTCCTAAATAAAAATTTAACTCAATCATATTGTAATGGTAAATTTCTTTTTTTACTTTTTACTTTTTCTAGAAGTCTTTAGCAAGACTTCAAAAATCCTCCTCAATGAGAATTTAATAATTATTTTACGAAAAAAAATAAAAAATGATGATGTTCTTATAGATGACCAATAATAAGAGGGCAGATGTAGAGCCGAGGAGGAGGGAATAGAAACTCAACCTTTTGCAATAGCAAGGGTGGATGATTGAGAGACGTACGTAGGTCTGAGAAGGAGGGAATAAAAACTGCTGAGAGAGAGAAAAGGAAAAAGAGAAGAGAGAGCAAGCTGTCACCAACTCAGAAAATGGAAAAAAAAAAACTTAAAAAAAATATAAAATAGAGAAAGTGAGAGACAGCGCAGACACATATGATTCAATCCTCTCTCCCACATGCCAACTCTGAACACAAAGCCTTTTTTCCTTTTTTTCCTTTTTTTTTTTTTTTGGGATTGTGTGGGGGAGAGAAATGGGGTGGGGACCACAGCCAGCTCACTTTCACTCACCTGTAATTGACTGTGTGTGTTGTTTGGATGGCAGGAAAATAATGGGAAAATGTTGGGGCTGACGTCTGCCACTCTTTTTTCTACCAGCATGTGTCGGTTGACGTGGCAGCATCAAATACCGTAGTCTAATTTCTCTATCTAAGCTCAAACATGGATTTGAAATTGGTATAGGTACATTAGCAATTACTAATTGCATTAAAAATAACTAAAATTAGTTTTTTTTAAATTAAAAAAAAATTTTAAAATATCTTTTTTTATTTATAGTTGAAAATTGGAATTGACACCAAATATAAATTTTAAGAATAATATTAATATAAATATAAAATAGCTTTGGATCTCGCAAAGCTTAGATGATAAGTAAGATTTTTGTGACAGACACATCCAACTTTTTTTCAAAAAAATTAAATCATAAGCTATGTTAATAAAATTAATTAAATAAAAATAAGTAAATAAATAAATAAAAATGCTATTGTAAGACGTGTGACAACTTATGCATAAAATAATTTTTTAGGTCTAAACAATACATTTGAAAAACTTTTGGAAAAAAAAAAATAGTTTTTTCAAAATTTTGAAAATAAATTTAAAGTATTTAAGAGTTGAGAATATTAAGAATATTTTTCAAAATTTTACATTATATATAAATATATATGATTTTTATTAAAAATAAGAAGAAACCATTTTTATATTTCAGTTTTCAAATATAATTTTATTCTTAAAATCAATTTAATTGTTTTAAAAATTTATTTTTAAAAACATTATCAAACACATCATTATTCAAAAAAGCATTATCAAAGAGACTCCCATGATTTCTTTTTCTTTCTTTGTTTCTTTCAATGTTTTTCATCTTTTATTTTTGTTTTTCCTCCTTTGAGAATAGGAATGGGCCAAGAGCATGAGAAGACCAAAGTAGAGGTCGATTGGACTTCATAGGTTGTCTTCAAGTCATGTAGAGAAAAGAAATTCTCTGCTTAGCTTACAAACTAGTTGGCTCATTTTTGTATTCTTTGAAACAAACTACCATTCTAAGGGGAGATAGGCATGAGTTGGAAATTTTCATGCAAATTCCCTGCACTTTCCATTCTACATGGGACAATAATGAAATGAAACTTAAATTAAATTAAATTACAAATAAATGAGACTATATTTTGTTACATGCCCCTATCATCATTAGCCATCACTTTTCAATATGGTACCAAAAAACTATTTTTCAATACCATATAGAATGACCTTTTGGCATATGTTTCTTTCTTTTGGCAAAGAATCCATGGGGAAACATTTTGTCTCATATGTTGATGAAGCAAATCCTAGGTGATATGTTTCCCATCCTAAGCTACTTTGATACTACAAAGATTTTGAACTTTTTTTGAAATTGTTTTTGAAAACAGTTTTCAAAAAATGATTTTTTAAAACAGTTATTGCTCATAATAAAATTTAATTTGAGAACTTACAATATGAAAAACAGCTTGACTTATTCTCTGTAAAGCTTTTATATACATATAAAGTTCCTAAAATGTTTTTCATGTTTTCAATTGTTGCTCAAAACATTATACAAAAACTAACTTAAAACAGTCCAAATTTGTTCTGAAAAACAACCTGTTATTAGAACAAATTTTCAAAAAACTATTTTTTTGTTGTAAGTTTGCCATGTGTTTTCCAAACAAGACCATAGTCAAAGTGTTTTCCTTTTAACAGTTAAAACAGAAAACAGTTTTCAAAAACATTTCCAAACAAAGCCTTTGAGAAGGCACTACCATTGATATGGTTAGAAAGGCCTTCAAGTTGCTTTCATTTTAACAGTTAAATATGCTTAGAAATGGACTTTTGATTACATATGGGACATATGCGGGATGCAGAAAGCAATAGGCATTTTGCCTGCAACCTGTATTAGCAAACCACCATAATCACAAGTTAAACATGCTGCAGTTGCACCCGAATATCGACTTTTAAATTCACGATTACCATCAGGAACACTAACAAGACAGCGTGTTTAGCATTCACATTGGATAATATGCGACAAGGGAAACATTCTGAACAAAAAAGAAAGCTGTAAATCTCCTGGCTTAACACGTGAAGAGGCACTTCAATTGCAGTTTCATATGCAACAATGACAAAACTTAAGCTTCCGGTTAGCATGATCCCCCCATCCACCAAATGAGATCACGGTCATAGCAGGATTTCCCAATGTCAAATGCGAGCAAGCTGAATTTGAGGAGCATGAACCTGTTATCGTTCTATAGCATGTCCTCATGATAAAGATGGAGGCCAAGACCAAAGCGTGCACAAGCACGCCTGAAAGCCATTGCTTCCGCCTTCTGTACAGGATCTCCATAGCCTGTGTCCTCTACTAAAGCAGTTCCTGTTGACTCTCTGTACATCTGGTGGAAAGACAAATAATGTTACGGGCAATTCAAGTTAGTTTTCCTTCAGGGGTTTGGCCTCTTTTCATTTTTGAGATAAAAAACAAAGTAGCTGATGCTGCTGACCAATTACCTAGTTTTAGACGGGGTTTTCCCTGAAGGTTTTGTTATTTTTAGTCTTTTCCTTCATATTCAATAAACTGTGTTCGAGTATATGCTATGCATTATGAATATAAATCCTAACAGCTTAAGTTTTTAAGGCATTGATTGTCTAACATGGTATCAAAATCTCATTTAATGGGAGGTCTTGACAAATTAAATCTATTTTCTATATGATGGAATAGTAATTCTAAAATCAGGAGAATATGAGTAATTTGACGTCTTTCCTCATGCCTTCGCCTACTAGAATATTGTTATAACGTCTTCAGAGTACTTGAAACAATGAAGCAAGACGAGCAAGATGTACAACTTGAGTTGTTCGTTTAAATACTCCTTCCAGAATCATAAATACCTTGATATCATTGTTATTCCATCGTGATTTTAGAAGCATACCTATAAAAATCTGCGGAATTATAATTCAAATTATAATCAGATGTTAATATCCCCTTTCCTGTCAATCAAGTTCATTGTTGTCTCATTATTCAACACACTTGTTTCACCACTTTCCCAATCAACAACTCTACTTTTCTAGACCAGAACAGCATCCTGTGCCTTAGATGAATAGGAAATCTTCACAATAAACAATCATTCCAAGATCACATAATACCATTTTGAACCAGATGCTTGTGTAATTTTACCAGATTTTATCCGGGTTTCCAACATCTAAATCCCAAAGCTCATCTGCAACTTAAGAGAACATCATTTCCATCCTATTCTTGGTTTTGGCTATGTATTTTGCGACAAAAGATATTGTTGAAGTTCATCAAATTCTAAATCTCATTATTCAAGATAACAGCACTCTACTCTGCCTAAGCATCTCTAGATCAAACCACCATTTCACACCACAGTGCTCTAGACAGTTGGGAATGCATAGGCAAGAGGTGTGTCATGCACCAAGCAGCAAGCTGAACCTTCAGCATGTCCCCATATCCCAAATTGAATCAAAAGCCAATTTTGAAGTTCTCCCAGATTACAATATTGCTTTGTCCAGAGATACCCCGAAACTTCAACAATGATCATTGGTATAGATCATTTTTCTCCATAGCCTATCTTAGATCATCACAGCCCTTTACAATGACCAGCAATTATCCTTGTAAAAGGATTTACCAATTTTTCTCAGACAAACAACAAACCTGAAGCCAGCTAGATTATCTTTAAGAGTGGTACAGATATTTTAGTTCTCAAAATTTTCGTAGTATTTTTAACAGTATGAAAAGGAATTGGTGTCATGACTAAAATCCACATTTGACCTCATTTTTGTGAGGCAGTTCATACTTCTTCAACCGCAATCAAGCCTCCACTTTCCATAAAAATTACATCATACTAACTGTATATCCATGTACTTATAAATCTGTTACGAAGCTGCAAAGGGGTTTTATATAGTCTGGGCCTCTAAATCAGAACCTAAAAGGAATCATTTAGTAGGGTGTGCTGGTGTATGCTGTCCTTAAGATGGTGGGTTTAGGTCTAGGCACCATGAGTCTCAGGACTAAATCCTTTATAATGATTTATATATGTGCATTTGCTGCTGGGCTTTTTATGATACTTCTAATCGAGAAATTTAAGAGCACTATTAAATCTAATGGGTATTTTCTGTTGTTATTTCTGCACCAGGACAATGTTCAAAACCAAACAAATTGATATAACAGGCACAAGCTCTGAAGTTTAACATGAAAAAAATTACCTCTGCATCAGTCCCATAAAGTGTTACACGGTAAACAACAGATACAGATTTTCCATCTGCAGAATAGGTGATGCTTCGAACCTCCCCAGACCATTCTACAATAAGAAGAGCAAAATGAATCATTGTGAGAGTTAAATGATTTGAAAGCCTTCTTATAATGAACAGTCACAAGTTTGACTGGGGAAAAAAAAAAAAATGAAGAAAAGGAGTGAAACATACCGGGAGCATGTAAATTCATAATCCTATTTACAATGTGCCTGCATATGATGAAAATTGATTACAGGGAAATCTTAACCATAAGCTATGCCTTTTGGCAAACTACACATTAAAGCTAAAATCTGATTAAAGCTGCTAAATGGAGTAGAAAGTAGGGGTATTCAAAAAACCAATTGGCTCAACAAAAACTGACTGAATTGACTGATTGAAGTTCAAAGATCTTTTCAAAATTTTTGTTTTCTAAACATAAAACAAATTGGACAGTTGGTCTAAGATTTCCCATTTAAAAAACCGAATAATAAACCAAACTGAATTGAAAGTTATATATACATACATATGATATACATGCATCGTGCAACTATTAGTTATATTATTAATTTGGCACACATCTTCCACTGTGGATGGGATCCCAAAATAGGTTCAAATAAAAAATAAAAAAGGATCAAACCTTTCAAATCCATTTCAAATTTTCCTTTTCTCGGTCTTCTTCTTACTCTCCCCATTAGATTATAATAATATGTTTTGAAATGAGCAGCAATCATGTGGTTTAAATAGGTTTTTGGTTATTCAAGTCTTTTGGCCCAAAATGCCTAATTGTCAGCATTTTGGCTTTGGGTCAAATTGGCAGAAAAAAAAGGTTTTTCTGTTAAATCAAACTAAATCAAAGTGAAGTAAACCAACTTATATCAGTTATCGTTAATAAACCAAACCAAACCCATCGATTTCCTCTTTAATTTCAATTAGTTCTGTTTTTAATGGAAAATTGGTTAGATCAATTTGGTTTGATTTTAATCCTAAAAGCCAAACACAACCCTACTAGCATCAAATAGAGGTCATATATCAGTGGTTATAAATCAATTTTAATGAGACTACTCGGAGAAGAAACACGTAGGGCCTCTCTAGTAGTGAAAATCAGAATGTGGTTTTCCCAAAAAAAGGTTCTAATTTTTTGGAAATATTTTCAAAAAGGTTTTTAAAAACATGTCACCAAACACATTTTCTTTGTCAAATTCATCTTCTGTTATGATAACGACAGGTATTCTGATAAAGCATCACTGCACTTTGTTGATCACAATTATCTCCCACTGTTAAATCGTTCTCCTTTGCATTTTGCACACCTTTGATTCCATTAATCATCCACATAGAATCCAACAATCATTCCCGGAAAAACTTTTCCCCGGGAAATTTTCCCACATTGCGTCTAAAATTTTATCACAATGTTAAAATTTCTGTATAAATGTCAAAGTTCTGCTTAAATTTCATGATTCTCCAAACTTCAGAACAAACTCAACTCAAAACAAACAGACACAGAACAAAGAATTTTCCGGGAAAATAAGGAAAGCCCACCAAGCAAGAAAATTCATACCAGGGAATGTATTTGATGGAAAACCCATCTTCCGTACGGACTTTGACGAGGGTATCGGGGACTTTTTTGCTGAGTTCTTTGAGGATTTCAGAGAGGGGTCTGCTGATTCCGGAGGTTGGAACGACGTCATCTAAGCGCTCTGGCTCTGGTTCTGGTTCCGGAACTATCACTCTTCCTTTCTGTGTAGCCTTTGCGTAGGATCGAAGAGAGCTGACAAGCAATGATTTGAGAGTCGGAGAAGAAGGTGAAAGTGGGTTTTTTGTGAGAGATTTCAGCAAAAACGACGTCATTTTGAAGTCTCCCTGTGTCTGTGTCTGTCTCTGTGTCTGTCTCTGTCTTTTCTTCAGTCGCAAAACCCTATTTTATAGGGTTTTAGAAGTGGGCCCAAATTAAACCCCAAAATTGGGCCCAAAGTAAAGCCCAAATATTTGTCCTTTAAATTGGGTCAAAGGCTTTTCCTTGGCCTTCGTGGGCATATCTGGGTGAGATGAAGATTGGCTTTCGCATGCATGCAAAGGCAGAAGGGAGATTTCACTGTGAGGGAAAAATGTATTTCGACATGCTCATACGAAAAAAAAAACCCATAAAATAAGAACCTAAATTTATAAAATACAAAATTTAAATATCCATTTAAAAATAATTAGTATTTCATGCATTTTTTGGTTAAAGGTACTATTTTGACCATTCAAATATATCTTTTAATGATATACATTTGACTATTTGCGGTACTATATTTAACAATTGAGTATATAGATTTTGAATAATTTTTAGAAAGTTTCTACTTTATAATTATTTTTACATGAGTATACGGAAACTCATTTTTTCCTTTTAGGTTTTCAAAGAGACTTTGCCAAAGTGTTTTCAAAATAGTTTTTAAAAGCCGTTTTATGATATTATGTAAAACAAATGTTTGCTTGAAAGCCTAAAATGTTTTAAATATATTTTCTATATTTTCAAAATAATTTTTATATGTATTAATTTATTTTAAATCATTCTCCATAGGTATATAATTATTTTTTAAAACAATATTTTAAAAATAAATGAAAATAACTAAAAGATGTTATTTGAAAAAAAATCATGTTTTCTATTTTTAAGAATAAAAAAAAAAAAAATTATGTTTTCCAATTGTCAAACATGTTCTCCTAGGCCTTTTTTTTTTTTTTTTGCCTTAAAAAACATAAAACTATTTTAAAAAATAATTACCAAACATAACAGTTTTAAAAAATTGTTATAAAAAATTATTTTTTGGAATTATTTTTGAAGCCTATGCTTGTCATCTTCCTTTCATTCATTTTCGAAGGCTCCACCTTTGGATGTTACTATAATGATCACTACGAGCGAATGGATGTAGGTCAGGACATCGATGTTTATGATTCTGATCGTGACTGAAAGTTGGTGAATTGTTCATTTAGCTTGGGCTTGTTAACCTAGATCTACTTGTTTATGGCCTGGTTATTGTAAGATGAACCATCCATCACTCCAATGTTTTCTAGTCCTAAACACTTGAAAGGCTCAGTTTCACGGCTTATTCACATGGTCGACCGTTCTCATCTTTCAGGCCACCGAGTTTTTGACTGATCCAACTTCAAAAAAAACAAGACGTTTCAACCTCTTGGACTGGTTTTGATCAAATCCAAATTTCAAAACATTGCATAAAAGCTAAGCAAAAGCTGGGCGAAACAAGAAGCATCTTCCGTTCTTATTGCAATAGTGTTGCAGCATAGTGGGAACAAGCTAGCTAGGTTAATTTATACCTGATACTATATGAAACAAAAATGAAAAATCCATATGAAATAGCACACCAAGTACATATATTTAATTTTTGCTAGCAACAAGTAGGGACCCATGCATGAATGCATGAGTGTGTGTATGTATAAATATAGGAGTAGTGATTAAATGAGAGCCATTTGCTGGACATTGATGGGGTAGCAATCAGAGGGAGGACCATAGAAGGCCGTTTGAGCGAGGATGACATTGGCAGCCGTGGTTGGATGAAAGGCATCCCAAAACACATATTCATTCCTGTTTAGGCATGGCATTTGCATAGGCAGACATGTTATCTGCCCTTGGTTTCTTCCTAGTCCACAGCACCCTCTATCCACTACTCTGAACCCTGCATGCATTCACATATAGTCATAGTCTCATTACTAGAATCCATAGTCACTGTTTCATACAATATATCACACGTTAATTTATCAGTTACCCTAAAAATTTAAGAAGAATGTGGGGAATGGACTAAGAAAGTTTAGTAAATACACCAAATCTTGACATATTTCTCGTGTGTTATCTCTTGTACTTTCATAGGAGTTCAACAAGTTTAATTAGGAACATCATGTGAAAAGTAAGATCGCTCACCATAAGTAGCAGGATTATTGAGAATGTCACCAAAAATACCATAAGTATTGCCATACACAAAGATGGAGCCAGGATGGTTCCCATTCAGCTGGTTGACGAGTGCCCTGAGCCCTTCATTGAAGGTACCAAGTATCTGATTATCGTAGTCGAGACATCGACCGGGCGGCGCCAAGGCTCGCTGGTTTGGCATGCAACCAAGTGGTCCAATCCCGGCTAGGAAGAACTTCCTTAACCCTAAACTATACAGTGCCTGCATTTATACATGCATGCTAATTAAAGATAAAGAGTCATAAGCTTGAGAACATGATCAATGATACACTTAAAAAATGATATGAATTTTAGCTAATTATATCATAATTCGTTTAATAAATAAGTCATGTTTGAATCTAACATATTTAAACTATTATTTAATCATATCAAAATAACTTATGACTTATTCGTTTAACTCATATACATTACAAACTTCAATTTAAAAATGATAAAAATTAAACTTTTCTAAATATCTATATCATATAATTAAAAATATTTAATTAAATAATTATAGTATATTCTATCTTATAATTCTATCTTAACGATAAAATTAAAAGTTTAATTTATCTTCTACCTTATAAATATCTATGTATAATTGGAAATTTGATAATTAAATTAATTAATATTTGAAAAAAAGGAAAACTTAAAAACAACTAAAAATATTGTAAAAGTAATATTTTATAAATTTAACATCTTAAGAGAGTAAATGGGTTTTGGTGGTATATTAATGATTCTAATAACTTAGAATTATAATAATTAGTTGGAATTGTGTTAATGGATTATTTGTGTTAATTTGTATAAATTTGTATAACTCGATTCAACTCATTTATTAAATGGGTTAAACAGGTTGTGCCATACCAGCTATGTATAAATACAGATGATTCACTATTAGGTATAACTTTCTTTTAATAAAACTAAGAATATTCAGATGTTTTCTATTAGATTTTTGATTTTTCAATATAATAAGTAAATAAACAAAAATTACCAAAATTTGACGAGCATAATGGTTGAGGAGGAGGTTGGCGAAATCCGGGGGACTATAGTTGTAGCTGGAAGGGTAGAGGGAAGGCATGAGGTAGTTGTTGAGGTAGTCATTGCTCCCGAAAACCATTATAACTATGGATTTGGCCAAGTACCGACTCAGAGTTGTTCCATTCGCCATTGTTCTCATTTGGCTCAATGTGGTCTCAAAATTCAGCACCTGTTGGCTCAAGCTAAACCTTTGTCCCTGCACCGATCCATTCCACATTCCAAGCACTTGTATTAACATAATATTGGTATAAGTACAATCATGATTTTATCATCAGTGCTCGCAATTAAGGTAATTAAGAATTTGATTCATAGTGACCCCAAGAGGGTTAGAAGTACTTTCTAAGACTTAAAAATGTTTTCTTTAGAAAATTTCAAAAATTGCTTCTAAAATTTTTAGAAAATAATTTTTAGAAATCACTTAAAGCTCATTTGGGAGTAATTTTGAGGGGATTTAAAACGTCCACTTATATTAATTAGATGTTTGACAAACTTTGAAAATCATTTATGATGAATATATTTCTAACAAAAGTGCCACAAAAGTGCTTTTACAATAATTGCTTGCTCTCTGGTCCAAGTAATAATAGTAATGGAATTCAAGAGGTAGAAGTATGATACGTAGTTTTGGCCAGTTTCATCAAGGATGCCAGCAGCTGCTGAAGCATAATTCACTCCACTAAATATTTTGGACCCTGTTGAGCCAGGATCTGCGAAAGGTTGAGGATATGAAACACCTAACATCTCAGCTGCAAATCAGAAGGAAAAGAATTCGATATCAAATGACAAAATTCTACTCACATACTCAAGAGTTCATTCTCTTTAACTTTGCCAAATTTGCAGAAGCTGGTCGAAAAAAATGATACCTAAAGATTTATCAACATTTTCAAAAATTAATTCTTAAAAAAGGGTTTTTGATAAAGTTCTTAACAATGATATTTTCTTATTTTAAAAAATAAAATTTTGCTTGAGAAACTAATTTTAAAAAATGACTTTATTTGGCTTGTTTTAAATTACAACAACATATAAAATATGTCTAAGAATGATTGTATTCTTGATGTTTCCTTAACTAATAATACGGTATATAAAAAAATAAAAATATCTTAAATTTTTTTCGAAAGTCACCTTTTTTTTTAATCAAAATAAACAAATTATGGATAAACTATATCATCAAAAGTGTTTTTGAAATTGGAAAATTATTTTCCATTATTTAGAAAAAAAAATAATATTTTTTATTCTTATGAAGAAATTAAGAAAAACTAAAAATAATTTTTTTTTTGTCTAAAACTAACATCCATTGTCAACACTTTTGATGTACAAATTTTGGATCCATCCATAATTTGGTAGAAGTGTAACAAACTTTGTCCCATTAAGAACACACATGATCACCGGATAAAATCAATAAAAAATTACCTCAAATGATATTCTTATGAGAAAATGAAAGATAGAGAAACATACCAAGTAGATCAACAATGGTTTTCCCATTACAAAACCTGCCAGTAGGGCCTCTGAAATCAATCCCGTAAGGGTAGTAGTTTGATTTGGCTATGGAGTCCAGGAAATTGTTGTTGCCATCATCTATCAACGAGTCTCCAAAACAAAAGATCGCTGGAACCCTCTGCGATCTTGCAACCTGAGTCGAGAATTGTAGACTAAGCAGCAGCAGAAGCAGCACTGCTGCAGACCGCAGTGGTTGTTGCTTCACCATGGTGATCATCATCCTCTCAAACCTAATTGTCAAGATGGCTTTAGAAGATGAAAAATGAGAGGGTTGATATAGAGGTGGCACAGGATAAGATTATCCTCTTGAAACCGCTAAGTATGAAGGAAAAGGCCATGAAATGTTGCTTTTTCTTTGTGCTTTTTTCCGGGTTTTAGTTGGTATTTTTTGGATGGCCGTTTTGCCTTTTTCTTTTAAGCCTTGGGGTGGGTGCATGGATGTGTGTCACTTTGTGAGTTTGTATGTCAGCAAAGAGGCACGTAAAAGGCTTCCATCAAAGCAAAAACTAACAATTTTGTGGTTTGTCTTATCCTAGATTCGAGGTTCCACTAGATAATTCGAGTTTCGTGGAAAAGAATGTTTTTCAAGGGGGGAAAAACAAGCGTATCTAGCTTAAGCTTGGAAATAAGGTATAATTTCGCAATTGCTAATATTAAAATTACGTTTTGTAGTGATTCTTTAAAGTGTTTTTAGGGAAAATATTTTTTCTAAAAATATTTTTAGAAAAATAACCTATAAAATATTTCTTTACAAAATATTATAAATGATTTTCTAATATTATAAATTTATTTTTTAGATTTTTTAAAAAATATTTTAAAGTTTGTCAAATATTTAATTTTTTTTTCAAAAACAATTTTTAAGTTAAAAATATTTACTGAAATCACTGTTAAATGAATTCCTAAAGTACATTTGGAAATATTTTTATTCGAAATATCTTTAATAAAACTATTTTTTCTTAAAGGTTTTTCGGAGAATCAGTTATAAAGTGTTTTTTTAGAAAACATTATAAGTGATTTTTTAGAATTTTAAAAATGTTTCCTACGATTTATCAAATACTTATTTTTCTTTTTAAAAATATTTTTTAAACTAAAAATATTTTATAAAATTATTACCAAATAGAATCTAAATTATACTGTACTTATTAGGATTTCACTTTAGAACATTAACATTGGTTTTATAATGTACTTATCATGATTTCACCATAAAACAACACTGGTTTTAGTGACTTTCGTAGTTATAATTGACTTACAATTGCAAATAATAACATTGGCCATAATACATTTTTTGAGTTTGGCTTAAAACTATAGCTATTAATATTAGTTTCTTATATATATATATATATATCATACTAGTTAATATTAGTTATAGTGCATTTTTTAATTTGGATTATGACCATAGTTATTAATATTTATTCTTGTGATTTTCTAGTTTTGCCTTTGACAAAGTATTTGTTAATGTTGGTTACATTGCTTATCTTAAATTTAGCTTTAAACCACAGTACTTAGTTTTGACTTCAGTTATTTTTGTAACTTTGGCTTAAAACACTCTTAGTAATGTTGAACAGCCATATAGACCAAGAGAAATAAGATGTTCCCAGCACTTAAGATTATACCTTCTTAAGATTACATGGTACTTTGGAGTGTCTAGGAAAACAAAACACTAGAGTGATGGATGGTTCATATTACAATGAGCCAGAGGACTAGACCTAGCTTATCAATTCAACAACTTTCAGTCACTAAAATGATCAGAATCACTAGAGCATCAAAAAGAGATAGAACCTTCACACATGAACGCAGGAATGTGAGAAGCAAGCTCCAATATCTCAACATCATTCTTATCAAAGCCAATGCAATTCCTGACGTCCAAATGAACAATCTCTTTGCAGCCTAGCAATATCAGCACTAGATATTCCTGCTTATAGAATGTTGATCCCTCTAGAACCAAGTACTTAAGCTTCGGTAGTGAGGTGACAATGGCTGAAGCAACTTCACTCCCAACATTGGTACCTCGAGCTGCTAGCTTAGTGATGTTGCAATGAAGACTGATTTTCGCTAGGGCTTTCCCACTGTGATTTCCTCGTCCAAAATCCAACGTTTCCAGGTTTTTCCAGTTGCTCAACAGTTTTGGAATAATAGTTACTTCTTGGGAAGGTCGAAGAGATGATCGAATGCAACGCTCAGCAATATTGAGAGACAAAGCCTTCAATGCAGGACACCTGAAAATAACAATTACCAACAGTACTACATGAAGCCATTTATTGAATTCTAATTAAGCTGCAAGGAAGACGATACGATTGCTTGAATTGGCCTTTCCTCTAATTCTAGGATATTTTCATCTTTACTCTAATTGTTGTGTTCCTTTTTAAAGTATAGAAAATTTTTGGTAACTTACTCATTCGCAGCATACTTTAATGCCTTTCCACAGCAGCAGAAGGAGAGGCTAAGCTCAGTAGCACATCTACGACTACGGTTAATCACGAATTTCATGAATGCAGTGATAGGAAAAGGACATCCAACTTCCGTCAAGCCCTTGATATAGTGACGGTGACCATATTCACTTATTATCCTTCCCGGATATGGAGTGCAGATATAATCCCATGCGCTACAAGGTTTGATGTCTTCAGGAAAAATAAGATGTTCCCAGCACTTAGGATCGAGGGTAGCTTTATACCATGGCTTGCATACCAAGGGAACATCCAACAACAATGACTCCATCCCAACTCTCCCAAACACATTCACCAAACAGTCTAGGTTTAGCTCTTCCCATTTTCGTCCTTCCATCTGAGAAAATGAAATATTTTTCATTCAAAAATAAAAACAAAATTGATACATAGATTCATGGCATAAAATAACCTTAATTTGTACATCATAAGGTATAGTTTTGAATTTTGAAGGAAAAATATGTGAAAGTAAGACATCTTAAGAATATATATTCCAGGTATTATGCATGAAACATACTTATATCGAATTCATGAGATAATACAGAGAAGGAAAAAGGTTTATGCAGAATTTTCTTCAATGAAGAGAATTAGATTTACCTGAAGTTTTTGTGAAGAACTGGAGCGTTAAAATGGTGGTTGGATATCGGTATGCAATACTTTTTTATTGTATGCAACTGAATATTTAAAGAGTTATACTTGACCACCTTTTCAACTTCTATCTGTCTCATTTAAGACTTCACCACCCTTTCAACTTCCAATTTTCATTGAATTTTCAGGATTCAGCTTGTTAATTTATAAAACTTTTAACCTTCCGATGAACTTTTAATACAATATTCATTGATTACAATCTAGAGTGTGGCCGGCCTGTCTTTAATTTCTTTCTTAGTAATTAAACCCCATGGCTTTTTTGGGATGATTGTGCGAAAAAAGTAGAAAAGAATTCAATTTTTTTTTTTTTTTTTTCTGATATATGTGTAATCAAATATAGTTCAAATTATATATATATATTCTAAGAACCAAACATAACCTAGATGTTTGGGAGTATGCAAAGGTGGGTATGAAGTGGAATGATGAATGCTTCTACACTTTCTATCGGCTTCATGAAGAGAGATCCTAGTTGAGAGGTGCCCTAATTGATTTATTCCCCAATTTCCTTGATTTTACTCCAAGTTGATGTCTTTGAATAACATAGGATATATGAATTTTGCAAGTCTCCTGGAAATTATGCTATAAAAACCAGATTGTTACTTGTTTTGGTCCTGTAGGTGCTAAGGTTCTGATTTGCCATGATTTGGGTATAGCAGAGGTTAGGGGTAAGCCTTAATTTTAGATTTGAAAGAGATGGGCTTTTTAAGTTTAGGGTCATCCAATTAATCCAACCCCAATCCAATATCCTAATAACTAATCGAAGACTTGAGGTTGCCTTGAATTTGCAGATTGGATGGGGCTTTGAATTGGGATGATCTCACTTTGTTTGTAAATAGGGTAGGTCTGAGTTTGGATAGCTTCTCGTTTTCTTATTCCTTTTCTTGCATCATCGTCAAACCTTTTCCAATTTTGTGTTTAGAAGGAGGGGTAATTATGGAGCAATGTTCTTCAATCAATGGAGTATACACTATTACCTCATTTATAGCAAATCAAAAATTTCTATTATTTACATCTTTAACCCAACCTAGACAACTTACAGATTAATCACGTTATTAAAGTTTAACAAACAACACAAGTTTGGCAGCAAATATGATGGTCTTGTTTAGGGTTGGGTTTTTTTTTTTTTTTTTTTTTTTGTTTTTTTTTTGGGGCTTCAATTATAAGTAGAATAATGCATTAAAAAAAAAAAATCACAAATATTGCAGTATTTTAGGACTTTCAAAATGAGCTTTTTGATAAAATTGACACTTTTATGAAATTAATTATGACCCAAACACATTTGAAAGTTCAAAATAAATTTTGCCTTATTTTCTTTTATCTATGGAAGCTTAATCCCATATCGTTAGCCTAAAAAGGAAAAAACAAAAAAAAGGCTCTGGTTTGGAAAACTCCAATCAAAATATCTCCTAATAATATTGGTACATTTTAAGTGCAACAAATCAAAGCTTAAGAATTATTTTTAAGAACTATTTTCAATAATTAATTTAAAAAATGTTTCATACAGCTCCTATGAGTTTGAATCTTTTTGCTTGAAACTTCTTTCACTTGTTTGTTTCCTTTATTCATTAAGCCAACGAGCACTTTTCCCATGCATTTTAGATGATGGAGGTCTCTCCTTATTGATCAAGTTCTCTTGTGAGATATTCTGGAGTGGAATGAAGGAAAAGGAAAAGTTAAAAAAAGATCATATACAAGGGGTAAGCCATGGCACTGAAGTTTTGAAAATATTTGGTGGATTTGTTTTGAATTCTATAATGCATTTTATTTAAGTTTTGGATTAAGGAAATGAGAATTTTAAGATTATTATGTTTGATTTTTGGAAAGTACTAAGAAAAAGGAAAACAAAAATGAATAGGAAAATGATTTTCTCATATTTGGTTCACCATGAAAAATATGAGGAACTCTGTGTTAACAAGCCCAAGACCAATTGAAGTTAGCTCACCAAGTTTCGATTTTTAAAAGGGGCTCAGGAAGGCTTAGATCAATATTGCTTAGTCTGTCAATGGAAGAATTAAAATCCCTGAGCCTTCACACATGAATGCAGGAATATGTAAAGCAAGTTGCTATCTCTCAGCATCATCATCCTCAAAACCAATGCAGTCTCTGACGTCTAAACTCACAAGTTCTTTGCAGCCCTGCAATATCATCACTAGATTCTCCCGGTCAATGCCTGATACCTTTAGAAACAAGTATCTAATGTTTGGTACAAAGTTCACGAGGCCTGGAGCAATTAGCTGAGCAAAGTTCTTGCAATGAAGACTGATATGGGGTATGATTTCCGCCATATTATAGCTCCACTTGATTGGCAATACTTCAAGATTTTTCCACTTGCTGGTCAGTTTGGGATAAGGATGGATGATTCATAAGGTATAAAATCATGCAGAACCAGAACTTTCAGGGCAGGACACCTTCTTATCAATTCATTGCAAAAAAGACTTAGTTTTCTTTTGACAGATCTTAGCAGCATACTCTAGTGCCTTCTCGCTGCAGTGTTTCGGCAGCGCAAGAGTGGTAGCATATCCACTGCCACGATCGACTACCAACTTTATCAGTGAAGTGCATTCCATGAGTAACCTTATTGGGATATCTGCCTGCCCATATCACTAGGGTTGATGTCGGGAAAAACAAGATGTTTCCAGTACATAGGATTGAGGCTTGCTTTATACCATGACTTGCACACAAAGGGAACATCAAACGAAAATGACATATATATATTGGTTCTCAAAAAGTTCAAAGGAAAATACAAGGAAAAGAAAATATAAAGAAAAATTAGAAAGAAGAAAAAAACAAAAGAAAATAAAAAATCGATTTAAAGTCATTAAATTATTTTTACAGTTATTTAATTCTTCTATACAAAGATAATATAATTTTAAAATATATAAATTAAAGTTGCATTTACTTTCTTTTGTATTGTCCACTGTAAAACTAAACATGATAAAATCATTTTGTTTAGGCAATGGTGGACATGAGAGTATGTAAAGGTAGACATGAAGCAGAATGGTGAATGCTTCTACACACTTGTCAAAAAAAAAATGGTGAATGCTTCTACACTTTCTGTCAGCCTCATAAAGAGATCCTAGTTGAGAGGTGCCCCAATTGATTTCTTCCCCAATTTCCATGATTTTACTCCATGCTGATGTCTTTGAATGATAGAGGATATATGAATTCTGCAAGTCTCTTAGAAATTATGCTATCTTGTTTCTAAGTCCTACAGGTGCTAAGGTCTTGATTTGTCATGATTTGGGCATAGAAGAGATTGGAGGTAAGCCCTAATTTTGGACTGGAAAGAGATGGGCTTTTTAAGTTTAAAGTTTTCCAATCCAACCCGAATCTATGTCCTAATAACTAATCTAGATTGAGGTTGTTACAGAATTTGCAGATTGGGTAGGATTTTGAATTGGGGTGGCCTCACTTTATTTATGAATAGGGTAGGTATGGGTTCAGATAACTTATTTTTTTTTCTTATTCCTTTTCTTGTATCATTGTGAACCATTTTTCAATTTTGTATTTACTCTGGCAATGGTGGGAAAGAAGGGTAGCTATGGAGCAATGTTCTTCAATCAATACAGTATATATTATTAGCTCGTTTACAGCAAACCAAAACTTTTAACTATCCATTTCTTTAACCCACTTTCATTTCTTTTAACTTACATGCAACTTAGGAGCTTAGTAGAAATCTAGCCTACACAACTTACAGATTAATCATGTTATTCAAGTTTAACAAACAATAAAAGTTAGGCATTGAGCTTTTTGATAAAATTGGCACTTTTATGAAATTAATTATGACACAAAAACATTTAAAAGCTTAAAAAAAGTTTTTCCTTATTTTCTTTTATCTATGGAGGCATGTTGGGCCATAAGTTGGACAAGATCCCATACCATTAGCCGAAACCTAAAAAGAAAAAAGAAAATGCTCTAATTTGGAAAACTCCAATCAAAATATCTCTCTATAACATTGGTACATTTTATTTTATTTTTGATAGGCAAAAAGGAGATTGTATTAGAAAAGCCTAGCAAAGGCGAAAAGAGTACACACGAAGTATACCAGCAACGCCCAAGAAGCTAGGCCAAAAAAGATAACCTTTCTTCTATCTAGACAAAAACCACTCTATAAAGTCAAACAAGGACAAAAAATGATCCTCTAAATATACCCTACCCCAATTCACAAAAGTGTACAAAAAAGAAAGTTTTAGAGCTTGGTCAGAATGTTCAGTGTCATTGAACACTCTTTCATTTATTTCCTTCCATAATGTCCACATTAAACAAAGGGGAGCAACTCTCCAAGCTTTTTCCTTTCTCTTACTCATAGAAGCACCATGCCAAGCTATCAAATTCCTTTTGATTGAGGAATGCAGGACCCACTGCACATCAAAAAGGGAGAAAAGTAAGCTCCATAACATTGTAGCCTTTTTACAGAAAAACAAAAAAGCTAACTCTCATGGGAGCCCAAGATCTCCAAATAATGCTCCAAGAAAAGGTTCACTAGAGGCAAGTGTGAGGGATCTGTAGAGAGATCTAATAGAAAATGAGCCATTCTTGCTAATTTTCCAACTCAAAACATCCTCCACGTCACTATGCAAAACCAAAGGGTGTATTTTTTTGGAGCAAACCCTCCACATCTTCCATTTCCCAATCATTAAAGTGTCTTGAAAACAAAGGATTCCAACTTCCCACCTCTCCTTCCTTTTCCCAAGCATCGCACACCCATTGATCCTTGTTAACTGCCAATCTGAATAAATTAGGGAAAACATCTTTCAAAGCTTGGAACTCACACCACAAATCCTCCCAAAATTTGACCTTCCTCCTATTTCCCACTATAAAGCGGGATCTAGAGTGAATGATTTCCCAATATTTTCTGATGGCTTTCCACACTCCCACACCATAGGCTCCCCTCACTTCTTTTGAACATCAACCTCCCTCTTCCACCCCATATTTGTCTATGATTACTTGTTTCCACAAAGAATTCATCTCTACAGCAAATTTCCAGCTCCATTTCCCAAGCAAAGCTTTATTTAGGGCCACAAGACTGCGAATACCCAAGCCTCCTTGTCTTATATCAGTACAAACCGCACTCCAATTCACTAAGTGCGACTTTTTCTCTAAAGCGCCACCGCTCCACAGGAAGTCTGTTTGGATCTTTTCAAGTCTTACGCATACCTTCCATAGAATGACAAAAAGAGACATTAGGTAAATAGGGAGGCTTGAAAGGGTACTTTTTATCAAGGCAAGTCTCTCCCCTTTGGAAAGATATTGTCTCTTCCACAAGGACAAACGCTTTTTGAATCTTTCTTCCACTACGTCCCACAACCTTGAAGATTTGAAGGGAGCACCCAAGGGAAAACCTAAATAAGAAGAGGGGAGTTTCCCAATTCTATACCCCAAAATCGAGATGATATTCTCCAAAGAGTCAATCCTTCCTGTAGGGATAACCTCACTTTTATCCATGCTCACTTTTAACCCAGAGATAGCCTCGAACCATAAGAACTCCCAACTCAACTAACGCAATGGCACATTATTGGCCTTGCAGAATAAAAGGGTATTGTCAGCTAACAGGAGGTGGAACAGATCCATTTCTATTCCATTATTGTTTCCCACCTTAAACCCCTCAATGTAGCCCCCACTTTTGGCTCTAAAGAGCAGTTGGCTAAAAACTTCCATGACTAATAAGAAGAGATAAGGGGGTAAAGGATCCCCTTGTCTCAACCTCCTAGTGTTGCGAAAAAAGTCTAAAGGGGTCCTATTAATTAAAATTGAGAAGTTGGCTATGGAGATGCACCAACTGATCCAATTTATCCACTTTTTCCCAAACCCCATCTTGGACATAACTGAAATAAGACAATCCTAATTGACATGATCAAACGCCTTCTCAATGTCTAATTTTAGAAGGAGTCCAGGGATGTTAACCTTCAACCTGGAGTCTACTGCCTCGTTTGTAATGAGAGCGGCATCCAGAGTCTGCCTATTCTGGATGAATGCATACTGGTTATCTGAAACCCCTTCCTCATCAGCTTGTTTCAACCTATTAGCCAAGACTTTGGTGAGTAATTTGTAAAGGCTCCCAACCAAGCTTATTGGTCTGAAGTCTTTAAGCTCTTCCGCACCCTCATTTTTTGGAATTAAGAAGAGAAAAGTGGAGTTTAGGCTTCTCTAGAAAGTGTCAAGGCGAAAAAAATCACCAAAAAGGCCATAATCTCAACTTTGGTAAAATCCCAGGAAAATTGCTAGAAAGCCATGGTTAACCCATCCGGACCAGGCGCTTTATCTCTAGAGAGGCTACAAAGGCCTTCAAAAACTTCTTTTTCTGGAAAAGGCTCTTCTAAGCTTCTGGCCCTTTCTGTCCCCAGAACACAAAACTCTAAATTCCCCATTCTCGGTCTTCAGTCCTCAGTTTCCAATAACAAAGTCCTATAAGCCCTACACACCCTATTCTTGATATCTTCCGCACTAGTAAGGGAGTCCCCATTAATGTTCACCTTGGATAAGAAGTTCTTTCTCGCCCTGGCATTGGCCATCTTATGAAAGAATTTGGTATTCTTGTCCTCTTCCTTTAGCCATGTCTCCTTGGATTTTTGCCTCTAGAAGGTTTCTTCCATTAAAACACACTTCTTGTACTCCTCTAAATCCCCAAACGAGGCTTTGTTTCTTCAAATGATAGGGGATTAAGACTCTCATTTGAATCCCAAAACTGAATTTGAGAAAGAGCCTCAGATTTTTTAGCAGAGACATTACCAAAAACTTCCTTGTTCCATCTTCGTAGATTCCTTTTAAGGGCTTTTAGTTTTTCAGCAAGGCGGTGGTTGATAGATCCTACAACCGAGTAACCTGTCCACCACGCACAAACCAACTCTCTGAACCCATCTGATAGAAGCCACATATTCTTGAAGCAGAAGAGAGTCTTCCATTTTTTAACCCCCCGCGCCCTCTAAGAGAATGAGGCAATGATCAGAGGCAATTATGGGGAGAGCACTTTGAAAGACACCCGAAAAGTGATCTTTCCACTCGTTGGTGATCAGAAAGCGATCCAATCTAGAAGTTGCTTGAGAATTAAGACCGCCAAACCATGTGAACTGACCACCGGAAGAGGGCAGATCCTTTAGATTCAATTCCTCGATGACCTCAGAGAACCTTCTCATCTCTACTGTCAGATTGTGCCCATACCTTTTTTCCCCTGGAAATCTAATGGAATTGAAATCCCCCCCAACGCATCAAGGCTTATCCCAGAGGCATTTGATAGAGCCTAGCTCTTCCCAAAACTCCTCTTTTGCCCTCGAAAGGACTGGTCCATAGACACTAGTGAACACCCACATATAGTCGTCTTCCACATTCCTAAAATCACTTGAAATGGTGTAAACACCCCACTCCAACTCTAAGAGTTCCAGAACCTTATTGTCCCAAAAAACCAAGATGCCTCCTGAGGCATCCCCAACATCAACTACCCCCCAGTCCATGAACCTTCAAGTGCCCAAGCTTTTCACCATCTTTAACGACATCTTCGACACCTTTTCGTTTCTAAAAAACAAACTAAATATGCCTTCTGGGCTCTAACTACTGAATTAATCATCCATTTTTTGTCCCTATCATTGAGCCCTCTAACATTCCATGCAAGTATTTTAATATTTATCAATCTACAGGGATCAATTCCCATTTGCTCTTGCCACTTCTTTGTTTGCAGACTCTCCATAGCTAACTGGAAAATCCAACTTTTTCAGTTCCCTTTTAGAGCGCAATGCGGACACCACTTTTTTTTTTCTTTTTTTTTTTCTTTTTTTTTATAGAGTGTCTTCTTACCAGTCATTTTCTCCAACTTCTTTAACAACAAAACTATTTTTTCTTTCTATCCCTCAACCGACTTTCCCCAAAATCTACTGAAATCTTTGAAATTGGAAAACTCTTTGTTGGATGGTGTATCATCTTCAGAGGAAGCATTCTCAGGGAAAACCACCTTTGATCCATGTTGCACAACCATGGAAAGAGGCCCCTTTACAACATCGGCCCTTGTTTCCAGCGCGCCCACTTCCCATTCGAGAGAATCACCCCAACTCTTCAAGCATAGGGATGACTCTCCACGATATTCACCCAAAAGAATTAGAAAACGGCACCCAAGAAGGAGTAGTAGATTAAGATGACCCTTCCCTTCAAGAAGAACGAGACGGAGGAAGCGTACCTTTTTAGAATCTAAGGACTTCATCTAAGAGAGCAACGTCGGCAAGAGGCTTTGCAATCGCTGTCGAAAGAGACACGCAGGGATCAATGCCTTGTGAAGGACCTGCCGGGAAAGACGCATAGTGAATAGTGCCTTGCGAAGGACTCGTCGTAGAGGGAGGAAGTCTAGGGCTCCGAACGTGAAGAGACGCACGGGGATCAACGCCTTGCGAAGGACCCGCCGGGAAAGACGCACAGTGAATAATGTCTTGCGAAGGACCCATCGTCGAGAGATGACCCATCGCTGAGAGAGGGAGTCTAGGGCTCCAAACTTTTAGGAGAAGAAAAAAGAGTCTTCCTACCATTTGAAGAATAGGCCCGACCCACTTTTAGCTGGGCCTAACCTAAAGAAAGCCTTTTGAGGCTTCCACCAAAAGCAGAGCCCAAAGCCTAAGAATTAGAAGCAAAGACCTCTAATTCTGAGCCCAACCGAGCCCCCAAAGCCCCCGCACCATTGAGCTTCCCTTTCCTATCAGTACTTGCAACTGTTCCTGTCAGGAAAGGAGCAGAGTCCTCTCCCTCTTTATTAGAGGGCAGCGGGTCAACTGTCGACACTTGGCCAACCTCTTTCCCAGAGCAAACTCCTACAACTCTCGGGAAGGCGCGTGACCTAACCTCACCCTCAACCTTACCCTCTCTTCCCTTGCAACACCAAGAAGGCTGCACCTCACTGATCCAAGGAGCAGTCTCCCACCATAACTAGACCGTGAAACATATAGAACCTGTTACTAGCTGCAAAGAGCTTGGGAAATTCGACCCTCTTACTTTGATGAGGATTCTGGCCCACTGCAAGTTCCGACGTTCCATCGTATCCTCGTCAACACCAAAGATGAAAATATCGGTAATCACGGATATATCGGTAATTCGATTTTACAGATATATCGGATATATCGGAGATATTTTTGGATATATCGGAGATATATCGGTGGATATTATTGGTAGGCTTAAAATTGTTAAAAACTCATGGAAATGCAAGAAAAACCTCATAATAATATAATTAGAAGTATAATAGACATTTTAAAGTTATTTTATTGAAAATTTTGATATATGTATAACATGATTTATCATATTTGATAATAATATCGTATGCATCGATAAAAATATGAATTTTATAAGTGTACATTTATTATTAAATTACACCTAATATTATGATATTTGATTATAATATGTCTAATTTTAAAATATATATTAGTATTAAAATATGATCCATTTAATTCAATTGTATTAAACAATATAAAATGAATAATGATATATATATATATATATATATATATATATATATATATATATATATATATATATATATATATAATTTTTTAATATTTAATTAATTATTAATGATATTAAAAACATTATGAAGAAAATTATATAATTTTTATATTTTTGGTAATTAATTAAAAGACTTTGCATTTAATTATAAAATAATTATAATTAATAATATATATTAGTATTAAAATATGATCCATTTAATTCAATTGTATTAAACAATATAAAATGAATAATGATATATATATATATATATATATATATATATATATATATATATATATATATAATTTTTTAATATTTAATTAATTATTAATGATATTAAAAACATTATGAAGAAAATTATATAATTTTTATATTTTTGGTAATTAATTAAAAGACTTTGCATTTAATTATAAAATAATTATAATTAATTTGCTCTTTAAAATATTCTTATATTTTCTTTATATAATGAATTTAAGTATATATATAGTTGTTGCATATTATATATCAAAAGGGGACTTAGCCCAGGTGGTAAGTGGGTGAACCCCAAACCTTTTGGTTTGGGGTTCAAATCCCCTTGGCAGCAGGCAAATGGAGACTTGGAGAGGTACTGTAGCGACATCTGACCCGCGTTGACCGCGCAATATATCGGAGAAAAATCACCGATATATAGGCGATATATCGCGAGAAATCGCCGGACCGATATTTCTCCAAGAAATATCATGTCAAAACCCTTCAATACACGATATTTATCGCGATATTTTCTTCCTTGGTCAACACTCACAAAGCGGCCACAGACATCCCCTAAGCTCTTGAAAAAACTCATCCCCCAAAGGTGCAGAGGGAGCCCCAAAATTCTTATCCACACTTCTCGGTTCTTCTTGTCCATTGTGAGACAACCAACGGAGGGTTTCCACCAATCCAAGAGAAGACATTTACCCTTAAACCACTTGACCCTTGACTGCAACACCCTCTCTAATTCAGCGACATCTTCAAACTCAAAGAGTATAAACGGGCCTCCTAACAGAGCCAAGCGAAGATTTCTTCTCAACATCCAGCTGGACTGTGCCCAAGACTTAAGGGAGTCGAGGAAAGGGGTTGATCAGAACCCCCCCATCTCCCTACCAAGCTCCTTCTCAAAACCTCCTTTTACTATCAGTCACCTAATTTTCTGTTTCTAACCATACAACGTTCCAAATTTCAATAGAACCAGTAAGATCTGTCTCTGGAAGTAGGTCATTCTTCCCGACACTGGCCTCATTAAGACCTCTCCTTCCTAAAGGAGAGGCTGAGTGCTCGTCAACCCTTTGAGCTAAGGAGAAACCCAGGCTTCTTAATTTCCCAGCCAAAAGTTGCTAACCTCCAACCACTCCCCTGCCTTCGGGGAAAGCCAATGAGAATTTCTTACCTTCTACATCCCAGACCGTGCAAAACAAAAACTGACCTGCTTTGTTAGAGCGCAATTCCATTTGATATCTTCTTCCCCTTTCCGCCTAAGCTTTTTTGAATCACTCCCCCATTTTGAGAAAGCAACAGGTCTCAGCTCCTTCCAAAAGGAAGGACAAGCCCTTACTGCTAAAACGAATCCAAGAAGAAACTGTTCCTAACACTTTCCCCTTGGCCTCATCGACTGAAATCTCGAAGGTCTTCGAATCCACTCCTTTCGCAAACTGTTCCTAACATTGGTACATTTTAAGTGCAACATATCAAAGCTTAAAGATTAAATATTATTAGGGAGTGTTCCAATAGGGAGCACTCCCTTCAAAAATAGGCTTACATTTTAAGTGCAACACAATCAAAGCTTTAGAAGTATTATGTGGCAATATGTGGGGAACACACGATATTTTTTAGTAGAAGGCAAAAGAATAGTTCACTTTGTGCATACCACACGGCTTCATGGCTTGGAAGGGCTTTAAATTCTTAGTTATATACTAATCTATGTCCAAGTGATTCTATTCCCTACCTGATGTGGGACCCCTCCATTTCTTTCTTGAAATCGTTATCGAGTCTGAGAGCTATTTCCTTTTTACTGCGCTTTACACCTATCACTTGGCCACTCTCATCTTCCACGTAATTACAAGCCAGCGCATCTCTTTCTTTTCTTCAGAGTCTTACGCTTGTTGGGTTCTTTTTATCGTGAAAAACAACACCACATCATTCCTCTCATCATCATGAGCATGGTTTTGGGATTGAGAATGAGGAATGAGATTCATGTATGTTTAGTGTGTTTGTTATGACTCGGCTGGCACCAGTTTGGTGAATGGTAATGCATGTAAGATGTTTGCTGAGATTCTTGACAGAAATTTGGTTTTATTATGTTTGGCATTCTTGAGCTGAGTATAGGAGTTGATTTTATAGATGTGAAAGGACTCTAGAGGCTTGATTGGATGATGATGGTTACAACTATTCCTACGCAGATATGGGGTGCATGAGAATTGCCAAATTGGTATGTGGATATGCAATGAGAATTGGGTTTGAGTGATTGAGTCATTTGTGAATATTACACTTTTTTTTCACTCTAGAATGTAGGGACTTTGACTGGGTCAATGGGTGACTGGTTGATTAATTTCATGACATTCAATGATTGATGGTTACGCCTAATGTAGATTTTTAATGATCAATTACTGTTTCTGAGGAGATGGTGGATGAGTTGGTTGAACCTGCTTAGTTAGCCATCATGGGACCATGCCTAACCTTTTTTATTGGGCTGGCTGCTGGTTCAATGTGACATGAGATCTTATTCAAAAGGATGCATGTTGAGCTAGGAGATTAGTGTTTTTTATATTTAAGTTTTTAAGAATTATTTTCAAAAATTAATTTAAAAAATGTTTCACACAGATCCTATAGATTTGAAACTTTTTGCTTGAAACTTCTCTCACTTGTTTGTTTCCTTATTTTATCAAGCGACCTAAAACCAAATAAGTACTCCTGCTCCATGCATTTTAGATAATGGAGACCTCTCCTTAGTGATTAAGTTCTCTTGTGAAATTGGCTGGAGTGTAACGAAGGAAAAGGAAAAGGGAAAACCGAAAAGGAATGGAAAAGGTAAAAGATATATAGAAGAGAAGAACAAACAAGGACAGGCATGTTAGCTTTTGAAAACATTTGGTGGATTTGTTTGAATTTTTTATTGCATTTTATTTTTTTTCCTTCCTAGTTTCTCTTAAATTTTCCACGAACCAAATGTTGGATGAGGGATAAAAAATACTTATTAATCCTATGTTTGAATATTGAAAAATTTGAGAAAAAGAAAATAGATCAATAATGCTTAGTCTGTCAACTGAGGAATAAAAATCCTTGAACCTTCACAAACGAATGCAGGAATATGTGAAGCAAGTTGCAATATCTCAGCATCATCATCCTTAAAACCAATGCAGTCACTGACGTCTAAACTCACAAGCTCTTTGCAGCCCTGCAATATCATCACTAGATTCTCCTGCTTAATGCCTGATCCCTTTAGAAACAAGTGTCTAATGTTTGGCACAAAGGTCACCATGGCCGACGCTTCATCTTTCCCAATGATGGAGTTTGGGGCATTTAGCTGAACAAACTTCTTGCAATGAAAACCAATTTGGGGTATGATGTCTGCCATATTATAGCTCCACCTGAGTGACAATACTTCAAGATTTTTCCACTTGCTTATCAGTTCTGGAATAAGGATTGATGACTCATGAGGCATAAAATCATGCAGAACTAGAATTTTCAAGGCAGGACACCTGAAACATTTTACAATTCTTATCATCAATTCATTGCAAGGAAGACTTGTTTTCTTTTGACAGAAAATTTTAGATAACTTACTTCTTAGCAGCATACTCCAGTGCCTTCTCACTGCAGTGTTTCGGCAGCGCAAGAGTAGTAGCACATCCACTGCTACGATTGACTACCATCTTTACCACTGAAGTTGATTGTATCAGTAACCTTACCGGGATCTGCCTGCCCATATCACTCGGTTTGATGTCAGGAAAAACAAGATGTTGCCAGCACATAGGATTGAGGCTTGCTTTATACCATGACTTGCACACAAAGGGAACATCAAACAACAATGACAACATTCCCACTTTCTGAAACACATTCGCCAGACAGTCCATGTTTAGCTCCTCCCATTTTCGTTCCTCCATCTGAGCAAATGCATGAAATTATTTAACATATGACTGGTCATCCACCGAAGACACTTTCCTCAGAAATAGTAGTGGGGAGATCTCAGTATATATAAAACCGATTTCAGAGGGCCGGAGAGAAAGTAAAGGTGATGAAGTCAGTGAGTTTTTTTTTGCTGACTTGACTAAATACTAAAGAGAGGCAGTTGTACTATTAAAACTTACAAGGGTAAACCTCTCCTTAGTGCTTAAGCTCCCTTGTGAGATTGATTGAAAAACAAAGAGGGAAAAGGAAAAGAAGAAAGATAAAGAAATAGTAAAAAGAAGGCAATTAAAGAAAAAGAAGAGAAAAAAAATGAAAGAGGGGGGAAAAAATTAATGGCAAACTCTGAAAAGAAAACTATGTGCTGCCTTCTTGTACTCGGTAGTGTACAAGTAATTGGTTAAATTATTGAGGAAGTGCAAGGGGCATCTGCTAGGACAACCACCATGTGCTCTTATGGAATCTTAAAAGGAAGACTTCTGCTTAGCGCTTAAGCTCTCGTCCGAGACTGGCCGACGAGTAAAGAAAGAAAAGGAGAAAGTTGAAAGGAAAAGTAAAAAAGAAGGATAAGAATAAAAGGGTAATCCTTGAAAGTGAAATTTGAAAATATATATGACTTAGATTTGTAGTGAGTTTTTATTTGTGATTTAGTTACATTTGGACTAAGGAGGTGAAAAACTTAATATTTGGTTGGAAGAAAGTTTGAAAAAAAAAAAAAAAACTAATAGAGGAAAAAGAAAGGAAAAAAAAAACGAAAATTTTAATTAAAGATTTTTTATTTGATTGTATATAAAAAATTTGTGAGAAAGAAAATTTAAATTATTGTTAATATCCAATGTGTGGTTTCAATACACATGCAATATCAAATTTAATCTATTAATAGCTAATTTGATGAAACAATTGAACAAAATGAAATTGCAATTAATGGTGGTAAGATGAATCAAACTGTGAAAAGAACAAGAATTTTTATGTTAAAAAATCTCTTCTAAGATTATAATTAAAAATGTATTTTAAGTAATCACAAAACCACTGATTAGGAAAAACACTATAGTGGAAAAGACTTACTAGCTCATCAAGATCAAAGATTAATCACGAATGGAATTTCTACATGCCTCTTCGATGTAAGCTTGATAGCAAATCATTTAAAGCTCCCAAGATTCGCACCAAATCCAAAATCACTCTAGTGAAGATGAAGATGAATCTTCAAATTGGATCAAATCAAGGAATGAATTGATGAATGCAATATTCTAAGCTTAGAATTTTTTTCAAAAAGCTCTCTTAAGAAAATAAATTAAGATATGAAGTAAAAACACATGTGAGAAAACACTTCGGATATAATGATTCACCTTGAATCAGGCGGCCTGGTGGATGGCTTGCTTTTGGTGCTCGTGGTTTCCTCAAGTGATATATATTCATCTCTTAGAAAATGAGGACTTAACTTTTTCAAACTACTTCTAATGATCAAAGTATGCACAATACATAATCCTTTCTTGATATTATCTTTTCATGTTGAATGTAATAACTACTTTAAAGTCGGAGAATGCATGAGTCATCCAAACGAAAACTCTTAAATGTAGTATGATGCTAAATATAATAGAAGGTTTAACATACTCTTATTAGATAGTAATGGACTTTCAGATGAGATGAATAAAACTTGATTAAAAAATTAGTGTAAAATATGAGTCACAGGAGGGTCAGATTTCAACCGCACACAATCAGAGATACTGCAGTACCTTTAGACATACTGACCATAGGAAAACTTGGCTTTGATCTTAAATTCCCATAAGCTCCACACAAGATTGCTCAATGCATGCATGACTGACCTTTTGCATCAAGATAGAAGTATACACACAATGGAAGAAAATTACCAATACACTTAGAGTCAAATTTAATTATATCATGTAGTTTGTTCACAAACAGGCATCACACAAGACTCAAAACAATAGTAGCATATTTTCCAGTTTAGAACAGCATTAATTCTTTGGAGTTAATGATAATTCATATTACATTACATAAAGAGGCACATGAGGGAGTTTTTTGTAGCAGCTCTAGCTTAATTAACAAGCTCCAACTGAACTCAACTCAATTCACAAACTGATCTCAATCATAAATCATCAAAATCGAAATCATAACCAAAGTCATCCGGATCAAATGAAAAATCGATAGGTGCGTCTAGCTCAGGAAAGAGGTCACACATGAATGCAGGAATATGTGAAGCAAACCTCAATATCTCGGCATCATCAGCATAAAAACTGGAGCACTCCCTGACATGTAAATGGACAAGCTGTTTGGAGCCCTGCAATATCATCACTAGAGTTTCCTTCTCAAAGTATGATCTATGTAGATCCAAGTACTTGAGTTTTGGCAGTGAATCCACGATGGCCGATGCTCCAACTTTCCCAATGTTGGCATATGGAGCTGATAGCGAAATGAAGTTGTTGCAGTGAAGACCGATCTGTGGTACAATTTCCTTCATGTAAAATTTCCCTAGTCTCATCATTTCAAAACTTTTCCACTTGCTTATAAGTTTTGGCTCAATCGCTAACCTTTAATTACCCACATCGATAACCTTTAATCTGGGACACCTACAAATCACAATTCACTTCATATGAAGCCAGTTCTAGAATTCTACACTACTGGAATTTTGGGAAATTTTAAGGTCCATAACTGCTCTTTAGAACTAGAACTTAAAGTCAAAATGATGATACTTTTCAATGGTTGTAGATTTGATTTTATGAGATTTTATTTCTTTTGCCTGCTATAAAATTATAGTAGACGTATAATGACCAGCCCAATGGTCCTATAAAAGGTCAGTGTCTTGTCTCTAAGAGAATGCAAAGAAAATTTAAACTATTACTAGCTCTCTTTCCATGTATTATATAGGTCCTTTATATATCTTTTCATCCCTTTTACAAACTACTTTTTCATCTCTAATGTTTGTTTTATAAATTTGGGATATTTTCATCCCTTTTAATAAAGTAATCCTGTATATATATATATATATATATATATATATATATATATATATTTCATATAATGAGCATTGTGTTCTTGTTTACATGCATTTACTTAATTGTGAGTCCATCGGATCGTATCTTAGACTTTAACATATCGTTGGATTATGAATCTTGAATCAATGTTGTTGTGTTATGAAGAAGATGTAATTAAGAAATTTTAATTTGTTGAATAGGGCAAATGGTCAATATCATTGAACTCATAATGGTCAAGCTCAGGGGGTTGAAGAGTGCAACACCCATTATAAAATATTTTTTTATTTGTTTTATTAGTGATTTTTGATTGTTGGTATCGTTTGTGGACGTAGGGATCATATTAATCACTAAACCACATTAAAATCTCATTTTTTTCCCTTATTTCTATTTGTTAGGAAGTGTCCTAAATTCCTAATTAGTATAAATTCTTTTTTTTTGTAAAGAATATTATATATAATATTTCTAGGTTGATATATTATTTTAATATTAAACTTCAGAATAAGAAAGGTTGTTGGAAATATCTCTATAAATATTCTAGGTCATAAGGGGAAAAAGTTATGAGATGAAGATGAGCTTGTAAAGACTATACAAGGTGGATAAAGATGTGAGGAAGAACGGGAGGTACCTGGTAGAGCGAGAAGGCTCATGGTAGTGTAGGGATACAAAGAGTGGGGAAACATGAGATGTTTTGAGAACCCAATAATTGCGTCTGGTTATATCATCTGTAATGTTCTGGTTTTGTCTTTTGTAATGTTCTCCATTGTATAGTGAAATAATTCTCTCTCATCTGTGGACGTAGGCATGGTTAGCCAAACTATCTTAAAACCTCGTGTATTGTTTGTGTTGATTATTTTATCTTTGTGTTCTTGATTAATGATATTTGCATCAAAGCTTCCACCTTTGCAACACTACTCATGTGCATGGTTGTGTTAAAACATATAAGATTATATGACTCTCCATTTCAGGTCAGCTCTTTTGCAATTTTTCTTACATTATGTATGCCATTGATTTGTTTCTACATATATGAATTGAATATATTTCATATTGCAATTAATACCTATGAAAGATGAAAACAATGCAAAAGCTGAGAAATTCTAGTTGGTTAGTAATGGTTTTTCTTCATGGACTTACTAGTTAGAGATAATTTAAGATGTCTTACTCGTTTGCAACATACTCCAATGTCTCCTTGTCGCAGAGGCTTGGGAACTTGATGATTGTAGCGCATCCACAGCTGCGGTTAACTATGAACTTCACGAATGCAGCGATAGACAAGTTTCCTCCATATTCCATTGCTAACCTCTGCACGAAGGGCCTGTCAGGGTTGTCTTCCTCCCAAATATCATCAGGTTTGATGTGTACTCAGGAAAAATAAGATACTCCCAGCATTGAGGATCGCGGCTTGCTTTATGCCATGACTTGCATACAAAGGGAATATCCAATAACAATGACTCCATTCCCACTCTTTGAAACACATTCACCAAACAGTCCATGCTCAAGTGCTCCCATTTTCGTCCCTCCATCTGATCGAGCAAATAAAAAAACTTATGTTTCAGACTCACCGTCTTGTTTAATGCTATTTCACATCAGTCTTTGTGGGATGTTAAATGGGATTCTAGGTGAAAATAAACCTATAATTAACAATCTAAAAAAACTACATCCTAAAGACTGTTTGATTTTGCTTTGGATAGTACTAATATGTTTGATTCATTGAAAGAACTAGAAAAGAGAAAAAAAATACTACAAAAGGAAAAAAATAAAATAAATCTTATGTTTAGATGTCATGGAAAAAAATGTTGTTACGAAGTATTAAGCAACGGAGGAAAAAATGTTTTTTTTTTTAATTTTTTTTCTTAGATTTGGATCTAGGGAAAGGCAAGAAAAATATTGGGAGATGAGAAAATTTCAAGGAATTGTATTTCTCAAGGATTTAATTTCTTTTCATCAACTTCTATATGATCTATGAGAAACCGAAGCAGCAACAGTAATGGGGATATCTCTGTTTGAGAGCGATTAAAGGTTGCAGACTGAAGACTAAAGGGAGAGTAGTCCGAAAAGGAAATGATTTTTCCTCCCATCCACTAAGATAATACATTATTAAAACTTTATCCCCTTTTAAAAGTGATATATAAATTTGAACTTTGAAGGTCTGGAAATGGATAGCTCTCCTTAATTAGGTTAATTATTAATTGGTCAATTTAATGTGGACAAGGGGCATCTGCTATGACAGCAACCATGGGCTCCCTTCTGCTTAGTGCTTAAGCTCTCTTCTGGGATAGGCTGAAGAGTAAAGAAGAAAAAGGAAAAGTTAAAAAAGGAAGAGTAAAGAAGGAAAAGGGAAGGGAAAGGGAAAAAAAAAGGAGAAAAATAAGGGGAGAAAGAATAATAACAGTAGATGGGAAATCCTTGGAAGTTAATTTTGGAAATACAAAGTAGATTGTATTAGATTTTTAATTATAATTTAGTTACATTTGAATTAAGGAGATGAAAAACTTAATGCTATGTTTTGTTGGAATAGAGTTTGAGAAAGAAAATAGAGGAAAAAACAAAAGGAAAGAAATATGAAAAATTATAAAATTTTTCTTTTATTTGAGTGTTAATGAAAAAATTTAAAATAAAATAAATAAATTTGTGATCAAAAATGGACTTTTTCCTAAATCTTTCCATCTTTTCTCAAGAAAAATATAAAGATGGTATTTTAAGATTTTTTATTTTTTTCTTGACTTTTTTTTTTGACTTTTTATGATATCAATGTTAGAGTACATGATATGTATTATTAGCTCTAATCTTTTAAGTATTTTGAAAATTGATTGTTTAATATAGTCTTAAAGTCTTGTTTGACATGAGGTCATATATTTGAACCTCAATGTGTGCATATTTATTATTAATCCTAAAATTGCTACTTTTTTCCTTAACTTATTAAGTATATATATATTTTTTTATAAGTAAAGAGAAATACATTAAACAGAAAGAGGAGACACCAAACTAGTGCCCTCTACGTAAACAGGGAGTACACAAAAGCAGTCCATAGAACCAAGGAAGGGGAAAAAACAACCCCTACCCTTACTTAGATCCTAGCCACTCAAAAAAGCTAACAAGAGAACAAGGGCTCAAAACTATAAACACCCTAACCTAAGACCACATATTACATATAAAAGAATGTTTTAGCCTTTGGAGTGAAAACACCTCATCCCCAAAAGCCAACAAATTTCTTTCCTTCCATATTGACCAAAATATACATAAGGGGGCCATTTGCCACGCCTTTTTACGGGTTTTCCCCACAAATGCTCTATGCCATCCAAGGAGAGTTTCCTTAACTGAACTAGAGAGAACCCAAGCCACATCAAAGAGAGAAAAAAGAAGATTCCACAATGCCCGCGTCTTAACACAATGAAGTAAAAGGTGATCCACCGTTTTTGTTTCAGAAAGGCAAAGAAAACACCTATTTGCCAAAGAGTACCCCCTCATCTGGAGTTGCTCCAAAGTTAAGATTTTGCCTCAGGAGGCTTCCCAACACCTATTTGCCAAAAAGTAAAACTAGATAGAGTGCTTCGAATTAGGGTGAGTCTTCCCCCTTTTGATATATACTGTCCCTTCTACATAACCAGCCTTTTCCGAAACCTCTCTTCAACACTATCCTACACCACCTTTGATTTAAAGGGTGCCCCCAAAGGCAAACCCAAATAATAGGAAGGCAAACCACCCACTTTGCAGCCCAACTCCAAAGTTAAATCCTCTATATCATTCAATCTCCCCATCAAAATAAGCTTACTCTTGTCCAAGTTAACTCTCAACCCTGAGCAAGCCTCAAACCACATGAGAAGCCAGCTTAGATTCATTGACTGATCCTGAGACTCCTCACAAAACACCAAGGTGTCATCCACAAAAAAAACAAGTGAGATATCAGAATCCCTTCTCCACCCCTACCTCTTACTCTCCACCCTGATAAAAAGCCCCCACTAATGGCCCTTCTCATTAAGCAACTAAACACCTCCATAACTATCACGAACAAATAAGGGGATAAGGGGATAAGGGGTCTCCTTGTCTCAAACCCCTTGAACTTTGGAAAAATCCTGAGGGAGAACCATTTATAAGAATAGAATATCTTACAATAGAGATACACCACTTTATCCACTTAATCCATCTCTCCCCAAAGCCCATTTTTTTGAGCACCGCCAACAAGAACTTCCAACAGACGTGATCATAGGCCTTCTCTATATCCAACTTGTACATCACACCCCCTTGATTGCTTTTCAACCTGGAATCCACAACCTCATTGGCAATAAAAAATGCATCAAGAATTTGTCTATCCTTCACAAAGGCATTTTGGGGTTTCGAAATCACTTTTCCCATTACCTTCTTGATTCTATTTGCCAACACCTTGGCCAACAACTTGTAAAGGCTTCCCACAAGGCTAATCGGTCTGAAATCTTTCAAATATTCTGCACCTCCCTTCTTAGGGACTAAAACCAAGAAGGTGGCATTTAGAGATTTAACAAATCTGCCCCTTTCATGAAATTATCTAAAAAAGCCCATAATCTCAATCTCTTTACCACATCCCACCCAAAAAGCCAAAATGCCATGGTAAAACCATCCGACCCTGGGGCTTTGTCTTTGCCTAGATCTGTAAGAGCTTCAAACACCTCTTTCTTCGAGGAAGGATTCTCCAACCCCTCAGTCTCATTGTTATCTAACCCCATAAAGGACAACCCGTCAATACTAGGGCGTCACCCCTCTTCTTCCGAGTACAACTTTTGAAACGCCTCCACCACACTGTTTTTTAAATTATTTTCCTCTGAGTGCCAATAACCATTAACTTTCAACCTGGACATCCAGTTTCTTCTACTATGAGCATTCGTCATCCTATGAAAAAATATGGTATTATTGTCCCCTTCCTTCAACCACAACTCCCTAGACTTCTGCCTCCAAAAAATCTCTTCCCTCATCACCTAAGACTTATGGGACTCCCTTGCTCCATTTCTTGCTTCACATTCTTCCATATTTAAAGCTGCATATTTCTCATTTTCATCCCAATACTCAACCTGCATAAGAACTTCACCCTTTTTAGTCTCAATTATCTCAAACTCTTCTTTATTCCAAATCTTCAGAATATTTTTAAGGGCCCTCAATTTAGCATCTAAAATGTAGCAGGATGTCCTTGTAAATTTTAAACTTCCCCACCACATCTTCATCTTGTCTTTGAAACCCTCCTCTTCCAACCACATATTCTCAAATCTGAAAGGGGAAGGTCCCTTCTTCAACCCTCCTCTTTTTAGGAGGACCGAGAAATGATTCGAGACATGTCTGGGGAGAATATTTTGCACAACCCCATTGCACAGATTATCCCAGTTGTCTGTCACTAAGAACCTATCCAGCCTCGACTGGACCTGGTTATTCAAGCCTCCTCTCCAAGTAAACGGTCCTCCCATTAAAGGAAAATCCCTCAATTCCAAATCCTCTAACAGTTCTGAGAATCTCCTCATTGAAGCAGTAAGCCCACCTTCCCTACTGCGTTCTTCTGGAAACCTTACAAAATTGAAATCCCCTCCCACACACCAAGGGTCACTCCATAGCCCTTTAACTGACCCAAGTTCTTCCCAGAAATCCTCTCTATCTCTACTACATACTGGCCCATACCCACCAGTGAACACCCATACTACACCATCCACACAATTTTTAAACCGACACGAAATTGAGAAAACCCCTTCTTCCCAGCCAACCAGCTCCACTAGTCTATTGTCCCAGAATACCAAAATACCCCCAACTGCACCCCTATAATTGACTGCTCTCCACTCTATGTTTCTTCCCACCCCTAGACTACGAACATGCCTCGTAGTCATTTCTTTAATTTTAGTTTCCTGTAAACAAACCACGCCTACTCTCTGGGATTTAATGACTGACTTGATAATCTTCCTTTTATCCATATTATTAGCCCTTATAACATTCCATGATAGAATTCTTATCTTCATTTACACCTTGATCCTGAAGCCCCTCCAAAAATACCCACACTAGAACCTATTTTTGTTTTTTTGTAGCTAATAGTCCACTCCAGCTTCTTGAGTTCCCTACTGGATTTTGAAGATTTTAAACTCGTCTTCCTAGTCACCCCTTCCTTACCCTTTTACTCAATTCTCCCCTTCATTCTCCTTAAGAAGTACAAAATTTCCTCTTCGAAGCCTTTCGTCTGCATACCCAAGCAGTGACTGAACCTCGCAAGATTTCTTGAACTCCACCCTTCATCATTTCCCCCTTCTTCCAGGTGATAGATACTCCTTTTCTCAAAAGGACTCGTAAAGTCCAACCCACTGGGACAAAAGCTAACCCATTCCCTATCTCAGCGTCAACCGAGTCCTAAGAAGATTCACTCCAGCCTCCGAAAGCCAACGTAGCTCTGTTCCACCCCACGCTTGGTACAAACTGACCCAACTCCCCTTCCACTCCATAATCAACCCCCTTCGATGCCTCTACAGCCTCGGCGTAGCCCCAAAGAGAAGAAGAAGAAGAGGATTCCCGAAGCCCCAAAATAGAAGAGGAAATAGGAACAACGTAATACCTGGAAGCCTCCTTCATCAGAGCCTCGTCGGTGACCCTCCGACGACTCGGCGTCAACTCCATGGCGACTTCAACTTCAACAGCCAAGAGCTCCGCATCCATTCCTCCTACACCCTCCGCGAGAGCAGACAGACCCCTAGTCGAGGAGGGTCGCTCCAAAAATCTTGTGCATGCCTTAATAAAAGTGGGCCTCGGAGACCCACCCCAGCCCGCCTTTTCAAAGCTGATGGACAATGGGCCTTTGGCCCAAACCACTTCACCACTTAAGCCCAAGCAGCCATTCTCTTTGAAAGCCTTCCCATGTGTAAAGAATGCTACTTTATTTCTTCAATTATTAAGTCCATGTGTAAAGACCATATACATAAGATAAAGTTTTAGAGTACATGATACATATTATGAACACAAATCTTGGTTTTAATTTCTCTTTTTATGTTCAACGGATATTTAAGGAAATGAAAGAAGATTTGTGTATATTTTCGAATGGGAAAAGTGAGTTTTGATTTACTAATTTGAAAAAAAAAATATAGAAAAAGAATTCCAACTTATACAGGTAAGTTTTATCTTCGTCAATTTAAAAATATTTTAAAATATATGCACTTTTTCATAAGTTAGAAATTTATTTCTTAAAATACCTATTTAATTGATAATATTAAATAAAATTATCAAAAAATTAATTTATTATTTTAGTTTGACAAAAGTATTTTATAAATCAATATATTAAAATTTTTTCTTATATAATATGAGATACAAATCATTTTGAAAAAAATTCTCCAAGATCCTCTAAGTGATAAATAAGATCTTTTTAAATAATTATGAATTAAACTAATTTTATTTTATTTTTTTATATATGAAATAAAAAAGGAATAATAAATTCATGTTATATTTGATTTATGAAAAGTTAAAGAAAATGGTTTTCTTATATTTATATGCTATGAAAAGTACCAAAAAATATTTCAAAAAAAGGGAGGAAAATTTTTCCATAGAATTTTTTTTTTTTGTTTTTTTTTTCTTTCTCTATTTCTTTTTCTCTATTTTCTTTCCTTCAAATTTATTGGGAATCAAACATACCTCCAAAATTTACTAAAAATAATTTATTTCCTTCAAATCTCATTTATATTTTTCTTCATTTTTCTTTGATTTTCCATTTTTCCTCTTCATTTTTGTTTTTTATTCTTTTCTTCCAATTATTATTTTTTGACTCGGTTTTTCACAGCCTAGTACATATGGCGGGGATACAAGGGAATTTCTCATAGCAAGTACTTTAGGTTAACAAGCTGAGCTGAACTCAGCTCACAAAGTTCCAATCAAATGGGTTGTCCCATTCACCAAAAGAAAAATTGTTTCTCCCCATTCTGCATAAAGCAATCAGGAGTTCTCTGTCCTCATAATTGTCTATATGGGTTGATCCTTCACACCTGAATGAAGGAATATGTGAAGCAAGCTCCAATATCTCAGCATCACTCTCCTCAAAAAGAAAGCAGTCCCTCACGTCTAACCTCACAAGCTCTCTGCAGCACCGCAGTATCATCACTAGATTCATCTTCTCAATGGTTGCTCCTTTTAGAAACAAGTGCTTAATCTTTGGCAGATGCGTGACAATGGCGGACGCTTCATTGGCCCCGACGTAGGACTTTGGAAGCATTAGCTGAAAGAAATTCTTGCAATGAAGACTGATTTGAATGAGGATCTCTGGTACATAATGGGGGGCCCACATCAGTCTCAATACTTCAAGATTTTTCCAGTTTCTGATCAGCTTGGGAATGACACTTGCATTTTTGAGAGATAGAGAACCATGGAGACCGAAAACCTTTAAAGCAGGACACCTGAAAAAACACAAAGAAAGAGAAACTCTACTGTTTTAAAAAACGGAAAACTGTTTTTCTAACTCAAAAACATATTTGATAATTTTTTCTTCATAGGATATAGTTTTTTGAGAACTTGTAATGTTCTGAAAATGTATCTTATTTGTTTCTTAAAGGATATTTAAAGAAATAATTGTATGAAAATAAAGCATCATGGAAAAAACTTACTTTTAAGAAATATTTAGAAACAGAGAAAATAAGTTGAAAACATTCCAAATTCCTAAATCGACTTTTCTTTTAGAAAACATTAAAGAAATGTTTCTTGAAACAACTCCCCAAAACTATTTTTGGAGAATTGTTTTTGAAAATGTTCCCAAATAGGTCTTATTATTTTCCTTTGATAGAAAATTTTAGGTAACTTACTGATTAGCAGCATACTCCAACCCTTATTCACTGCAGCGGTAGGGCAGCATAAGAGTAGTAGCACATCTACTGCTGCGATTGACGATGAACTTTATGAATGAAGTGATAGGAATTTCCTTTTGATATTCCTTCATTATCCTGTCTGCAAATGCCTCGAAGTTTTCTGGAAAAATAAGGTGTTGCCAGCACATAGGATGGAGGGTTGCTTTATACCAAACTTGCATACCAAGGGTACATCCAACAACAGTGTCTCCATTCCCACTTTCTGAAATACATTCACCAAACAGTTGATGTTTAACTCCTCCCACTTTCTTCGATCCCCAATCTGAGAAGATGAAAAATCTAGAGTTATTTCTTCTTCATGGATTCAAATTCAATATAAGATGTATCCTATATATTTATATTTATAGATTCATGGCATTATAAGAAAGTTACAGTGTTTGGGACTCCACACACTTACGAAGTTGATATGATCAGGATGGACTAAGCCTTGGACAGTTTTCCACCAAGATTCTTCGGCTAGAATTTGAAGAAAGCAAAATATGGAAATAAAAACAACCTTAGCGAGTTTGGAAGTGTTTCTATTTGGAGTAGTTTTAGTCAGAAGTGTTTTCTATAAAAGAGTTTTTGAAACAATCACCTATCAAGTATTGTTTACGCGGAAAGCACTACAAGTGCTTTTCAAATTTTTTTTAAAAATGTTTTCTAAATTTTTTCTAAAGGTTGGTTTTTCTTTTCCAAAATCGCTTTTTTAGTAAAAGTACTATTTTTTAAGGTCAATGACAAATAGAGAGAGTATTTGATAGTATTTAAAACTCTTTTATCATAAAAATTGCTTTTAGAGAAAACTCAGATGTTTAGTAAAATTCAGAAAACATTTCTAAAATGTTGAAAAATCACTTATAGTACTTCTTGAAAAAACATTTGATAAATGATGCTCTTAAAAATATTTTTGAAGAACATATTTTAATTAAAAACATTTCAAATGGAAACAACTTCCTAACACACCCTTAACTTCCATATGGTGGTAATTTTAGAAAACGTTTCTAATATTTTTAACACTTCACATTTTTTATCTTTCAAATATTAGAAAAATTAGAAACATTTTTTGGAATAACTGAAAAATACACTTTTAATGTTATAGAATTCATTCGCTTTTGCGTGTTTTCACTAAAGGAAAAATTGCATGCATAAAAGAACTAATAACATAAATATATATACCAGTACTTTGTTGTCGTCAATTTTAGGAAAATCATTTGAGAGCTTGGATGAAGTCTCCCCATTATTTTTACCATCATCACCCACCTCCACTGCATTAGTCTCTTTTGTTAGCAAAGCAGTTGCTTCAAGTACCCGTAAGGGTGCTGGTTCTTCCTCCAAATATATTTCTACACAGTACACTCCAGATCTGCTGGGCACTTCCAACAAAAGTTCCACCCCCTCATCATTCTTTATAGGGATCGGTTTATACTCCTGTGAAGAAATAGGATATCTGCATATGATGTTCAACTCAAAATCCTGTCTGTCGATGGCGGTGGTTGCATAGATTTTGTCCAACAATCCAGCATAGGTAGTTCCATGGAACACCTTAATAGGCATGGCATTCACCTTGGCACCTTCGTAAACAACATCATTCGATTCCTTTTTCACTCTCCCGTTCCAATAGCAATTCACTGCAACACCCGTCACAGCCATGATCTATACCATTCAGAGCCACAATATTAGAGAAACTATTGTGCATATAGAATTTAGATAACAAATGGCTAGAAAAAGTAATCGAAATGACTGAGATTTTGTCTAAATTTCAGTGATTTTCAGCAAGAATTTAAAGCAATTGGTCATCAAACATACTGACCAAACTGTAAGTATTTTCAACAAATCATTCACACAGACCACAACTGCAATCCAACCCAAATATAAATGGGTTCTCAAACCCATTTCTGTGTAGAATTTTCTAACTGTTTTACATCAATTTTCATTACTCCATTAATATAAGATATTATATTTTCTGAGGTTGCTCGCTTCGAAAAATGACCGGATTGGTGGATTGATGCTTGAACCTCATCCGTGAACTAAAATTCAATATCCCAAAGAGAAAAACCGACCACTAGCCAAGTCATACATATTGAGTACAAGCAGCAAAATCTTCACAAATGAAGAGAAAGAAGAAATGTAAAACAATGGACTTACCTGAAGGTGATGAGAAACTGAAGCAACAAAAGCAGTGGGGAGAACTCAGAGGAGAGAGAGAGAGAGAGAGAGAGAGAGAGTAAAGTTAATCAATTCAGTGAGAATTTTCTTTTGCAATTTAAAAGCACATGTTCTTTATTCTAAGGAGCTCCTGCTGAAGCTTCCTTGTGGGATTGGCTGAAGAATAAAGAAGGAAAAGCAAAAGGAAAAAGAAAATAGAAGAATAAAAAAAAGGGAAAAACCTTGTAGGCACAAATGTTTACATCCCTCTTTAAATTGTGTAATATCTTATCATGATTTTTTTTTATTTTATGAGAATTACTTTCCATATGCTAATTCTTCTTCGAGAAAAAAGAAAAAAGGCTCAATGCTCAATGCCCATAAGCTCCATCAGAGAATGCTTAATGCATGATTGATCTTTTGCATTAAGATATCAAGTAAACAAAGTGGAAGACAATTACCAATAGAAGCCAAAAGTCAAATATAATTATATGTTTAGCTCAAAGCAATATTTATAAAGACATTACACAAAAGTCGAACAATATTAGCATATTTTGCAGTCTAGGTAGAGCAGCATTAACTCTTCAGAGTCACTAGTAATTTGTCTTACATTACATAAAGAGGCACACAAGCGAGTTTTTCATAGCGCTTTAGCTTATTAACAAGCCCACCTGAATCTCAACTGAAATCACAAACCGTCAAACAAATCATCATAATCGAATAAATCATAAACACAGTCATCGTGATTAATTTGATCGCAGTATAGCTCATGGTCAAGCCTGCGGTCACGCAGATAACTGGTTTCTATCTCAGGTATTATGCCCGACCCTTCACACATGAATACAGGAATATGTGAAGCAAGCTCCAATATCTCGGCATCATCATCACAAAAACCAAAGCACTTCCTGACGTCTAAATGAACTAGCTGTTTGCAGCCCTGCAATATCATCACTAGAGCTTCCTTCTCAAAAAATGAGGAATGTAGATCCAAGTACTTGAGTCTTGGCAGTAAGGCCACGATGGCCGATGCTTCATCTTTCTCAATGCCGGCATATGGAGCTGATAGCCAAATGAAGTTGTTGCAGTGAAGACCGATCTGTGGTAGGACAGATTTCATGTGAAATTCCCCTATATGAAATTTCCCTAGTCTCATCATTTCCAAGCTTTTCCACTTGCTTATTTTTGGAATAATATCTTCGATAGAAAAATTATTAAAAACCACATCCAAACCCTTTAATCTGGGACACCTACAAATCACAATTCACTTCATAAGTACTGCTCTGTAGAACTATAACTTAAAGTAAAATGATGATATTTTTCAATATAATAATGTAAAAGCCAAGATGCCTTACTCGTTTGCAATATACTCCAGTGCCTCCTCGGTGCAGTCTTTGGGGAGTTTGATGATTGTGGCACATCCACCGCTACGGTTAACTATGAACTTCATGAATGCAGTGACAGACAAGTTTTCTTGATATGTAGTCACTAACCTCTCTGCAAAACCCCTGTCGGGGCTATCTTCTTCCCATATATCGTCAGATTTGATGTATTCAGGAAAAATAAGATGCTCCCAGCACTGAGGTTCGCGGCTCGCTTTATACCAAGGCTTGCATACAAAGGGAACATCCAACAACAACGACTCCATTCCCAGTCTTCCAAATACATTCACCAAAATATCCATGTTTAACTCTTCCCATTTTCGTCCCTCCATCTGAGAGTACAAATTAAAAATCATATTTCAAATTTATCATATTTTCTAATGCTATTTCATACTGGTTTTTTATTTCTATTCCAAACGTGCCCACCCAAACATTATATATATGATAATGTTCTCTTTCAAAATTTGTATTTATTTTAATTCATCTGTAAAAGATGATGGGGTTGATGGATAGAATCTTGAACCTCAAATCGATCTAACTCAACATGGGTAATTTGATTATCAACTAAAATTAAACATCTCAAAAAAAAAAATTCAAAGAAGGAACATATAAAAAAAAAAAATGCAGCAAAATTTGATGAATGAAGAGAAAGAAGAAATGCAAAATAATGGATTTACCTCAAGCTAATCTGTGAGAAACTGAAGCAGCAAGAAAAAAACGCAGAAAAATTGGATGAATATTGAGGAGAAAGAAGAAACTGAAGCAGCAAGAGTTGTGGGGTGATCACAGTCACCAAAGAGAGGGTAAAGCCGTAAAGGTAAATCAGTGAGACTTGTCTTCGCTGATTTGACTAAAGACCAAAGAGAGAAGACTGCGACAAAAAATAAAATAAAATTTAAAAAATTAAAAAATTAAATATTTGACTGCTTGATTAAGAGTTTGCAGCGTTTTTGTAATACTTTTCATAACTCTCAACCACTTTAATGTATTCTAGTGCTACCATTACAAAGTTAAAAGGTCAAATTTTTTATTTATTTTTTCAATTCAGGGTGGTTTTTTTAATACATTTTCCTTAAAAACAACACTTTTTTATATATATATATATAAAATATATATAGGAATTTTTATATATAAAGTTAGAAGTTACCTTATTGTTCTTTTTTTAAAAAAAAAAAATTATTTAAAAATTTAAGGAAGTAAAAAGTTTTAATTTTCTCAAATTCTAAAAATTTTAAAAAATATTTTAAAAAATCTAAGATAAATTTCCATTTTTTATGTAAGAGTTTTTACATTTTATATATTAGTTTTTATTTTTTATTTTTTATTTTGATATATTAAATTTTAATTTATAAATAAGCTCGGTATTTGTCTTTATTTTAATATATTACAAAAAAATAGATTAAAAAAAATTCAAAATGATTTAAAAGTCACCTTATCTTATCTTTAATTTTGAGCTATTACAATTTAATTGATAAAGATCATAACAAGGGATTAATTACTAGCTACTTAATAACTTAAGTCTTAGCTTAAGTGAAAACTTATAATAATAAACTGTATTGAAAAAGTATGAATTTAAAGCTTTGTTGTCCTATTGATTTTTTAAGTTTAGAAAAGGGAGACCATTCCTTAGTGTATAAGTAATGGGTGAATTTACGGAGGACAAGTGACATTTGCTGGGACAGCCACCATGTGCTCCCATGGACCTTTGAAAGGAAGACCTCTCCTTATGGCTTAAGCTGTCGTCTAGGATTGGTGAAGAGTAATAAAGAAAGAAAATGGAGAAATTTTGAAGGAAAAAAGAAAAAGGAAAAAGTAAAAAGGGGAGCTTTCAAACAGTTTTAAAATAGAGTTTTTGAAAAGAAAACTTTTATATGAAGAAAATTGGAACATCATTGTTTTTAAAATGTGTTTTGTAATCATTTTCTATATTTCTATTATTACTTTTTAAAATAATTCTTAGAAAATAAATGAAAACAATAAAAAAAAAAGGTTAGGGCCTGTTTGGTTGTTGTTTTTGAAAACTATTTTGGAAAACAGTTTTTGAGAACAGTTTTTAAGAACAGTTTTTGGTGTTTTTCCAAAAAAAATTGTGTTTGGAAACTGAATTTTAAAAAACAGTTTTTGTTCTCAAAAACAAAAAAACATGTTTGGTTGAGTTAATAAAAAAAAATTTAGAACAAATAAAACAAAAAACACGTTTGAAAGATGTTTTTTTTTCTTTTTCAATTAATAAAATATTTTCTTCAAGTAATTTTATATTATAAATTTATAAATAATTTTTAGATATATAGTTCATCTAAATTAAAAAAATTATTTATTTTATTAATTTTAAAATAAAAATATTTTTTTATATTTTTTTAAAATAAATCAAACATAATAAAATTATTTTTATTAATATTTTTTTTATTTAATCTTTAACTTTATTAAAAATTATAGCATATTTTATTAAGTTGAGATAAATTTGTTCTTAATTTTTTTTTATCTCTTTTTCTCACTCGGGCATCAAGAAGCCCTTTTCTGAAGTTGCCCTCCAGCCGGGAAAATCCCCTTTTCTCACTCTGCCACTCTCAATCCTCGCAGGTACTAATCTAATCATGTTATTATTATTTTTTTTCAACCTCCGTTTGATTCCCAAAAAAATCCATGCCCCATTCAATTTCCGGGAAAATTCATCCTCGTTTGATTTCCGAGAAAATCCATGCAAAACCCCCAAGAAAAAAAAAATTGCTTTTCTTTTGCTCACTGTGTTTTCTGGATCCGTTTTAGAGGTCTCCTTGCTATTGTGCTATTGGATTTAAATTTCACGAACCCTGAATCAAAAATGAGAAATGGGAAAAATCAAGAAGAGGCGACGGGACTGTGCTGGAGATGAGATGAGAACGGGAAGGAAAAAAAAACACGGAGAACAAATGATTTTTTTGTTGTTTAATTTGTTCTGTAAACAGTAAAAAAACGGGGAAAACAACATTTTGTTGTTCTCTAAACAGTGCCATTTTGAGAACACGGGGAACAACAAAAACAAAAACGACTCTCTCAACCAAACGAGTTTTTGGTGTTTTTTGTTTTCAAGAACAGAAAACAGTTCTTGAAAACACTAAACAAACAGGCCCTTATATTTTTTATGTTTTATAATATGTTTTAAAAATAACTTTTTTATATAATATTTTATTTTTAGCCATTATCCACATTATGAAACCAAGGTTTGGTTGATATTAGTTTTGATGATAACAAAATAAGGTTTGAAATTAATATTATATTTCAAGTGTGATTAGACAAGAAGATTTCTAAAGTAGTAATCACAAAGACAAAATCAAGTTAAAGAAAAATCAATAAGAAGAAGAAGATCTTAAAGAGAAGTTCTTTTCAAGACCGAAGCTGCATAAGATCTTTTTATAAGGTTGTTGATACACTAGGTTTTTTCATGCATTACATTCTTTACTTATGCATCAAAATCATCTAAGAGTTATTTCGTTTTAAATCCTTTAAAATTAGATGATTTCATGTTTCGATTAAAACCTTGTGTCAAATGTTTTCCAAACTTGTTTAAAAAGTTTTAAGTTGAAAAGAATGGTTGTTGAGCAAAAACCGGCTCAACCGGTTAAACCAGTCGAGGAGCAAGTCGACCTCCAACTCAATCAATCTAGGAGCAGGTTGACCCCCAACTCAACCGGTCGAGGAGTAGGTCGACCCCCAATTTAACCGGTCAAGGGGTGCAAAAAACTTTTTCTTTCTTCCAGAACGGTTATTCAATCGGATGAGGAACCGATTGACCCTCACCTCAACCTATTGAGGTCCAGTTAAGGGGCAGTCGAGGTCCAATGGTCACCTGCCAAACATTAAATGCTAACAGTAGTCAATCGGTCGAACCCCCAACAACTATTTTGGTCATTTTCTTTTATAAAAAGACTTCAATCTTCATTATTTCATGAGCTTAACCTTCCTAAATTTTTCTTGAAATATATTTGAGCCTTGGGAAAGTGTTTTTTAGTGCACCATTGTTCTAAAACTTGTATATCTTTAGTGCACCATTCAATCCTAATTTTTCTTATATCATTTGAGCCTAAAGTTTTGTACTAGAATTTTGTGAAATTATTTGTACATCTTTGAGAGGAAAAATCTAAGTATGAGGTATCACTTAGGGATTCTCAAGTGTGTGGTATCACTTGAAAGGTTGTTCAAGAGTGGGGTATCTCTTGAGAAGTGTAAAGGGCGTTTAGAGCCAAAAGTCTAAGAGGGTGTATTGAAACCATAATTCAATTATATTGCTTGAAAGCTTGGTTTAGAAGTTTTGAATTAGTGGAACCTCAAGTTTAGGATTGAAGTTAGAAGAAAGTAGATGTAAACCGGGTTAAGCCAAACCACTATAAAATTTGTGTTTGCATTCTTTTTTTCTACTCTTTTACTTTATACGCATTTGTCTTTATATTGTTTTATTATATACTTGTATATAATTATTTCTTACATTCACATAATTTAAATTTACAAAAAGAGACCATCATTCTATTCACTCTCTTCTAAGGTGATTACCATAAGTTGGATTAACTTAATTTTTTTAACACACATTTTTATAATTATTTTCTTAACATAACCCTTAAAAAATAAGTGAAAATAACTAAAAATAACTAACAGACATCTCTAATTTTTTTTTTTTGTTTTTAAAATGATAAAATTATTTTTTATTTTCTAGTAATTAAACATGTTTTTTATTTTTTTTTTATTTAAGAGAATTAGTTGTTAAATAGGGCCTTCAAAACAAGTCCAAGAACCACTCCCACTTCAAAATCAATGGACGAAATTAGGTCTTGTGACTATCCAAAAATTTGTAATAAATATTATTTAGTAACCCCTGCTACCACTATAAAGTAACAATGATAACAATATTTTATTATGATGAAGATAATGAATTGATTAGTAGAAAGATTAATTTCACTCGCTTTTTTTTGAGTTGTGTTAAATATATCTAATCATCGTTATTTTGAATATCTATCAAATACTTTATATATTTTTATCATTTATTATTTTCAATTATCTCTCTTTTAACTCAAAATAAAGAAATATATTGTGATTAACGGTATTTACTCCAAATCTTAGGAAGGTAAGTAAAATTTATTTGTTGGTGGAACCCATGCTGAAACTCCATTGAAGTAAAACTAAATATTTTTTCGCCTAGCGTCAGTTTAAAGTAAAACAAAGTATAGTTAGTGATGATATTATGAATTGCTCTTTTTGAACCATGGAATAAATGCTTTCCACGTATGATCTTTTAGATTATGTTTGATTCTTAAAAATTACTAAAAAAAGAAAAAAAATTAAAAAAATGTTTGATTTCACTAAATTTCCAAAATCCAACATCTTTTCCCATCACATGAAATTTTTATCACAATTGTTGGTATTCCACAGTAGAATTTATTCTCCCATTCTTTATTTATTTTTTCTTTTCATTTCTTAAAACTCAAGTAAGTATTGTATTGGTCTCATACATCAATGCCACTTGTCCCCCTTTATGCCTTGGAAAAATATTAAGGCAGAAAAATTCAAAGAAAATGGGTAGAGAAATTGTCCTCAACAAATGGCTCGATTATTTCTCTAAAATATAGGTGGTGCAAAAATATTTTCACTTCATAAAAAGTTATACGTCATTTCCTTATGTTGACAACATGCAGGTGTCTTAGGTGTCCATGCCTATGGGTTTTAAATTCTGTGGGCCTTGGTCTGGGCCGTCACATTGTCATCCAAAGCCCTGTATGACCCCATTTCAGTTTGATTTTGGACCTGCTCCAATTTTAAAGCCTTGAGGACTATGCATTTTATACAATAACAGCATCAGTGGCTTGATAGGGAGAAGTATAATGCATTTTAAAGTTGTAAAGAGCTTTAAATGAATATTTACAGGTCGTTACACATTGTATTGAAGTCGATCATCACTAAGAAAAATGTGGAGTTTGGGCACTTATTAACTCTATGGGCATGACAAGGATGTCAAGTCCATATCGGATAATGAATATGGTATCTCACATCACCCAAAAAAGGAAGTTTGTTGGTATGTATAAAGGGTTTTAAAAATGTATGGTTTATTGGATTTTAAATCTATATATCCCATGGATACTAAAACAACAAATCCAGTGCGGCAAGAAGGATAAAACATGAACAATCAATAAAATAATCCATGCTCAAATAAAGAGTCACAATATCCATGTGTTTGCTTGATAGCAAATCAGTAATTTAAAAAAAAAAAAAAAAAACTCTCATTCTCATCTAATTCAACATCACTCCACTGCATATGAAAATGAACCTTCAAATTGGATCTAATGATCAATTGTATGAATCAATATCAAACCAAGAAATGGATTGATGGACACAAAAAGAAATTCTAGCTCTAGAATTTTTTTTTTTCCTAAAAGCTCTCTTAAGAATTAAAATTAATTAACATAAGAAGAAAAAACATGTATGAGATGACACACAAAATAGGATGATAGATTCACCTTAAATTAGGCAACGTGATGGATGAATAGGCTATCATCATTTAAGAAAATTAAGATCTAATCTTCTCAAATGACTTTTAATGATTAAGTACGTTTGATATAATTTTCATGTTGCAATGAAATAATGTTGCTCTAAAATCCAAGATGAGTTGTTCAAATAATAGCTTTTAAGATAAGGCTTGTGGGATTTGATCCTGAATGCCATATGATGTTTGACCCCACCCCATTGCACCAATTGACTTCAAGTGAGATGATCAAAGTCTGATAAAAAAATTGATATCATAATTCCGATGACAAGAGTGTCCGATTGATTTTATGTACACAATCAAAGTCATATCACATTATCTATAGACCCATTGACCTTCTGAAAACTTATGGCTTTGATCCTAAATCCCCATAAGCTCCATTAAAGATTGTTCATGCATGATTGATCTATTGCATCAAGACTTCAAATAAACAAAGGGGAAGAAAATTATCAATAGAAGCCAAAGTCAAATACAATTTAATTTTGTAGTTGAAAGCATTATTTATAAAGACATTACACAAAACTCTGGCTAGAACAACATTAACTCTTTGGAGTCACTAATAATTCGTCTTGCATAACATAAAGAGGCACACAAGAGATTTTCATTGTGCTCTAACTTATTAATAAGGCCACTTGAACCTCAACTGAATTCACCAACCCTCAAATTAATAAATCATCAAAATCTTAGGAAGGTGAGTAAAATTTACTTGTTGGTAGAACCCATGCTAAAACCCCATTGAAGTGAAACTAAATGTATTTTCACCCAATGCCAATTTAAAGTTAAGTAGAGTATGGTTAGTGATGATATTATGAATTACTATTCTTGAACCATGGAACAATGTGTACAAATTTTCTCAAACATTGCTTTCTACATATGATCTCTTAGATTATGTTTAGTTCCTCTAAATTATTAAGAAAAGAAAAAATTGTTGAAAAAAAATGTTTTTATCATGATTGGCTTTACAATGGAAAATACGAAAGAAAATAAAATATAATTAAAATTAATTAAAATTTTATATATTTTAAAATTATGTATTCTTTATATGAAGAAAGAAAATAAATGAATTAAATTTGAAGAAATATATAAAAATAATTTATTGACTTTGAATCTATTTTTTATTTTCTTTCACTTATTTTTTTCCTTGAACTTTCCTTCTTATTTTTTTTCTCTCATATTTTCGTCCAAATCAAGAAATAGGTTGATGAACACAAAGAAATTCTAGCTCTAGAATTTTTATCCAAAATGCTCTCTGAAGAAAATTAATTAAGATAAAAAAGGAAAAATACATGTGATTACACTCAAAATATGATGACAAATTCACCTTAAATCAAGCAACCAGACGGATGTATAGGCTATCATCACTTTATGAAAATTAATTCTTGTTTCATATAATTTTCATGTTGCAATGAAATAATGTTGCTTTAAATCGAGGATGAGTCATCCAAATAATAGTTTTTAAGACAAGACTTACGGGTTTGATCTTGAAAGCCATATAATGTTTGACCCACCCTACTACACCAATTGATTTCAAGTGAGATGATCAAAGTCTGATCCAAAAATTGATATCATAATTCCGATGATAAGAGTGTTAGATTTCATGCACACAATCAGAGTCGTACCATATTATCTTTGGACACATTGACCTTTTGAAAACTTATAGCTTTGATCCTAAATGCCCATAAGTTCCATGAAAGATTGCTCATGCATGATTGATCTATTGCATCAAGACACCAAATAAACCAACGGGGAGAAAGTTACCAATAGAAACCAAACTCAAATATAGTTTTATTTTGTAGTTGAAAGCATTATTTACATAGACATTACACAAAACACAAAACAATATTAGCATATTTTGCAGCCTAGCTAGAACAACATTAACCCTTCGGAGTCCATAATAATTCGTATTACATTACATAAAGAGGCATGCAAGATATTTTCACAGTGCTCTAGCTTATTAACAAGCCCACTTGAACCTCAATTGAATTCACAAGCCCTCAAATTAATAAATCATCAAAATCAAAATCAAAATCATAAACACAGTCGTCATGATGAATTTTATCGCAGAATAGCTTGTGATCAACCTCGAGGTTATACACAGGAGCGGATAGTGCCCCAAGTCCTATGCTCGACCCTTCACACATGAATGAAGGAATATGTGAAGCAAGCTCCAATATTTCGGCATCATCACCACGAAAACCCCAGCAGTCCCTGATGTCTAAATGCACAAGCTGTTTGCAGCCCTACAATATCATCACTAGAGCTTCCTTCTCAAAGGTTGCTCCATGTAGATCCTGTTGATGGCAAAATTCTCCTGCTACAATAGTAGTCACCATCAACGGAATCTCGATCAACGTATAGTAGTAATTCCTCCTTCCTCCTACAAAAAGATGTTCGGATGGGTTGTCTGGACACACCCTCCGATGATTAAGTTAGTCTTTTGGAAGTTGTTGGAAAATAGAGTTTTCCTTTGGGAGTGTTGCTCCATGATTTTCGTCAAGGATGCTTATTGCTTGTTGTTTACCTCCCTGAGAGTCTCCTTAGAGTTTATATATGTGTAAGAAAGTATGGCCTCGCTGTGCTAGCAGGTCCCATCGTCATGATTGCGGCTTATAGGGTGGCAAAGCAATCATGACATTTCTGGTGCCAGGTGGCGGCTGTCACTTCAATTATGACATTAGATATCGGGGATGTGTCAGGCACTTTGATAAGATTTGAGAATATCTTGTCAAGCGTATCTTACATTAAAGATGAGTGACCCAGTATTATCGAAGTTTGCTTTTTGATTGTGGGGGGAAATGGATCCGGCGAATCGCAAGTGTCTGACGAGCCAAGCTGTCCTGGTGGAATCTGAATTGTTGGTTGCGGATGCTCTTCGGGTAAGCGCCATCAGAGGATCTGGACATGTCTGACCGGGGAAGTTGAATTGCCTCCTCTCCCATCCGGCGTCAGGCGTCGGATGTGAGATATTCGGAGAAGGTGGAACGTTGGCCGAACAGAATGCTGGATGTGAGATATCCGGAGAAGGTGGAACGTTGGCCGGACAGAATTCCGGATGTGAGATATCTGATAAGGTGGAATGTCGGTCGGACAGAATTCTTCTCCGGATGGAATGAGCTATGTCGTGCGCCGCAAAGGAGACCGTCTGCGTGTGCAAGGGAGAGAGAGCCACGTGGCATTTTTTAGGGAGGATCCCACAATGCCCCTTTAATATCGCATGTTTGGCCCGATTAGAAAAGGTGAGATAAAAATGCTACCTTTACAAAATTTCTCTTTCATTGGTAGTATTGCTTTAGATGAGCTATATTCCAAGGGCGGAGTAGAGGGGTTCCATTTAAGGTTTGCAAATGGTACGACCCATTTTCGTTGGCTTTTGATACCACATACGGACCTTCCCAATTGGCCTGAAATTTTTTGACTCCTTTCTCAGCCGTGTTTTCAAAGATTTTTCTGAGCACCAATGACCCTTCCTTGAAAGTTCGAGGTCGCACCTTCCTGTTGTAATATGCAGCTACCTTTTGTTGATATGCGACCATCCGAATGGATGCTACCTCTCTAGCCTCATCCGCCCAATCCAAGTGCCTTGCAAGCGCGTCGTCTTCATTTCTTTGGCTTTGGACGGCAGTCCGGGCTGTAGGCATACCCACTTCAGTTGGGATGACGACATCTGTTCCGTATGCGAGAGCAAACGAGGTATTCCTTGTCGGCCTTCCGGGTGTGGTCCGGTAGGCCCATAGGACGCCGGACAGCTCTTCTACCCACTTTCCTTTGGCTTTTTCCAACCGTTTCTTCAACGTACTTAGTAAGGTTTTATTGGTTGCTTCCGCTTGACCGTTGCTCTGAGGGTACCGCGGCGTGGAATACAAGTTTTTGATGTGAAGTTCCGCGCAAAAACCTTTAAAGGCAGAGCTATCAAACTGAGGGCCGTTGTAGGCTATGATTGCCTACGGGATTCCAAATCGACACACTATATTTTTCGAGACGAACCTTTTGACGTCCTTGTCCTTGATGCTTGCGTAGGCTTCAGCTTCTACCCACTTGCTGAAATAATCAGTAGCAACGAGCAGAAACTTCTTCTGAGCGGCTGCAGTGGGTAAGGGTCCCACGATATCCATCCCCTATTGCGCGAAAGACCAGGGGCTTGTCACTGAGTTTAATGTCTCAGCGGGCATATGCGGGATTGGCGCGTGTTTTTGGCATTTGTCGCATTTTCTTACATAGATCTTTGCGTCCTGCCTCATGGTGGGCCAATAATATCCTTGTGAATGCGCCCGGTGCGCCAGGGTTCTGCCTCTTGAGTGGTTGCCGCAAACGCCTTCATGAAGTTCGGATAGAACATATTGGATTTCCGGCTGGATCAAGCATCTGAGGTACAGACCTCCGAAGGAACGCCTATAAAGATCATCCCTGATTAGGGTAAAGCGGGACGCTTGTATCCGAACTTTGTGGGCGTGCTTGGGATCTTCAGGCAGTGCCCTCGTTTGTAAATAGGCTCTGATGTCAACCGCCCAGTTGTCTTCCTTTAGGCCCACATTGCAAACGTGTGATTCAGCAATGGTGGGAGTGATTTGAACGTATACAGGTATTATTGTTGATTCTTTCACGGGAAATGATGCGGCTATTCCTGCCAAAGCGTCGGCCTGCACATTGTCTCCCCTTGGGATTTTCTCAATGACCCACTCTCCCAGCCGGCTGAGTGATTCTTGTACTTTCAATAATTATTTGGTCATGCGCTCGTCCTTGGCCTCATACTCTTTTAGTATTTGCCCCACGACGAGCTGGGAGTCACTGTGGATTTTGACTTTTGAGGCGTTCAGAGTGGTTGCAAGGCCCAATCCGGATAGGATGGCTTCATATTCAGCCTCATTGTTTGAGACGGGAAAATCTAGGAGAAAGGATTGCTCCAACCGTTTGCCGGTTGGCGCCCTAAGGAGGAGTCCGACTCCTGATCCGGACGAGCGGGAGGCTCCATCAACATGTAGAGACCACCAATCATCCGTAGTCGATTCTTTGTCCGGGGCGCGCTCTTCGGGCAACTCTGCTATAAAATCTGCCATGACTTGTCCCTTCAGGGATAGCCTAGGTTGATAACCTATCCCATATTCGCTCAACTCTATCGCCCATCGTAGCATCCTTCCTGTTATGTCTTATTTATGCAGAACATTTCTGAGGGGTTGATTGGTGAGTACGGTTATGGGGTGAGCTTGGAAATAGGGACGCAGTTTCTGAGCGGCCGTGCGCAACGCCAGGGCAGTCTGTTCCATCCTTGAATACCTTGTCTCTGCATCGGCAAGCGCTTTGCTGATGAAATATATGGGTCTTTGCTCTCGGGGCGAAAAGGAACAGAGCAAGATCGCACTAACAACCCAATCGGTAACTGTCAGATGCAGGTATAGTCTTTTCCCAGGTTGCGGATTGCTTAGAATGGGGGGTTGAGAAAGATACCGCTTGATTTCTTCAAAAGCATTCTGGCAACTTTGCGTCCATCTGGATTTATTGACATCTCTGAGTGCCAGGAAGAAAGACTTCATCTTGTTTGTGAATCGAGCTATGAACCGTCCGAGAGCGATGAGTTTGCCAGTGAGGCGTTGCAATTGCTTCTTGTTTGTTGGTGCAAGCATGTTCGTGACCGCTTTCACCTGATCTGGATTGATTTCGATTCCTCTTTGGATAACCATGAACCCCAGGAACTTTCCCAAGCTAACACCGAACGCGCATTTGGCTGGGTTAAGCTTCATGTCATATTTACTCAACAAATGAAAAACTTTCTGCAAATGTTGGGTGTGTTCGCTTCGAGTTTTGCTTTTGACTACCACGTCGTCAATGTATACCTCTACAACGTCGCCAATCAGTGGCTTGAAAATCTTGGTCATTAACCTCTGATATGTGGCTCCAGCGTTCTTGAGTCCGAATGGCATGACTCTATAACAGTAGAGCCCGTGAGGAGTTATGAAGGCTATTTTTTCTTCGTCTCCTGGCGCCATGGGAATTTGGTGATACCCGGAGAAGGCATCCAAAAAGGATAGCACTTCATGCCCGGAGGTGGCATCTACTATCTGGTCTATCCGCGGTAGCGGAAAACTGTCTTTGGGGCATGCGTCATTGAGATTGGTGTAGTTTATGCACACCCGCCATTTTCCTCCATTCTTAGGGACCACTACTACGTTTGACAACCATTATGGATACTCCACCTCTCTTATAAATCCGGCCTCCAATAATTTTTCCATTTCTTCCTGAATGACCTTTTGCCTGTCCGGGTGGAATCGTCGGATTTTTTGTCGAACGGGCTTGGAGGTGGCTAATACATTGAGCCGGTGAGAGGCGACACTTGGAGGTATTCCAGGCATGTCGGAGTGGGCCCAAGCAAAGACATTGCGATGTTGTTGGAGCACCTTTTGAAGCTCGAATCTTTCGGTTGGTGGTAGGAGGGTACTGACGTACGTGAAGCATTCACCTCCCTTTGATATCTGGACAGCTTCCAGTGGGTCTGTTGCCGGGGGATCTTTGTCCTCCGGGTGCTATAACTGCTATTGGTCAGAAGCATTTGCTTCTTTGGGGGAGTGCTCGCGGTCAGCGCTGGGTCTGGCCTCGCGAGCGATCTGATAACATTGTCGGGCAGCGAGCTGGCTTCCGTAAAGATTAATTTGCCCATCTTGGGTGATGAAGCTGACCATTTGATGGTATGTGGATGGAATGACTTTCATTCTGTGCAACCACGTGCGTCCCAAGATGACATTGAAAGGGGATAAATCCTCAACCACAGAAAATAGAATGTTTAGGATGACTGCCTCGGCTTGAACCGGCAGTGTTACATCCCCAAGTGAGGTTGTGGAAGAATCATTGAATCCGAATAGGGTTCTTCCGGGATTCTCCAGGCTGGAGGGTATGAAACCCATTTGTTTGATGACTGCCACCTGCAATAAGTCCGTGGAGCTACCTGGGTCGACCAGGATTCTTTTCACGTTGTAGTCTCCAACCCCTAATGTTAGGATGAGAGTATCTCGATGTGGCTGCAGCACTCGGGCTGGATCCACAGCAGGGAAAACAATGATTCCGTCTATGGGGTGGATGCCCTCACTGGCTAATCCCGGCTGAATGGGGCTTACGTGCTCCCGAACCGTGGCTGCTCGCAGCAGTCTCTGTCTTTTCCTTTTGGAACTGTACTCATCATCCAAGGGTCCCCCGTTGATGTAGTTGATTACTGCCTTAATAGGAGCCGCTGGGGCGCGTGGGCCTCGACCATGGGAAGATCCTTCACCTTTAGGCACTGTTCGGATGTACTGCTTCAAGTGTCCTGCCTTTACGAGATCCTCCACCATGTAATGGAGGCTTTTACACGTTTCAGTGGTGTGCCCATGATCTTTATAGTAATCACATCTTTTGTTGTGGTCCCTTTCTGAGGGGTTCGATCTTATTGGTACTGGCCATCTGGAACCGGGCAGATCGCGGATTATAGGAAGCAGTTTTTCATATGACTTGGTGAGAGGTGTTCGAATGAGTGGCGAGCGCCGCTCATCTTGCCCCCTGTTGGACAACCCAGGATGGTTGGGTGCTTTGAAGCTTCTGGTGGCTTCACTTTTCGCGACTTGGCCAGCTACCAGGACCTGCTGTGTAGCTGCTTGGATGTCATCCTCTAGCATGGAGTATTTACTCGCACGCCGGAATAAATTGTCCATGGATGTAGGAGGTTTTTTGGCGAGGGACTCGAAGAAGGGGGTCCCTGGGCATATGCTCCACTTAAAAATTTGGAGAACTGCGTCCATGCTGTATGATTCTACTTGTAAGACAGTTTGTTCGAAGCGCTTTACGAACTCTCTCAAAGTTTCATTTTCTTGCATTTTGAGGTTCTGCAAGGTGCTGATATTTTGCTTATGCTTGGCTGAGCATAAGTACTGTCCCACGAAGACCTCGGACAGATCCCGAAAATTGTCAATCGAGTTCGGGGGGCAGTCAGTGAAACCATGAGAGGGCTTGGCCTTGTAGGCTTGCTGGGAAAACCTTGCATAACAACCTATCATTCCCTATGTCTAGGGTCATGAGCTGCCGATAATGCATTATGTGATCGAAAGGATCGCTAGATCCATCATACGTGGAGAATTTTGGGATGATGAACCATCGTGGGGGTTCATATTTAATAATGCGAGGACTAAAAGACGTGGAGAGCATGTCGTCCAGACGCATGCTGATAGAGCCCGGAGGGGCTGTGTGCGAGGGATCTTTACCAACCCGCGCCACGGGTGGGTTGGCGACATGTCCCTGTAAAGTAGGCGAGCTTGAAGGCTCGAAGTGTGCCTCCAGTGATATGGTGGCATGAGGCCTGTTTTTGCAGGGTGTTTGGGGTCCCAGACGCGCACGCATTGCGTCAGATATTTGGGGCCTTTTCTCATGTTGTCGCTTGGATGAGACTCGAGTAGAGCCTGAACTTTCGTCTCGTCGGACATGGTGAGCGTGCACCGGGGTTTCATTAGGCCATGGCTCATGCGCCTCAAGGGTTGGGCTCGCCTCTCGGGGGAATGGAGCTTCCTGGTTGTGATAGGGATCCTGCCTCCGCTGATAGTGCTGATGTTGGGAAGAGCCTTGGATCCTCAAGACATTGTTTTTTTCCCTGAGTTTCCTTGTTTCTTGGAGCAAAATTTGCATATGTCGTTCGTTTTCTCGCTGTCGTCTTTCCATACTGTTCCGCCACTCGAAGTAACCTTCGGCACCTCTGGCGGAAGAACGACTCCTTGAGGGTGAAGTCATCTTTACAGTTGAAAGATATAGGATTTACCGAGAAGAAAGGAAATTCCCACAGACGGCACCAATGTTGATGGAAAAATTCCCCTGCTACAATAGTAGTCACCAGCAATGGAATCTCGATCAACGCATAGTAGTAATTCTTCCTTCCTCCTGCAAAAAGATGTCCGGATGGGTTGTCCGGACACACCCTCCGATGATTAAGTTAGTCTTTTGGAAGTTGTTGGAAAATAGAGTTTTCCTTTGGGAGTGTTGCTCCATGATTTTCATCAAGGATGCTTATTGCTTGTTGCTTACCTCCCTGAGAGTCTCCTTAGAGTTTATATATGCGTAAGAAAGTATGGCCCCGCTGTGCTAGCAGGTCCCATCGTCATGGTTGCGGCTTATAGGGTGGCAAAGCAATCATGACATTTCTGGTGCCAGGTGGCGGCTGTCACTTCAATTATGACATTAAATATCGGGGATGTGTCAGACACTTTGATAAGATTTAGGAATATCTTGTCGAGCGTATCTTGCATTAAAGATGAGTGACAGTTCAGGAGACTTGGTCGTCAGTATTATCGGAGTTTGATTTTTTATTATGGGGGGAAATGGATCCGGCGAATCGCAAGCGTCTAACGAGCCAAGCTGTTCGGGTGGAATCTGAATTGTCGGCTGCGGATGCTCTCCGGGTAAGCGCTATCAGAGGATCCGGACATGTCTGACCGGGGAAGTTGAATCGCCTCCTCTCCCATCAAGCGTCAGGCGCCGGATGTGAGATATCCGGAGAAGGTGGAACGTTGGTCGGACAGAATTCCGGATGTGAGATATCCGGAGAAGGTGGAACGTCGGCCGGACAATTCTTCTCCTGGTGGAATGAGCTATGCCGCACGTCGCAAGGGGGACCGTCTACGTGTGCAAGGGAGAGAGAGCTATGTGGCATTTTTTAGGGAGGATCCCACAGATCCAAGCACTTAAGTTTTGGCAGTGAAGCAACCATGACCAATGCTTCATCTTTCCGAATGCAGGTATATGGAGCTGATAGCCAAATGAAGTTGTTGCAGTGAAGACCGATCTGTGGTAGGACAGACTTCATGTGAAATTTCCCTAGCCAAGATGCCTTACTCGTTTGCAATATACTCCAGTGTCTCCTTGGTGCAGTCTTTGGGAAGTTTGATGATTGTGGCACATCCACAGCTACGGTTAACTATGAACTTCATGAATGCAGTGACAGACAAGTTTTCTTGATATGTAGTCACTAACCTCTCTGCAAAGCCCCTGTCGGGGCTGTCTTCTCCCCATATATTGTCAGGTTTGATGTATTCAGGAAAAATAAGATGCTCCCAGCACTGAGGTTCGCGACTCGCTTTATACCAAGGCTTGCATACAAAGGGAACATCCAACAACAACGACTCCATTCCCACTCTTCCAAACACATTCACTAAAATATCCATGTTTAACTCCTCCCATTTTCGTTCCTCCATCTAAGAGAGCAAATTAAAAATCACATCCCAAATTTTCTGTCTTTTTAATGTTATTTTATTCTGGTTTTTGTTGGAATATTTTCAAGAAAAAGTTGCATGCATATAGGTTAAATGCGAGTCTATGTTAAAATAACAGCCCCATGAAACCACGTATATCTTAAGATATTGCAATTTTCAGGTAAACAAAACCGAGAACAGAGAATATAAGCTATACATAGAACTAATGCATCATAAGATGTGTTCAGTATTTAAATGCCCAAGTCGGAATGAATAAGAACGACAATGGCAATGAATCAAGATTCTAAGTGCAAGAGTAGATAATGAAAATCCTTGTAAGTACAAGTTTGAATTCTATGATAATCAACTTCTTATTCTTATTGTTAATTCTAATCCAAATACCCTAATGAACATAGAACGAAATATTTTTCCTACTCTCATTATCGATTTCAGCATTCAATGTGCCCAAGGATATATCCATACACAACTAGACAAAAGAAATTTTTTATCCCAAATATGCCCAAAGATCCATACACAGCTAGACAAAAGGAATTTTTTTTTATCTAAATATCATCGATTCTCAATTGAGATTCTAAAGGAATTTGGTCCATAATGAATGTAAAAAATTTGTGAAAATAACCAATATATCATACAGGCCTCATGCTTTGTTTGTTACAATTTACGATCTAAAGTAGATTCTAAATTAATGGAACAACACCCATCTTCCAACAAAACTGAAAATTGAAAAATTAGCCCAATAATATCATACAAAATAATAAGCAGCAACTGGCAAACAACGATTGCATATATATATATATATATATGAATGAGGTTGATGGATAGAAGCTAGAACCTCAAATCATCCAACTCAACATGGGGAATTTGATTATCGATTAAGATTTTTATTCCATCAACTAAAATTAAACATTTCAAAAGCAAAAAAATACTAAGAAAGAAGAAAAAAAATTGCAACAAAATTTGATGAATGAAGAGAAAGAAGAAATGCAAAATAATGGATTTACCTATAGCTAATCTGTGAGAAACTGAAGCGGCAGCAAGAGTTGTGGGGTGATCTCAGTGACCAAGGAGAGGGTAAAGGTGATAAAATCAGTGAGGCTTGTCTTCGTTGACTTGACTAAAGACCAAAGAGAGAAGACCGCGACAAAGCCAAATAAAAAATAAAAAAAAATTAATGATTTTTCCTCACATCCACCAAGTTACACCATTAAAAAAAAAATTAATCATAATATTTTAGAATGTTTTGATTTAATATATATAATTAATTGGATTGGTTTTCTATTGCAAATTATTCATAAAAAATGAAAAAAAATTATCAAAAAAGTTGAAGCATTAATTATGTTTTACTCAATTTATATTCTATTTACTTAGTGATTTTTTTTTTAAAATAGTTGTGTGTATAAATAATAATAAAGTCTTGACTCATGGTATATCAGTTTTTTTTTCTTGTTTTTTTTCAATGATTAGACTTATTTTTTAGTTTTAAATTATTTTTAAAAATTATTAAACTCATTAATAAATTCAATAAAAAACGTCACTTGTGCTAATAAAGATTTTGGCATTAATTAAAAAAAAATGATAGATCTAAGAGATTTTGGGTTACCTGAGAGTCCACGAAGTAGAGAAGAGCAGTTGTGTGTGAACTACGGGTGTGAGAAGAGAGGTAGAAGAAAGTTATGGTTATGGGTTATGGAATGAGATTTTTTTGGATTGTGGGAATGTGGAAACAATAAGTTTTTTTTGTATACTATCATTATTCTCAAAGTGGGCCCATTTAGTTATAATATTTTAAAATTTTTATTTTATATGGTGTCACTTTTTTAAAACTGACACTAAACTTAAAATTAATATCATCTATCCTAATTAAAATTTTTTATATGATGTGTCACCTTTATGAATTTTAAGTCATATGGTGTCATTATTTTAAAAGTGACACCATAAATAGTGACACCATAAATTATTTTTGTTGTAGTGAGAGTCATTATAAACCAATTTTTATCCATAAATTTATGGTATTAATAAGTTTATTATTTGAGTTTTAAATTATTCTTAAAAATTATTGGACTTGTTAATGAATTCAACACATTAACTCTTATTTAATTCAAATTTATTTGCCTAGTGAAAAAAAAATCGAAAAATAATGATTTTATATATATAAAAAAAAACAATAGAGTTGTTTTAAACCAATTTTTGTTCATAATTTTTTTTGTATTAATGAGGTTATTATTTAAATTTTAAATTATTTTTAAAAATGAGTAGAATTGTTAACAAATCCAATACATTAAGTCTTGTTTAATTTTGAGTTAATTTGTTTAATGAAAAAAAATCAAAAAATAATAATTATATGTAGAAGAGAAATATTAGAATATGCGTGTGTTTCTATTATCTTTAAAACCTGCTGAAAACAATTTTTACTTGTTTTTTATTTTACTTTGTTTTTAAAAATTGGAAACAAAGAATAATATCCAAACAGTGTTATGAATTTTTAAAAATTATTTTATGTTTTTAAAAATAGAAAATAATTTTTAAAATATTTTCTTCTTTTAAATAATTTCAAGAGCCAAAACATAGCTTTAGAGTGTGTGCTAAATATCATTGATTTTCATGGATCATATTATGAAGAAATTAATTGATATATATTAACATAATGATATTGATGGATTGAAGCTTGAACCTCATATAGATCTAACTAGTGCAGCAAAATTTGATGAACGAAGAGAAGTAAGAAATGTAAAATGATGGATATACCTAAGCTGATGAGGTCGAAACTGAAGCAGCAAGAGTCGTGGGGAGAGCTTTATATAGATCCAACTCAACGTGAGGAATTTTGACCATCACAGATCTAATATTCTTAGTCTATCAACTAAATTTCAAAACCCAAAATAAAAAAGAAGAAAAATTTGCAGCAAAATTTGATGAATGAAGAGAAATTAAGAAGAAAAGTAAAATAATGGACATACCCGAAGTTGATCTATGAGAAACCGAAGCAGCAACAGTAATGGGGATATCTCTGTTTGAGAGCGATTAAAGGTTGCAGACTGAAGGCTAAAGGGAGAGTAGTCCGAAAAGGAAATGATTTTTCCTCCCATCCACTAAGATAATACACTATTAAAACTTTATCCCCTTTTAAAAGTGATATATAAATTTGAACTTTGAAGGTCTGGAAATGGATACCTCTCCTTAGGTTAATTATTAATTGGTCAATTTAATGTGGACAAGGGGCATATGCTATGACAGCAACCATGGGCTCCCTTCTGCTTAGTGCTTAAGCTCTCTTCTGGGATAGGCTGAAGAGTAAAGAAGAAAAAGGAAAAGTTAAAAAAGGAAGAGTAAAGAAGGAAAAGGGAAAGAGAAAGTTAAAAAAAAGGAGAAAAATAAGGGGAGAAAGAATAATAACAGTAGATGGGAAATCCTTGGAAGTTAATTTTGGAAATACAAAGTGGATTGTATTAGATTTTTAATTATAATTTAGTTACATTTGAATTAAGGAGATGAAAAACTTAATGCTATGTTTTGTTGGAAGAGAGTTTGAGAAAGAAAATAGAGGAAAAAACAAAAGGAAAGAAATATGAAAAATTATAAAATTTTTCTTTTATTTGAGTGTTAATGAAAAAATTCAAAATAAAATAAATAAATTTGTGATAAAAAATGGACTTTTTCCTAAATCTTTCCATCTTTTATCAAGAAAAATATAGAGATGATATTTTAAGATTTTTTATTTTTTTCTTGACTTTTTTTTTTGGCTTTTTATGATATCAATGTTAGAGTACATGATATGTATTATTAGCTTTAAACTTTTAAGTATTTTGAAAATTGATTGTTTAATATAGTCTTAAAGTCTTGTTTGACATGAGGTCATATATTTGAACCTCAATATGTGCATATTTATTATTAATCCTAAAACCGCTACTTTTTTCCTTGACTTATTAAGTATATATATTTTTTTTTGATAAGTAAAGAGAAATATATTAAACAGAAAGAGGAGACACCAAACTAGTGCCCTCTAGGTATATAGGGAGTATACAAAAGTAGTCCATAGACTCCAAACCAAGGAAGGGGAAAAAACAACCCCTACCCTTACTTAGATCCTAGCCACTCAAAAAAGCTAACAAGAGAACAAGAGCTCAAAACTATAAACACCCTAACCTAAGACCACATATTACATACAAAAGAATGTTTCAGCCTTTGGAGTGAAAACACCTCATCCCCAAAAGCCAACAAATTTCTTTCCTTCCATACTGACCAAAATATACATAAGGGGGCCATTTGCCATGCATTTTATGGGTTTTCCCCACAAACGCTCCATGCCATCCAAGGAGAGTTTCCTTAACTGAACTAGAGAGAACCCAAGCCACACCAAAGAGAGAAAAAAGAAGATTCCACAATGCCCGCGTCTTAACACAATGAAGTAAAAGGTGATCCACCGTTTTTTGCTTTAGAAAGGCAAAGAAAACACCTATTTGCCAAAGAGTACCCTCTCCTCTGGAGTTGCTCCAAAGTTAAGATTTTGCCTCAGGAGGCTTCCCAAGCGAAGAAAGCTACCTTAGGAGGCATATACGCTCTCCAAATACTATCATAAGGGAACAAAGCAGATCCTCTAGGCTCCAGAATAGAATAGAATGACTTGACTGACAAATCTCCACTTCTAGATGCTGTCCAAACCACCTTATCCTTGTCTTCCCTTTGCACCCTAAAGGCTTGGATTTTTAGCATAAACCGTTCCACCATCTCAATTTCCCCATCATTAAGCACCCTTGAGAAAAGAAGGTCCAACCATCCCCTACACCATCTGGGTTCCATACATCTGATACTCAAGCATCTTTAGCTAGGGAAATGGCAAGTAAAGAAGGGAAGGACTCACAAAAAGGCTCATCTTCACACCAGTTATCCTTCCAGAATCTCACTCTCCTACCATTATCCACGCGGTAGGCTAAACTGCTATTCATACCCAACCACTCATTTCTAATAACTTTCCAAATCCCTACTCCATGCCTCCCACTTATGGCTCCAGTACACCATCCCCTCTCCTTTATTCCATATTTTTGACAGATCGCTTGCTTTCACAAAGCCTCACTTTCAATGGCAAAGCGCCAATTCCACTTACTTAAGAGAGCTTTATTCATCAAAGCTAAATTTCTCACCCTCAAACCAACTTTCTTTCTTTCCAGACAAACCAAGTTCCACCTAACAAGATGTGACCTCTGTTCAAGTGCACCTCCCCCCCCACAGGAAGTCCCTCTGAATCTTCTCCAACTTCAGCCTTATTTTTTTGGGAAAAAAGAAAAGAGACATGAAGTAAACCAGCAAACTAGATAGAGTGCTCCGAATTAGGGTGAGTCTTCCCCATTTTGATATATACTGTCCCTTCTACATAACCAGCCTTTTCCGAAACCTCTCTTCAACACTATCCCATACCACCTTTGATTTGAAGGGTGCCCCTAAAGGCAAACCCAAATAATAGGAAGGCAAACCACCCACTTTGCAGCCCAACTCCAAAGCTAAATCCTCTATATCATTCAATCTTCCCATCGGAATAAGCTTACTCTTGTCCAAGTTAACTCTCAACCCTGAGCAAGCCTCAAACCACATGAGAAGCCAGCTTAGATTCGTCGACTGATCCTAAGACTCCTCACAAAACACCAAGGTGTCATCCACAAAAAAAGCAAGTGAGATATCAGAATCCCTTCTCCACCCCTACCTCTTACTCTCCACCCTGATAAAAAGCCCCCACTAATGACCCTTCTCATTAAGCAACTAAACACCTCCATAACTATCACGAACAGATAAGGGGATAAGGGGTCTCCTTGTCTCAAACCCCTTGAACTTTGGAAAAATCCCGAGGGAGAACCATTTATAAGAATAGAGTATCTTACAATAGAGATACACCACTTTATCCACTTAATCCATCTCTCCCCAAAGCCTATTTTTTTTTAGCACCGCCAACAAGAACTTCCAACGGACGTGATCATAGGCCTTCTTTATATCTAACTTGTACATCACATCCCCTTCATTGCTTTTCAACCTGGAATCCACAACCTCATTTGCAATAAAAAATGCATCAAGAATTTGTCTATCCTCCACAAAGGCATTTTGGGGTTCCGAAATCACTTTTCCCATTACCTTCTTGATTCTATTTGCCAACACCTTGGCCAACAACTTGTAAAGGCTTCCCACAAGGCTAATCGGTCTGAAATCTTTCAAATATTCTGCACCTCCTTTCTTAGGGACTAAAACCAAGAAGATGGCATTTAGAGATTTAACAAATCTGCCCCTTTCATGAAATTATCTAAAAAAGCCCATAATCTCAATCTTTACCACATCCCACCCAAAAAGCCAAAACGCCATGGTAAAACCATCCGATCCCGGGGCTTTGTCTTTGCCTAGATCTGTAAGAGCTTCAAACACCTCTTTCTTCGAGGAAGGATTCTCCAACCCCTCAGTCTCATTGTTATCTAACCCCATAAAGGACAACCCGTCAATACTAGGGCGTCACCCCTCTTCTTCCGAGTACAACTTTTGAAACGCCTCCACCACACTGTTTTTTAAATTATTTTCCTCTGAGTGCCAATAACCATTAACTTTCAACCTGGACATCCAGTTTCTTCTACTATGAGCATTCGTCATCCTATGAAAAAATATGGTATTATTGTCCCCTTCCTTCAACCACAACTCCCTAGACTTCTGCCTCCAAAAAATCTCTTCCCTCATCACCTAAGACTTATGGGACTCCCTTGCTCCATTTCTTGCTTCACATTCTTCCATATTTAAAGCTGCATATTTCTCATTTTCATCCCAATACTCAACCTGCATAAGAACTTCACCCTTTTTAGTCTCAATTATCTCAAACTCTTCTTTATTCCAAATCTTCAGAATATTTTTAAGGGCCCTCAATTTAGCATCTAAAATGTAGCAGGATGTCCTTGTAAATTTTAAACTTCCCCACCACATCTTCATCTTGTCTTTGAAACCCTCCTCTTCCAACCACATATTCTCAAATCTGAAAGGGGAAGGTCCCTTCTTCAACCCTCCTCTTTTTAGGAGGACCGAGAAATGATTCGAGACATGTCTGGGGAGAATATTTTGCACAACCCCATTGCACAGATTATCCCAGTTGTCTGTCACTAAGAACCTATCCAGCCTCGACTGGACCTGGTTATTCAAGCCTCCTCTCCAAGTAAACGGTCCTCCCATTAAAGGAAAATCCCTCAATTCCAAATCCTCTAACAGTTCTGAGAATCTCCTCATTGAAGCAGTAAGCCCACCTTCCCTACTGCGTTCTTCTGGAAACCTTACAAAATTGAAATCCCCTCCCACACACCAAGGGTCACTCCATAGCCCTTTAACTGACCCAAGTTCTTCCCAGAAATCCTCTCTATCTCTACTACATACTGGCCCATACCCACCAGTGAACACCCATACTACACCATCCACACAATTTTTAAACCGACACGAAATTGAGAAAACCCCTTCTTCCCAGCCAACCAGCTCCACTAGTCTATTGTCCCAGAATACCAAAATACCCCCAACTGCACCCCTATAATTGACTGCTCTCCACTCTATGTTTCTTCCCACCCCTAGACTACGAACATGCCTCGTAGTCATTTCTTTAATTTTAGTTTCCTGTAAACAAACCACGCCTACTCTCTGGGATTTAATGACTGACTTGATAATCTTCCTTTTATCCATATTATTAGCCCTTATAACATTCCATGATAGAATTCTTATCTTCATTTACACCTTGATCCTGAAGCCCCTCCAAAAATACCCACACTAGAACCTATTTTTGTTTTTTTGTAGCTAATAGTCCACTCCAGCTTCTTGAGTTCCCTACTGGATTTTGAAGATTTTAAACTCGTCTTCCTAGTCACCCCTTCCTTACCCTTTTACTCAATTCTCCCCTTCATTCTCCTTAAGAAGTACAAAATTTCCTCTTCGAAGCCTTTCGTCTGCATACCCAAGCAGTGACTGAACCTCGCAAGATTTCTTGAACTCCACCCTTCATCATTTCCCCCTTCTTCCAGGTGATAGATACTCCTTTTCTCAAAAGGACTCGTAAAGTCCAACCCACTGGGACAAAAGCTAACCCATTCCCTATCTCAGCGTCAACCGAGTCCTAAGAAGATTCACTCCAGCCTCCGAAAGCCAACGTAGCTCTGTTCCACCCCACGCTTGGTACAAACTGACCCAACTCCCCTTCCACTCCATAATCAACCCCCTTCGATGCCTCTACAGCCTCGGCGTAGCCCCAAAGAGAAGAAGAAGAAGAGGATTCCCGAAGCCCCAAAATAGAAGAGGAAATAGGAACAACGTAATACCTGGAAGCCTCCTTCATCAGAGCCTCGTCGGTGACCCTCCGACGACTCGGCGTCAACTCCATGGCGACTTCAACTTCAACAGCCAAGAGCTCCGCATCCATTCCTCCTACACCCTCCGCGAGAGCAGACAGACCCCTAGTCGAGGAGGGTCGCTCCAAAAATCTTGTGCATGCCTTAATAAAAGTGGGCCTCGGAGACCCACCCCAGCCCGCCTTTTCAAAGCTGATGGACAATGGGCCTTTGGCCCAAACCACTTCACCACTTAAGCCCAAGCAGCCATTCTCTTTGAAAGCCTTCCCATGTGTAAAGAATGCTACTTTATTTCTTCAATTATTAAGTCCATGTGTAAAGACCATATACATAAGATAAAGTTTTAGAGTACATGATACATATTATGAACACAAATCTTGGTTTTAATTTCTCTTTTTATGTTCAACGGATATTTAAGGAAATGAAAGAAGATTTGTGTATATTTTCGAATGGGAAAAGTGAGTTTTGATTTACTAATTTGAAAAAAAAAATATAGAAAAAGAATTCCAACTTATACAGGTAAGTTTTATCTTCGTCAATTTAAAAATATTTTAAAATATATGCACTTTTTCATAAGTTAGAAATTTATTTCTTAAAATACCTATTTAATTGATAATATTAAATAAAATTATCAAAAAATTAATTTATTATTTTAGTTTGACAAAAGTATTTTATAAATCAATATATTAAAATTTTTTCTTATATAATATGAGATACAAATCATTTTGAAAAAAATTCTCCAAGATCCTCTAAGTGATAAATAAGATCTTTTTAAATAATTATGAATTAAACTAATTTTATTTTATTTTTTTATATATGAAATAAAAAAGGAATAATAAATTCATGTTATATTTGATTTATGAAAAGTTAAAGAAAATGGTTTTCTTATATTTATATGCTATGAAAAGTACCAAAAAATATTTCAAAAAAAGGGAGGAAAATTTTTCCATAGAATTTTTTTTTTTTGTTTTTTTTTTCTTTCTCTATTTCTTTTTCTCTATTTTCTTTCCTTCAAATTTATTGGGAATCAAACATACCTCCAAAATTTACTAAAAATAATTTATTTCCTTCAAATCTCATTTATATTTTTCTTCATTTTTCTTTGATTTTCCATTTTTCCTCTTCATTTTTGTTTTTTATTCTTTTCTTCCAATTATTATTTTTTGACTCGGTTTTTCACAGCCTAGTACATATGGCGGGGATACAAGGGAATTTCTCATAGCAAGTACTTTAGGTTAACAAGCTGAGCTGAACTCAGCTCACAAAGTTCCAATCAAATGGGTTGTCCCATTCACCAAAAGAAAAATTGTTTCTCCCCATTCTGCATAAAGCAATCAGGAGTTCTCTGTCCTCATAATTGTCTATATGGGTTGATCCTTCACACCTGAATGAAGGAATATGTGAAGCAAGCTCCAATATCTCAGCATCACTCTCCTCAAAAAGAAAGCAGTCCCTCACGTCTAACCTCACAAGCTCTCTGCAGCACCGCAGTATCATCACTAGATTCATCTTCTCAATGGTTGCTCCTTTTAGAAACAAGTGCTTAATCTTTGGCAGATGCGTGACAATGGCGGACGCTTCATTGGCCCCGACGTAGGACTTTGGAAGCATTAGCTGAAAGAAATTCTTGCAATGAAGACTGATTTGAATGAGGATCTCTGGTACATAATGGGGGGCCCACATCAGTCTCAATACTTCAAGATTTTTCCAGTTTCTGATCAGCTTGGGAATGACACTTGCATTTTTGAGAGATAGAGAACCATGGAGACCGAAAACCTTTAAAGCAGGACACCTGAAAAAACACAAAGAAAGAGAAACTCTACTGTTTTAAAAAACGGAAAACTGTTTTTCTAACTCAAAAACATATTTGATAATTTTTTCTTCATAGGATATAGTTTTTTGAGAACTTGTAATGTTCTGAAAATGTATCTTATTTGTTTCTTAAAGGATATTTAAAGAAATAATTGTATGAAAATAAAGCATCATGGAAAAAACTTACTTTTAAGAAATATTTAGAAACAGAGAAAATAAGTTGAAAACATTCCAAATTCCTAAATCGACTTTTCTTTTAGAAAACATTAAAGAAATGTTTCTTGAAACAACTCCCCAAAACTATTTTTGGAGAATTGTTTTTGAAAATGTTCCCAAATAGGTCTTATTATTTTCCTTTGATAGAAAATTTTAGGTAACTTACTGCTTAGCAGCATACTCCAACCCTTCTTCACTGCAGCGGTAGGGCAGCATAAGAGTAGTAGCACATCCACTGCTGCGATTGACGATGAACTTTATGAATGAAGTGATAGGAATTTCCTTTTGATATTCCTTCATTATCCTGTCTGCAAATGCCTGGAAGTTTTCTGGAAAAATAAGGTGTTGCCAGCACATAGGATGGAGGGTTGCTTTATACCATAACTTGCATACCAAGGGTACATCCAACAACAGTGTCTCCATTCCCACTTTCTGAAATACATTCACCAAACAGTTGATGTTTAACTCCTCCCACTTTCTTCGATCCCCAATCTGAGAAGATGAAAAATCTAGAGTTATTTCTTCTTCATGGATTCAAATTCAATATAAGATGTATCCTATATATTTATATTTATAGATTCATGGCATTATAAGAAAGTTACAGTGTTTGGGACTCCACACACTTACGAAGTTGATATGATCAGGATGGACTAAGCCTTGGACAGTTTTCCACCAAGATTCTTCGGCTAGAATTTGAAGAAAGCAAAATATGGAAATAAAAACAACCTTAGCGAGTTTGGAAGTGTTTCTATTTGGAGTAGTTTTAGTCAGAAGTGTTTTCTATAAAAGAGTTTTTGAAACAATCACCTATCAAGTATTGTTTACGCGGAAAGCACTACAAGTGCTTTTCAAATTTTTTTTAAAAATGTTTTCTAAATTTTTTCTAAAGGTTGGTTTTTCTTTTCCAAAATCGCTTTTTTAGTAAAAGTACTATTTTTTAAGGTCAATGACAAATAGAGAGAGTATTTGATAGTATTTAAAACTCTTTTATCATAAAAATTGCTTTTAGAGAAAACTCAGATGTTTAGTAAAATTCAGAAAACATTTCTAAAATGTTGAAAAATCACTTATAGTACTTCTTGAAAAAACATTTGATAAATGATGCTCTTAAAAATATTTTTGAAGAACATATTTTAATTAAAAACATTTCAAATGGAAACAACTTCCTAACACACCCTTAACTTCCATATGGTGGTAATTTTAGAAAACGTTTCTAATATTTTTAACACTTCACATTTTTTATCTTTCAAATATTAGAAAAATTAGAAACATTTTTTGGAATAACTGAAAAATACACTTTTAATGTTATAGAATTCATTCGCTTTTGCGTGTTTTCACTAAAGGAAAAATTGCATGCATAAAAGAACTAATAACATAAATATATATACCAGTACTTTGTTGTCGTCAATTTTAGGAAAATCATTTGAGAGCTTGGATGAAGTCTCCCCATTATTTTTACCATCATCACCCACCTCCACTGCATTAGTCTCTTTTGTTAGCAAAGCAGTTGCTTCAAGTACCCGTAAGGGTGCTGGTTCTTCCTCCAAATATATTTCTACACAGTACACTCCAGATCTGCTGGGCACTTCCAACAAAAGTTCCACCCCCTCATCATTCTTTATAGGGATCGGTTTATACTCCTGTGAAGAAATAGGATATCTGCATATGATGTTCAACTCAAAATCCTGTCTGTCGATGGCGGTGGTTGCATAGATTTTGTCCAACAATCCAGCATAGGTAGTTCCATGGAACACCTTAATAGGCATGGCATTCACCTTGGCACCTTCGTAAACAACATCATTCGATTCCTTTTTCACTCTCCCGTTCCAATAGCAATTCACTGCAACACCCGTCACAGCCATAATCTATACCATTCAGAGCCACAATATTAGAGAAACTATTGTGCATATAGAAGTTAGATAACAAATGCTAGAAAAAGTAATCGAAATGACTGAAATTTTGTCTAAATTTCAGTGATTTTCAGCAAGAATTTAAAGCAATTGGTCATCAAACATACTGACCAAACTGTAAGTATTTTCAACAAATCATTCACACAGACCACAACTGCAATCCAACCCAAATACAAATGGGTTCTCAAACCCATTTCTGTGTAGAATTTTCTAACTGTTTTACATCAATTTTCATTACTCCATTAATATAAGATATTATATTTTCTGAGGTTGCTCGCTTCGAAAAATGACCGGATTGGTGGATTGATGCTTGAACCTCATCCGTGAACTAAAATTCAATATCCCAAAGAGAAAAACCGACCACTAGCCAAGTCATACATATTGAGTACATGCAGCAAAATCTTCACAAATGAAGAGAAAGAAGAAATGTAAAACAATGGACTTACCTGAAGGTGATGAGAAACTGAAGCAACAAAAGCAGTGGGGAGAACTCAGAGGAGAGAGAGAGAGAGAGAGAGAGAGAGAGTAAAGTTAATCAATTCAGTGAGAATTTTCTTTTGCAATTTAAAAGCACATGTTCTTTATTCTAAGGAGCTCCTGCTGAAGCTTCCTTGTGGGATTGGCTGAAGAATAAAGAAGGAAAAGCAAAAGGAAAAAGCAAATAGAAGAATAAAAAAAAGGGAAAAACCTTGTAGGCACAAATGTTTACATCCCTCTTTAAATTGTGTAATATCTCATCATGATTTTTTTTTTATTATTTTATGAGAATTACTTTCCATATGCTAATTCTTCTTCGAGAAAAAAGAAAAAAGGCTCAATGCTCAATGCCCATAAGCTCCATCAGAGAATGCTTAATGCATGATTGATCTTTTGCATTAAGATATCAAGTAAACAAAGTGGAAGACAATTACCAATAGAAGCCAAAAGTCTAATATAATTATATGTTTAGCTCAAAGCAATATTTATAAAGACATTACACAAAAGTCGAACAATATTAGCATATTTTGCAGTCTAGGTAGAGCAGCATTAACTCTTCAGAGTCACTAGTAATTTGTCTTACATTACATAAAGAGGCACACAAGCGAGTTTTTCATAGCGCTTTAGCTTATTAACAAGCCCACCTGAACCTCAACTGAAATCACAAACCGTCAAACAAATCATCATAATCGAATAAATCATAAACACAGTCATCGTGATTAATTTGATCGCAGTATAGCTCATGGTCAAGCCTGCGGTCACGCAGATAACTGGTTTCTATCTCAGGTATTATGCCCGACCCTTCACACATGAATACAGGAATATGTGAAGCAAGCTCCAATATCTCGGCATCATCATCACAAAAACCAAAGCACTCCCTGACGTCTAAATGAACAAGCTGTTTGCAGCCCTGCAATATCATCACTAGAGCTTCCTTCTCAAAAAATGAGTAATGTAGATCCAAGTACTTGAGTCTTGGCAGTAAGGCCACGATGGCCGATGCTTCATCTTTCTCAATGCCGGCATATGGAGCTGATAGCCAAATGAAGTTGTTGCAGTGAAGACCGATCTGTGGTAGGACAGATTTCATGTGAAATTCCCCTATATGAAATTTCCCTAGTCTCATCATTTCCAAGCTTTTCCACTTGCTTATTTTTGGAATAATATCTTCGATAGAAAAATTATTAAAAACCACATCCAAACCCTTTAATCTGGGACACCTACAAATCACAATTCACTTCATATGAAGCCACTTCTTGAATTTTGGAAAATTTTAAGATCCATAAGTACTGCTCTGTAGAACTATAACTTAAAGTAAAATGATGATATTTTTCAATATAATAATGTAAAAGCCAAGATGCCTTACTCGTTTGCAATATACTCCAGTGCCTCCTCGGTGCAGTCTTTGGGGAGTTTGATGATTGTGGCACACCCACCGCTACGGTTAACTATGAACTTCATGAATGCAGTGACAGACAAGTTTTCTTGATATGTAGTCACTAACCTCTCTGCAAAACCCCTGTCGGGGCTATCTTCTTCCCATATATCGTCAGATTTGATGTATTCAGGAAAAATAAGATGCTCCCAGCACTGAGGTTCGCGGCTCGCTTTATACCAAGACTTACATACAAAGGGAACATCCAACAACAACGACTCCATTCCCACTCTTCCAAACACATTCACCAAAATATCCATGTTTAACTCCTCCCATTTTCGTCCCTCCATCTGAGAGTACAAATTAAAAATCATATTTCAAATTTATCATATTTTCTAATGCTATTTCATACTGGTTTTTTATTTCTATTCCAAACGTGCTCACCCAAACATTATATATATGATAATGTTCTCTTTCAAAATTTGTATTTATTTTAATTCATCTGTAAAAGATGATGGGGTTGATGGATAGAATCTTGAACCTCAAATCGATCTAACTCAACATGGGTAATTTGATTATCAACTAAAATTAAACATCTCAAAATAAAAAAATTCAAAGAAGGAACATATAAAAAAAAAAAAATGCAGCAAAATTTGATGAATGAAGAGAAAAAAGAAATGAAAAATAATGGATTTACCTCAAGCTAATCTGTGAGAAACTGAAGCAGCAAGAAAAAAGCGCAGAAAAATAGGATGAATATTGAGGAGAAAGAAGAAACTGAAGCAGCAAGAGTTGTGGGGTGATCACAGTCACCAAAGAGAGGGTAAAGCCGTAAAGGTAAATCAGTGAGACTTGTCTTCGCTGATTTGACTAAAGACCAAAGAGAGAAGACTGCGACAAAAAATAAAATAAAATTTTAAAAATTAAAAAATTAAATATTTGACTGCTTGATTAAGAGTTTGCAGCGTTTTTGTAATACTTTTCATAACTCTCAACCACTTTAATGTATTCTAGTGCTACCATTACAAAGTTAAAAGGTCAAATTTTTTATTTATTTTTTCAATTCAGGGTGGTTTTTTTAATACATTTTCCTTAAAAACAACACTTTTATATATATATATATATATATATATAAAATATATATAGGAATTTTTATATATAAAGTTAGAAGTTACCTTATTGTTCTTTTTTTTAAAAAAAAAATTATTTAAAAATTTAAGGAAGTGAAAAGTTTTAATTTTCTCAAATTCTAAAAATTTTAAAAAATATTTTAAAAAATCTAAGATAAATTTCCATTTTTTATGTAAGAGTTTTTACATTTTATATATTAGTTTTTATTTTTTATTTTTTATTTTGATATATTAAATTTTAATTTATAAATAAGCTCGGTATTTGTCTTTATTTTAATATATTACAAAAAAATAGATTAAAAAAAATTCAAAATGATTTAAAAGTCACCTTATCTTATCTTTAATTTTGAGCTATTACAATTTAATTGATAAAGATCATAACAAGGGATTAATTACTAGCTACTTAATAACTTAAGTCTTAGCTTAAGTGAAAACTTATAATAATAAACTGTATTGAAAAAGTATGAATTTAAAGCTTTGTTGTCCTATTGATTTTTTAAGTTTAGAAAAGGGAGACCATTCCTTAGTGTATAAGTAATGGGTGAATTTACGGAGGACAAGTGACATTTGCTGGGACAGCCACCATGTGCTCCCATGGACCTTTGAAAGGAAGACCTCTCCTTATGGCTTAAGCTGTCGTCTAGGATTGGTGAAGAGTAATAAAGAAAGAAAATGGAGAAATTTTGAAGGAAAAAAGAAAAAGGAAAAAGTAAAAAGGGGAGCTTTCAAACAGTTTTAAAATAGAGTTTTTGAAAAGAAAACTTTTATATGAAGAAAATTGGAACGTCATTGTTTTTAAAATGTGTTTTGTAATCATTTTCTATATTTCTATAATTACTTTTTAAAATAAATCTTAGAAAATAAATGAAAACGATAAAAAAAAAAAGGTTATATTTTTTATGTTTTATAATATGTTTTAAAAATAACTTTTTTATATAATATTTTATTTTTAGCCATTATCCACATTGTGAAACCAAGGTTTGGTTGATATCAGTTTTGATGATAACAAAATAAGGTTTGAAATTAATATTATATTTCAAGTGTGATTAGATAAGAAGATTTCTAAAGTAGTAATCACAAAGATAAAATCAAGTTAAAGAAAAATCAATAAGAAGAAGAAGATCTTAAAGAGAAGTTCTTTTCAAGACCCAAGCGGCATAAGATCTCTTTATAAGGTTGTTGATACACTAGGTTTTTCATGCATTACATTCTTTACTTATGCACCAAAATCATCTAAGAGTTATTTCGTTTTAAATCCTTTAAAATTAGATAATTTCATATTTTCGACTAAAACCTTGTGTCAAATATTTTCCAAACTTGTTTAAAAAGTTTTAAGTTGAAAAGAATGGTTGTTGAGCAAAAACCGGCTCAACCGGTTAAACTAGTCGAGGAGCAAGTCGACCTCCAGCTCAATCGATCTAGGAGCAGGTTGACCCCCAACTCAACCGGTCGAGGAGTAGGTTGACCCTCAACTCAACCGGTCGAGGAGTAGGTTGACCCCCAACTCAACCGGTCGAGGAGTAGGTTGACCCCCAGTTTAACCGGTCGAGGGGTGCAAAAAACTTTTTCTCTCTTCCAGAACGGTTGTTCAATGGGATGAGGAACCGATTGACCCCCACCTCAATCGATTGAGGTCCAGTTAAGGGGCAGTCGAGGTCCAATGGTCACCTGTCAAACATTAAATGCTAACAGTAGTCAACCGGTCGAACCCCCAACAACTATTTTGGTCATTTTCTTTTATAAAAAGACTTCAATCTTCATTATTTCATGAGCTTAACTTTCCTAAATTTTTCTTGAAATATATTTGAGCCTTGGGAGAGTGTTTTTGAGTGCACCGTTGTTCTAAAACTTGTATATCTTTAGTGCACCATTCAATCCTAGTTTTTCTTATATCATTTGAGCCTAAAGTTTTGTACTAGAATTTTGTGAAATTATTTGTATATCTTTGAGAGGAAAAATCTAAGTGTGAGGTATCACTTGAAAGGTTGTTCAAGAGTGAGGTATCTCTTGAGAAATGTAAAGGGTGTTTGGAGCCAAAAGTCTAAGAGGGTGTATTGAAACCATAATTCAATTATATTGCTTGAAGGCTTGGTTTAGAAGTTTTGAATTAGTGGAACCCCAAGTTTAGGATTGAAGCTAGAGGAGAGTAGATGTAGATTGGATTACACCAAACCACTATAAAATTTGTGTTTGTATTCTCTTTTTTCTACTATTTTACTTTATATGCATTTGTCTTTATATTGTTTTATTATATACTTGCATATAATTATTTCTTACATTCACATAATTTAAATTTACAAAAAGAGACCATCATTCTATTCACTCTCCTCTAGGGTGATTACCATAGGTTGGATTAGCTTAATTTTTTTAACACACATTTTTATAATTATTTTCTTAAAATAACCCTTAAAAATAAGCGAAAATAACTAAAAATAACTAACAAACATCTCTAATTGTTTTTTTTTTTGTTTTTAAAATTATAAAATTATTTTTTATTTTCTAGTAATTAAACATTTTTTTTAATTTTTTTTATTTAAGAGATTTAGTTGTTAAATAGGGCCTTCAAAACAAGTCCAAGAACCACTCCCACTTCAAAATCAACCGACGAAATTTGGTCTTGTGACTATCCAAAAATTTGTAATAAATATTATTTAGTAACCCCTGCTACCACTATAAAGTAACAATGATAACAATATTTTATTATGATGAAGATAATGAATTGATTAGTAGAAAGATTAATTTCACTCACTTTTTTTTGAGTTGTGTTAAATATATCTAATCATCGTTATTTTGAATATCTATCAAATACTTTATATATTTTTATCATTTATTATTTTCAATTATCTCTCTTTTAACTCAAAATAAAGAAATATATTGTGATTAACGGTATTTACTCCAAATTTAGGAAGGTAAGTAAAATTTATTTGTTGGTGGAACCCATGCTGAAACTCCATTGAAGTGAAACTAAATATTTTTTCGCCTAGTGTCAGTTTAAAGTAAAACAAAGTATAGTTAGTGATGATATTATGAATTGCTCTTTTTGAACCATGGAATAATGTGTACAAAATTTTCAAACAATGCTTTCCACATATAAAAAGAAAAAAAAATATTAAAAAAAATGTTTGATTTCACTAAATTTCCAAAATCCAACATCTTTTCCCATCACATGAAATTTTTATCACAATTGTTGGTATTCCACCGTAGAATTTATTCTCCCATTCTTTATTTAGTTTTTTTTTTTTCATTTCTCAAAACTCAAGCAAGTATTGTATTGGTCTCATACATCAATGCCACTTGTCCCCCTTTATGCCTTGGAAAAATATTAAAGCAGAAAAATTCAAAGAAAATGGGTAGAGAAATTGTCCTCAACAAATGGCTCCATTATTTCTCTAAAATATAGATGGTGCAAAAATATTTTCACTTCCATAAAAAGTTATACGTCATTTCCTTATGTTGACAACATGCAGGTGTCTTAGGTGTCCATGCCTATGGGTTTTAAATTCTGTGGGCCTCGGTCTGGCCCGTCACATTATCATCGTATGACCCCATTTCAGTTTGATTTTGGACCTGCTCCAATTTTAAAGCCCTGAGGACTATGCATTTTATACAATAACAGCATCAGTGGCTTGATAGGGAGAAGTATAATGCATTTTAAAGTTGTAAAGAGCTTTAAATGAATATTTACAGGTCGTCACACATTGTATTGAAGTCGATCATCACTACGAAAAATGTAGAGTTTGAGCACTTATTAACTCTATGGGCATGACAAGGATGTGAAGTCCATATCGGATAATGAATATGGTATCTCACATCACCCAAAAAAGGAAGTTTGTTGGTATGTATAAAGGGTTTTAAAAATGTATGGTTTATTGGATTTTAAATCTATATATCCCATGGATACTAAAACAACAAATCCAGTGCGGCAAGAAGGATAAAACATGAACAATCAATAAAATAATCCATGCTCAAATAAAGAGTCACAATATCCATGTGTCTGCTTGATAGCAAATCAGTAATTTAAAAAAAAAAAAAAAAAAAAAAAACTCTCATTCTCACCTAATTCAACATCACTCCACTGCAGATGAAAATGAACCTTCAAATTGGATCTAATGATCAATTGAATCAATATCAAACCAAGAAATGGATTGATGGACACAAAAAGAAATTCTAGCTCTAGAATTTTTTTTCTTCCTAAAAGCTCTCTTAAGAATTAAAATTAATGAACATGAGAAGAAAAAACATGTATGAGATGACACTCAGAATAGGATGATAGATTCACCTTAAATTAGGCAACGTGATGGATGAATAGGCTATCATCATTTAAGAAAATTAAGATCTAATCTTCTCAAATCACTTCTAATGATTAAGTACGTTTGCTATAATTTTCATGTTGCAATGAAATAATGTTGCTCTAAAATCCAAGATGAGTTGTTCAAATAATAGCTTTTAAGATAAGGCTTGTGGGATTTGATCCTGAATGCCATATGATGTTTGACCCCACCCCATTGCACCAATTGACTTCAAGTGAGATGATCAAAGTCTGATAAAAAAATTGATATCATAATTCCGATGACAAGAGTGTCCGATTGATTTTATGTACACAATCAAAGTCATATCACATTATCTATAGACCCATTGACCTTCTGAAAACTTATGGCTTTGATCCTAAATGCCCATAAGCTCCATTAAAGATTGTTCATGCATGATTGATCTATTGCATCAAGACTTCAAATAAACAAAGGGGAAGAAAATTATCAATAGAAGCCAAAGTCAAATACAATTTAATTTTGTAGTTGAAAGCATTATTTATAAAGACATTACACAAAACTCTGGCTAGAACAACATTAACTCTTTGGAGTCACTAATAATTCGTCTTGCATAACATAAAGAGGCACACAAGAGATTTTCATTGTGCTCTAACTTATTAATAAGGCCACTTGAACCTCAATTGAATTCACCAACCCTCAAATTAATAAATCATCAAAATCTTAGGAAGGTGAGTAAAATTTACTTCTTGGTAGAACCCATGCTAAAACCCCATTGAAGTGAAACTAAATGTATTTTCACCCAATGCCAATTTAAAGTTAAGTAGGGTATGATTAGTGATGATATTATGAATTACTATTCTTGAACCATGGAACAATGTGTACAAATTTTCTCAAACATTGCTTTCTACGTATGATCTCTTAGATTATGTTTAGTTCCTCTAAATTATTAAGAAAAGAAAAAAAATGTTGAAAAAAAATGTTTTTGTCATGATTGGCTTTACAATGGAAAATACGAAAGAAAATAAAATATAATTAAAATTAATTAAAAATTTATATATTTTAAAATTATGTATTCTTTATATGAAGAAAGAAAATAAATGAATTAAATTTGAAAAAATATATAAAAATAATTTATTGACTTTGAATCTATTTTTTATTTTCTTTCACTTATTTTTTTCCTTGAACTTTCCTTCTTATTTTTTTTCTCTCATATTTTCGCTCAAATTAAGAAATAGATTGATGAACACAAAGAAATTCTAGCTCTAGAATTTTTATCCAAAATGCTCTCTGAAGAAAATTAATTAAGATAAAAAAGGAAAAATATATGTGATTACACTCAAAATATGATGACAAATTCACCTTAAATCAGGCAATTAGATGGATGTATAGGCTATCATCACTTTATGAAAATTAATTCTTGTTTCATATAATTTTCATGTTGCAATGAAATAATGTTGCTCTAAATCGAGGATGAGTCACCCAAATAATAGTTTTTAAGACAAGACTTCTGGGTTTGATCTTGAAAGCCATATAATGTTTGACCCACCCTACTACACCAATTGATTTCAAGTGAGATGATCAAAGTCTGATCCAAAAATTGATATCATAATTCCGATGATAACAGTGTTAGATTTCATGCACACAATCAGAGTCGTACCACATTATCTTTGGACACATTGACCTTTTGAAAACTTGTAGCTTTGATCCTAAATGCCTATAAGTTCCATGAAAGATTGCTCATGCATGATTGATCTATTGCATCAAGACACCAAATTAAACCAACGGGGAGAAAGTTACCAATAGAAACCAAACTCAAATATAGTTTTATTCTGTAGTTGAAAGCATTATTTACATAGACATTACACAAAACACAAAACAATATTAGCATATTTTGCAGCCTAGCTAGAACAGCATTAACCCTTCGGAGTCCCTAATAATTCGTATTACATTACATAAAGAGGCATGCGAGATATTTTCACAGCGCTCTAGCTTATTAACAAGCCCACTTGAACCTCAACTGAATTCACAAACCTCAAATTAATAAATCATCAAAATCAAAATCAAAATCAAAATCATAAACACAGTCGTCGTGATGAATTTTATCGCAGAATAGCTCGTGATCAGCCTCGAGGTTATACACAGGAGGGGATAGTGCCCCAAGTCCTATGTTCGACCCTTCACACATGAATGAAGGAATATGTGAAGCAAGCTCCAATATCTCGGCATCATCACCACGAAAACCCCAGCAGTCCCTGATGTCTAAATGCACAAGCTGTTTGCAGCCCTGCAATATCATCACTAGAGCTTCCTTCTCAAAGGTCGCTCCATGTAGATCCAAGCACTTAAGTTTTGGCAGTGAAGCAACCATGACCAATGCTTCATCTTTCTGAATGTAGGTATATGGAGCTGATAGCCAAATGAAGTTGTTGCAGTGAAGACCGATCTGTGGTAGGACAGACTTCATGTGAAATTTCCCTAGTCTCATCATTTCCAAGCTTTTCCACTTGCTTACAAATTTTGGAATAATATCTTCCATAGAAAAATTATACAAACCCACATCCAAAACCTTTAATCTGGGACACCTACAAATCACAATTCACTTCATATGAAGCCACTTCTTGAATTTTGGAAAATTTTTAAGATCAATAAGTACTGCTCTGTAGAACTATATCTTAAAGTCAAAATGATGATGTTTTTCAATATAATAATGTAAAAGCCAAGATGCCTTACTCGTTTGCAATATACTCCAGTGCCTCCTCGGTGCAGTGTTTGGGGACTTTGATGATTGTGGCACATCCACAGCTACGGTTAACTATGAACTTCATGAATGCAGTGACAGACAAGTTTTCTTGATATGTAGTCACTAACCTCTCTGCAAAGCCCCTGTCGGGGCTGTCTTCTTCCCATATATCGTCAGGTTTGATGTATTCAGGAAAAATAAGATGCCCCCAGCACTGAGGTTCGCGGCTCGCTTTATACCAAGGCTTGCATACAAAGGGAACATCCAACAACAACGACTCCATTCCCACTCTTCCAAATACATTCACCAAAATATCCATGTTTAACTCCTCCCATTTTCGTTCCTCCATCTAAGAGAGCAAATTAAAAATCAAATCCCAAATTTTCCGTCTTTTTAATGCTATTTCATACTGGCTTTTGTTGGAATATTTTCAAGAAAAAGTTGCATGCATATAGGTTAAATGCGAGTCTATGTTAAAAGAACAGCCCCATGAAACCACATATATCCTTGAGATATTGCAATTTTCAGGTAAACAAAACCGAGAACAGAGAATATAAGCTATACTATACTATACATACAACTAAAGCATCTTAAGATGTGTTCAGTATTTAAATGCCCAGGTCGGAATGAATAAGAACGGCAATGGCAATGAATCAAAATTCTAAGTGCAAGAATGGATAATGAAGATCCTTGTAAGTACAAGTTTTAATTCTATGATAATCAACTTTTTACTCCTTTTCTTATTCTTATTGTTAATTCTAATCCGAATGCATAGAACCAAATATTTTTCCTACTCTCATTATCGATTTCAGCATTCAATGTGCCCAAGGATCCATACACAGACTAGAAAAAAGAAATTTTTTATCTAAATATCATCGATTCTGAACTGAGATTCTAAAGGAATTGGTCCATAATGAATGTGAAAATAACCAATATATCATACAGGCCTCATGCTTTGTTCATTACAATTTACGATCTAAAGTAGATTCTAAATTAATGGAACAACACCCATCTTCCAACAAAACTGAAAATTGAAAAATTAGCCCAATAATATCATACAAAATAATAAGCAGCAACTGGCAAAGAACGATTGCATATATATATATATATGAATGAGGTTGATGGATAGAAGCTTGAACCTCAAATCGATTCAACTCAACATGGGGAATTTGATTATCAATTAAGATTTTTATTCCATCAACTAAAATTAAACATTTCAAAAGCAAAAAAATGCTAAGAAAGAAGAAAAAAAATTGCAACAAAATTTGATGAATGAAGAGAAAGAAGAAATGCAAAATAATGGATTTACCTAAAGCTAATCTGTGAGAAACTGAAGCGGCAGCAAGACTTGTGGGGTGATCTCAGTGACCAAGGAGAGGGTAAAGGTGATAAAATCAGTGAGGTTTGTCTTCGTTGACTTGACTAAAGACCAAAGAGAGAAGACTGCGACAAAGCCAAAAAAAAAAAATAATAATAATAATGATTTTTCCTCACATCCACCTAGTTACACCATTAAAAAAAAAAATTCTTCTATAAAAAAAATTATTTTTAAAAGTTTTACCACAGGCGGTGTATTTTAAAATTTATTTTTAAAATAGAAAATGAAAAATAGTTTTTAAATATTTTTTAAAAAACAATGATGTTTGGAAGGATGCTTTAAAAAATAGTTGTTTTAAAAATAAAAAAAAATAAAAATAAAACTTATTTGGATGAAAGAATTTATATTGTTTTTAAATATAATATCTTACTTTTATTTTATAAAAATTTTATAAACTTGATTTAAAATAATATGAAATTAAATTTAAGTTAAATCTTATTAAAAAAATAAAAATAAAATATATAATTACCTATGATTTAAAGATAAATATATTTTTTAAAATTATGAAACAATATTCTTTATTCTAGTAAAACAAAAATTACTATAAGATAAAAATAATTTTAATATTTATTTTTAATAAAAATCAAATAATTAATTTAATTATTTTTTTTAATTTTATTGTTTGACCATAATTTCTTATGCATGTTTTTAAAAAATTGAAGCCTTATTGAAAATTAAAATAATTTTGTAATTACAAATTAATTAAAAAATAAATAGTTTTTAGTAAAACATAAATAGTAATATTATAATAAAATCATAAATATTTTTAGTAGAAAATATACTATTTTATGATTTATTAGAAACATAAGGATATTAATATCTTTGCATTTTTTTTTTGTTAAAAATGAATAACGAATAAAATTTTACCTTTTTAATATATAAATGAGTCAAATTTTTTATTATATATACACACATTTAGTATTCAATTTTAAACATAATATTTTAGAATGTTTTGATTTAATATATAATTAATTGGATTGGTTTTCTATTGCAAATTATTCATAAAAAAATGAAAATAATTATTAAAAAAGTTAAAGCATTAATTATGTTTTACTCAATTTATATTCTATTTACTTAGTGATTTTTTAAATGAAAAAAAATAGTTATGTGTAAAATAATAATAAAATGATGACTCATGGTATATCAGTCTCTCTTATTTTTTTTTCAATGATTAGACTTATTTTTTAGTTTTAAATTATTTTAAAAAATTATTAAACTCATTAATAAATTCAATAAAAAGCATCACTTGATTTAAAGTTCATTTTTTTAATGGAAAAATTTATAAAATTTTAATTATATACAAAAAAGAAATAATAGAGTTATTATAAACCAATTTTTATCTATAAATTTATGGTATTAATAAGTTTATTATTTGAGTTTTAAATTATTCTTAAAAATTATTAGACTTGTTGATGAATCCAACACATTAATTTTTATTTAATTCGGAGTTTATTTGCCTAGTGAAAAAAAAATCGAAAAATAATGATTTTATATAAAAAATAAACAATGGAGTTGTTTTAAACCAATTTTTGTTCATAATTTTTTTTTTTTTGCATTAATGAGATTATTATTTAAATTTTAAATTATTTTTAAAAATTAGTAGAATTGTTAACAAATCCAATATATTAAGTCTTATTTAATTTAAAGTTAATTTGTTTAACAAAAAAAATAAAAAAATAAAAATTATATATAAAAAAGAAATATTAGAATATGGTGTATTTCTATTATCTTTAAAAACTTATGAAAACAATTTTTATTTATTTTTTATTTTAATTTGTTTTTAAAAATTGGAAATAAAAAATAATAACCAAACAGTGTTTTGAATTTTTAAAAATCATTTTATGTTTTTAAAAATAGAAAATAATTTTTAAAAACTCCGTTAAACATGCTCTAAGAAAATGGATTTTTTTTTCTCAAATTCAAAAAATTTTAAAAATTATTTTTAAAAGTATAAGATAAATTTTTAAAACTATTGATTTATTAATTTTAGAAAAGGGAGACCATTACTTAGTGTACAAGTAAGCGGTGAAGTTGAGGACAACCGACATCTGCTGGGACAGCCACCATGTGCTCCCATGGAGTACTTTTTAAAGGAAGACCTCCTTATGTCTTAAGCTCTCTTCTGCAATTGGCTGAAAGGAACACCTCTCTCTCCTTATAGCTTCAGCCCTCGTCTAGGATTGGCTGAAGAGAAGAAAGAAGATGGGGAAATTTGGAAAGAAAAAGAAAAGGAAAAAGTAGAAGGATGAGGGGGAAAAAAATGGAAGCTTCCCAACATTTCAAAAACAACCGTGGTAGATGAACAGTTTTTTATTTAAAAAAAAAATAAACCTCATGATTCGTAGAATATTATTGTATTTAAAAACAATTTTTAGAAAATAAGTAAAAAAATAACTTTAAATAATTAAAAAATATTTTCTAAAAGCATATTTTTTTTTCTTTTTGTTTTAAGAACAAAAAATCATTTCTTAATTTTTAGTTGTTAAACATATTTTTCTATTTTTTTATTTAGGTGAATAAAAAATTATTTTAAAAAATAATTATCAAACAAAACCTTCAAAACAAGTTTGAGAACTACTCCCTTATTAAAATTAGCTCAAAAATTAATAAATATTGTTTTGTAATTCTTACTACTACTATAAAGTAACAATGATAATGATATTTTGATTATGACGAAGATAATGAATTAATTGGTAGAAAGAATTAATTTCACTCCTTATGAGTTTTGTGTTGAATATATCTAATCATCATTAGTTTGAATTTCTATTAAATGCTTTGTATTTTTTTTTTTTTTTTGTTATTTTAAGGTATCTCCCTTTTTAATTCAAAATAAAGGAAATATATGATGAAATTTCAAATTAATGTATGATGATTAAATGTATTTACTCCAAATTTTAGGAAGGTGAGTAAAATTTACTTGTTGGTAAAACTCATGCTAAAACCCTATTAAAGTGAAACTAAATGTATTTTGACCCCATTTTAGAGTTATGCAAAGTATAGTTAGTGGTGACATTATGAATTAGTTTGCTTCAACCATGGAACAATGTATACAAAATTTTCAGACAATTCTCTCTATATATGATTTCTTATATTATGTTTGTTTCCAAAAATTCCTAAGGAAAGAAAAAAAAACTATTAAAAAAAAAAAGTTTTTTCATATTTGATTTTACCATGGAAAATAGAAAATAAAATCAAATATAATAAAAATTAGTTAGAAATTTATACATTTTAAAATTATTTAATTTTTATATAATAGAGGAAAGTAAGTGAAATGAGTTTGAAGAAACATATAAAAATAATTTATTGACTTTAAATCTAATTTTTATTTTCTTTCACTTTTTCTTACGCTTTTCCTTCCATTTTTTTTTTTTTTTTTGGTGTTTTCCCTCAAATTTTCAAACCAAACATAACCTTAGTATAGTGTCATCATCCTCCAAAAAGGAAGAGATAGAAGAGGTTATAATTTTTTTCTCGATCAACTTTTTCCTAAGTTTGGGACAATATGAAAAAGAATGAAATATAATTAAGGATGAATGATTCAAGCAAAAAAGTAGTTGACAGATATCAAAATGCAATTAAATTTAAGATTAACATAATTCTTTCCACATTTTTTTATCACATTTGTATCAATTAAGTGATCATTGAATGTGATAATAATTATTTAATATTATTAAATAACATTTGCTTTAATATTTTTTAATATCTAACTACCATCAATCATATAAGTAAGTGACATAAAAATACAATACCAAAAATGGAAAAAACTTTAGTTTGGCTTTGGGCCTTCTCCAATTCTTAAACCCAAGCATCTCATGAAGAGAACAAGACTATTCAAAGAATCATTTCAAGAAAAATGTTTGGTCCACATAAGATCAAGTTGGGAGAACTACCACACATTTTAAAGCCTTGAGCACAATGCATTGTATACAATGATAGTATAAATGGCTTGATAGGGGGAAGTATAATGCATTTTAAATTTGTAAAGACCTATTCATCTACATTGGTCATCACACATAGGATTAAAGTCCATCATTATTTAAAAAAAAAAATGTATAGTGTTTGAGCACTCATTAACCCTATGGTAATGATGAGGACGACAAGTTTATAAGGGAGAATGAATATGACATCTCACGTCACCCATGAAAAAAGCTTGTTGGTATGTATGAACGGATTTAAAAATGTACTATTTATTGGATTTAAAGTAAATATTCATTGCGTCGTATCACATTATCTCATTCATACATAGGCATTATCATTCTTTGTTGAGATTAACCCACTAAATAATGTTAACTTGAAATAAATATGTATTCATCTTATTTGTTATTGATATCTTAGATCTAATGATCTATTGTATGAATCAAGATCAAATCAAGAAATAGATCTAATTAATATGTGAAGAAAAAACATGTATGAGATGACACTCAAAATAAGATGACAGATTCAGTTGTAATCAAACAATTTGATAGATGGATAGGATAATGCCATTATCACATAAGAAAATTGAGATCTAACCTTCTCAAACCACTTCAAATGATCAAGTATTTTTAATACATAATCCTTGTTTGATATAATCTTCATGTTGCAATAAAATAATGTTCCTCTAAAATCAAGGATGAGTTACCTTTTAAAATTGGCTTTTGGAGTATGATCCCGAATGCCATAAAATGTTTGACCCATTTCCACTAGATTCAAGTGAAATGACCAAATCTGATCCAAAAATTGATATCAAAATTCCGATCATAAGATTATGAGATTTCATGCGCACAATCAGAGTCATACCACATTATCTTTATACACATTGACCATAATATAAGCACCATGAAAGATTGCTCATGCATGATTGATCTAGACGCCATGTAAAAAAAGTGGAAGAAAATTGCCAATAGAAGCCAAAAGTCAAATATAATTATTTGTTGTAGTTGAAAGCATTATTTATAAACAGACATTATTTAGCATATTTTGCAGTCTAGCTGGAACAGAATTAACTCTTCGGAGTCGCTATTAATTCGTCTTACATTACATAAAGAGGCACACAAGGGAGCTTTTCATAGTGCTTTAGCTTATTAACAAGCCCATCTGAATCTCAACTGAATTCACAAACCCTCAAATGAATCATCAAATCCGAAATTTATATCATAAACGCAGTCCTGTGATTAATTTGATCGCAGAATAGCTCATGATCAAGCTTGAGGTCATGCACATAACTGGATTCTCTCTCAGGTATTCTGATCGACCCTTCCCACATGAATGTAGGAATATGTGAAGCGAGCTTCAATATCTCGGCATCAACACCATGAAAACCCCAGCAGTCCCTGATGTCTAAATGCACAAGCTGTTTGCAGCCCTGCAATATCATCACTAGAGTTTCCTTCTCAAAGGATGCCCCATGTAGATCCAAGTACTTAAGTTGTGGCAGTGAAGTGATGATGGCCGATGCTTCATCTTTCCCAATGTAGGTTTCTGGAGCTGATAGCCAAATGAAGTTGTTGCAGTGAAGACCGATCTCTGGTAGGACTTCCTTCATGTGAAATTTCCCAAGTCTCATCATTTCCAAACTTTTCCACTTGCTTATAAATTGTGGAATAATAGCTTCGATAGACATATTAAAATCACCCACATCCAACACCTTTAATCTGGGACACCTGCAAGTCAGAATTCACTTCGAATGAAGCCACTTCTAGAATTCTACACCATTGGAAGTTTGGAAAATTTTAAGATTCGTAAGTACTGCTCTGTAGAAGTGTAACTTAAAGTCAAAATGATGATGCTTTCAATATAATAATGTAAAAGCAGAGATGCCTTACTGGTTTGCAACATACTCCAGTGCCTCCTCGGTGCAGTAATTGGGGAGTTTGATGATTGTGGCATGTCCACAGCTACGGTTAAGTATGAGCTTCACGGATGCAGTGACAGACAAATTTTCTTGATATGTCATCGCTAACCTCTCTGCAAAGCCCCTGTCCGGGCTGTCTTCCTCCCCTATATCATCAGGTGTGATGAATTTAGGAAAAATAAGATGCTCCCAGCACTGAGGTTCGCGGCTCGCTTTATACCAAGACTTGCATACAAAGGGAACATCCAACAACAACGACTCCATTCCCACTCTTCGGAGCACATTCACCAAAATATCCATGCTTAACTCTTCCCATTTTTGTCCCTCCATCTGAGACTACACATTAAAATTCATATTAATTTCAAATTTTCCTACACTCATTATCGATTCCAGCATTCCAAACGTGCCCACCTAGTGATTGTTGAAGATCCATAGATAACCGAAGAAAATTTTCCTCTCATATTTTTTTTCTTTTTTTTTCCTTCCCTCAAATGTTTCACAACCCTAAAATAGCCTTTATGTATATATTACAGAGAAAAGTGGTCAAGGAATAAAGCTATACATAGGAATTAAAGAACCTTAAAGTAATGACCATAAGATAACTGGATTTTGACTGAATATCATCCAGTTTCAACTGAGATTCTAAAGGAATTGGTCTATAATGAATCTGAAAACCAAAAAGAAAGAAAACAAAGAAAGAAGACAGAGAAAAATGCAGGAAAATTTGATGAATGAAGAGAAAGAAGAAATGCAAAATAATGGATTTAACTGAAGCTAATTTGTGAGAAACTGAAGCAGCCAGAAAAAAGCTCAGAAAAAATCGATGAATATTGACGAGAAAGAAGAAATGTAGAATAATAATGGATTTACCTGAAGCTGTTCTATGAGAAACTGAAGCAGCAAGGGTTGTAGGGAGACCACAGAAAGGGCAAAGGCGATTAACTCAGTGAGACTTGTCTTCGCTAACCTAACTAAATACTAAAGAGAGAAGACAGTAAATAAAACAAAATAAAAAGTGAGAAGTTACTTTTATATATATATTTAAAAAAAAATTAAAAGTGAAAAGTTTTTTTCTCAAATTTTAAAAAAATTGAAAATGTTTTTAAAAACATATGATAAATTAGAGTTTTTACATTTTATATATGAGTTATTATTTATTTTAATCTATTACAATTTAATTTATAAATATATTGGGTGATACAACATTACCTTTGTCTTTATTTTAATATATTATGAAAAAATAGATAAAATCAATTTTATCAAATAATCTTAATTGATATTTAAAATAAATAATAAGTTTTAAGTTGATAATTTAAATATAATTTAATTTAAAATCAATTTAAATTATTAAATAATAAATATTAAATTTTATGAAATACTCCATTAATATATTAAAAGTTAATTTGAAAATAAAAAATTTAAAAATATTTATCTTCTCACATTTTTAGTTTTTAGTAATTTTCTCACCTCAATTCCCCCATATGGGAAATATATACATGTAAATAAGTAGATTTAAGTATTAAATAAATTTGATTTGCGTAGTACACTCCCTATCTGATAACTTAAGTTTTAAGTTAATTGAAAAAGCTTACCATATACTGTACTGAAAGAGTGAGTTTAATGCTTTGTTGTCTTATTGACTTATTTAAGTTCAGAAAAGGGAGACGATTCCTTGGTGTGTAAGTAATTGGTTAGTTTAAGGAGGAAAAGTGACATTTGCTGGAACAGCCACCATGCGCTCCCATGAAGTACTTTTGAAAGTAAGACGTCTCCTTATGGCTTAAGCTCTCTTCTGTGATTGGTTGAAAGGAACAACTCTCCTAATGGCCAAGCTTTCTTTTGGGATTGGCTGAAAGGAGCACCTCTCATTATGGCTGAGCTCTCTTTTGGGATTGGCTGCATAGTAAAGCAAGAAAATAGGGAAATTTTGAAAGAAAAAGAAATGGAAAAAGTAAAAGGAAGCTTCTGGACAATTCCAAACAATGGTTTTTGATAACAAAATTTCTGTCTCATGTTTTGTTCAACATTGTTTTATAGGTTTTAAAAATAATTTTTATATGTAATATTTTATTTTTAATAATTTTTTATATTTATATAATTATTTTCAAAGTATTTTTAGAAAATAAGTAAAAATAATTATATTTTAAAAATAATTTTTATATGTAGCATCATTATGTTCTTAATCATTGTTTATAATTATTATTTTTATAACAACACTAAAAAAAAATAAGTGATAACAACTAAATATTACTAAAAAAATTAGTGTTATAACACTTATTTATGTTTGAAAAATAGAAACCCTTTATCTATTTTCTTATTGTCAAATGTATAGTTTTTTTTTATTTTTTGTTCTCAAGAATAAAAAATTATTTTAAAAAATAGTTATCAAACAAAACATTCCAAACAAGTATAAGAACCACTCTCGTTTCAAAATCAGCCCATCAAAATAAATTTTGACTATCTAAAAATTTAAATATTCTTTTGTCACCCCTACACTGTAAACTAATAACAATAATGATATTCGATTATGAAAAAAGATAATGACTTGGTAAATAGAAAGATTAATTTCATTCACATCTTCTGAGTTTTTTGAGATAATCATATATATAATTTTCATTAATTTAAACTTTTGTCAAATACTTCATCTATTTTTTTCATTCATGTGTTTTCAATCATCCCCTTTTTAACTCAAAAAAAAAATATTGAACAAAATTTCAAACTAATGTATAATGATTAAATGTATTTACTCTAAATCTGAATAAAAGGGAGTAAAATTTATTTGTCGATAGAACTCATGTTAAAATCCTATTAAAGTATTGAAACTACATGTTCGTCACTAAATATCATATTAAAGTTAAGGAACGTAGAGTTGAGATGACATTATGAATTGCTCTCCTCAAAGTTTTCAAAAAATGCCTTGATCTCCTAATCAAATATGAAATATAACACTGAGATTATACTTGGTTCTCAAAAAATTTGAGAGAAAATATACAGAAAAGAAAATAAAGAGGAAAAGTGTGAGATGGTCTTTGTTTTTTTTTTTTTTTTACTTAATTCTAAATAAAATTTTAATATTTAATAGTGTTAAGTATTAGATTGTTTTTTTTAATATATTATTTTTATTAAATATTAAAAAGTAAAGAAAAATCAAGTACTTTTTCTATTTAAAAAAAGTCAAATATTTTAGTTTTTTCTATTTAACAAAAAATTTATAATAAGTTATAAAAAAAAAAAACAAACAAACAACGTAAAATCTAAAAGCAAATTACTTTAAGTAAAAAGCTGAAACAAATTACTTTAAGTAAAAAGTTGAAAAAACAAATTCCCTCTTAGAAAAGAAAGGAAAATAAAAAGTAATTTCAAAGCCAATATATTTTTTTTATATACTTCTTCAAACTCATTATATTTACTTTCCTTTATTATATAAATATTAAATAATTTTAAAATGTATATATTTTTAATTAATTTTAATTATTATTTTTGTCTTTTGTATTTTTTTCCCTAATACTTTTTTCTTTTTATTTCTCGAGCACCTACTCAAGTAAATATTGTATTGGTCTCATTCATCGAAATATAAAAGCAGAAAAATTCAAAGAAAATGGGTAGAGAAAAACTACTCAAAAAATGCCTAAATTATTTCTCCAAAATATAGCTGGTGTATAAATATTTTTACTTCACAAAAAGTTATACCTCATTTCCTTACATTGGCAACAGGCAACTGTCTTAAGCGTCCCTACCCATGGGTTTGATGTTATGTGGGCCTTGGTCTGGGCCGTCCTTATTATCCAAAGCCCTGTATGAACCCATTTCAGTTTCGATTTTGGGCCTCCTCCTAGTCCAAACTAATGCTCAAGTCTTTAGCCTAAACATCTCACAGGACCATTCAAAGAATCCTTTCAAGAAAAAAAAAAAAAGGTTGGTCCACGTCACATGCATTTTATACAATGATATTGCTTCATAGGGAGAACTACAATGCATTTTAAAGTTGCAACGGCCTATTCATCTAAAGCAAATAATATTTACATGGGTCACACCACATAGTATTGAAGTCAACTGTGGATAAAAAATGTACAGATCGAGTTTGACCACTTATTGACTCTAATGGGTATATGAGTTTACATGGGAGAGTGAATGTGGCATCCCACATTACCTACAAAAGAAGATTGTTAATATCTGCATTCGGTTTTAAAAATGTAAAGTTCATTGGATTAAAAGCAAACAATATCCACTGCATCGTACCCCATGATCTCATTCACATGTAGGCAGTTCCAATATCTTTCTTTATTGAGATCTAACCCATTATATAGTGTCAACTTCTACGCTAATATGAATATCTATATACACAACCATGTCCATCCACTTTGAAATTAAGAAACATATCCTTAAATTCATCTATAGTACTACATTTGATTATGGACTCATGATTCTATTTGTATACTTTCATTACTTTTGATTTTGATAATTACACATACATAGAAGCAAATTACTACTAATATTTGTGATACTTTTCTTTGAAATAATTAACCATAGGAATGTTTTTGAGATGAGTTCTTCACATATTCAATTGTGCTTGATGATCAATCAATTGTTTTACTAGAGATAATTACACTGTTTTTTTTTTTTTTTTTTATGAAGTCCCGTTGGTGTTTTTATCTCCCAACTTGTTGGTTCCAATGTGTTTCAAGAGTTCAAAGGTGGGGTTCCTTCTGTTTGCCCACCTTTTTCTTTTTCAGTGTGTGATTCATCCTATATATATATATCTTGTTCACTTGTTCTCTTCAGTTGTTTGTATGCTGATCTAGCTAGTGTAAATTTGATTCCAAATACAATCTTCCCTTCTATACAGTTCTGTTGTTCACTGACCTACCTTGTGTATATAAATAATGTGACAAATGTTAGTGTCAAAATCAAAGAAAGAGCCACCAACTTAGGCATTTTATTAGTGAAGGACTCTTATTTAATTCTTTTGTTTAACAACCAACCATCAATGATAAAGTTAAATATGAGGAAATTGTGATGCATCTTAGACATGGTTACCTTTTTTCTTTTCAATAAGTGGGGGACATGCCCTGTGTGTTCTTCTCTCCATTACTATCCTCTCCTAGCGGCCTCGTGTCTTCCTTGTACATTTGACAAGCATGGGCTTTGTAGAATAGTTAGTGAGAGCAAGCGGAATGTAGTGCTGTGGATTTGAGCCAATTATTGGAATTAGGATGATTTCTCACTATGCTAACTAAACTAGTACTAGGGATGCCTTATATATGCACAATATTGGATCTTTTGGGTGTCACCAAAGGCATATATAATTATTTCGTTAATTTAATAGGCGGGTATAATGGCTCAAGAAATGACCTAATTGGATGGTTAGTCTTTGTCATAAGCCTTGGGATGGTAATAGCACCGAAACAGAGACGGGTGTATGTTGTAAAACCACGAGGCAGTTACAAAAGAAGGAAAATAAAAAGACTGGCATTTGGTTTTTTCACTTAATTCTAAATAGAATTTAAAATCAAATAGTGTTTAATAGTATTAAATATTATGTTATTTGTTTTCGTAATATTTTATTTTTATTAAACCAAAAATTTATAATAAGTTATAAAAAAATAGAAAAACAAACGATATAAAATTTAAAGGAAAATTGTTTTCAAGAAAAAAAAACTAATTAAAACAAACAACCTCTTAGTCTGATTTTATTGGTAATCAATTAGTTTTCAAATGAGAAAAATCATAGCATTAATAGGTAGTATCAATGTCAAACTAGTATGCAACAATGTTGTTCTCAGAGAAATGATGGCTAAAAAATTTAGCTAAGATGGTTAAAAGCTTCAAGATGAGGATGGTTGTGATGAACATGACTGTATAATCCCCGCTGCAAGCTTGGAATGATGAATGATATCTGGATGAGATAACTATAGTCATGGACCCAACAAAACGAACTTTATTTTCTTTTGTGCAACTAAGAATTTTTCCGGTATAATTTGAAAATTGCATAAGGCTAGAAATCCATAGATAATCATCCTATTCAATGTTGGTATAGTTCCTATGCCTTTGGTCAATTAAAACCATTCTTGGAGAAAGCACTAATGGTTAATTAGATAGTGTGTGTGGTTTAAGCCATTATTGTATGTAGCATAATGTAAAGGGCCATGATCTAGTTTTTGACTTAGTGGCTCTGGTAAAGCATAGGGCCACATGTGTTGGCAAAGAATGTTGCGTATGGGGACCATATTGAGAGTCCTTAATTAACAAGCATATAGATGGAAATTATGATGAAAATTACTCTCCCACACGCAATGGTGGTGGGCGGATACAAATGGAGATATGCATTCGCATGAACAGGACCGATCTCTATCACCAAAACATGTATGGGACATGTCTCTTTGCCAAGATAAAAAAGTGAGTCAGAAGAAGAAAAAGAACAAGTATAGGGGAACAATTTCCTAGCTATTTATGCATATAGGATCCCTAAGGATAGTGAAATTTCCAATTCTTTAATTTAACCTTTCCACATGCATGTTTCTCATTCCCAGTAGATTCCATGTTCATGAATCACATCACCGTAGATTAGATTTGCTTTAAAAAGACTCTTCTTTTAACTAACTAAAGCACAAAGCACAACCCCACCACTTCCACTGCTTGCTTTTCAAACCAATAAAGAAAAGAAATGAGATGAGGCCCTCCTTGCCCATGATCTTATTCAGAATGACTATTTAGGAGAGCGTGCATTGAATCTTGTTGTTGTTGAAATTATACCTAACTTTCTTATAGATCCTTGGAATTAAGTTCAATATACACCCTTACAATTTAGAAGCTCCATCTTAATTAAACAGTCAATTATTTGAAAACAAAAGAAAAGGGAAAGGACAAAAAAAAAAAAAATACACTAAAGTTCTAAACCTAGCAGCTGCACTAAGTAATGCCTTTCTAATACATAAGTCATGTGATTATATATCATTCAAGGTATATTATTGTCAGCTGCAATCTGCTTTGAGGAGTTGAGGCTGTGATTTTCTAGGTCTTCTGCATAGGAACCATGTTGGGAAGTGGGTGATAGAGATGGGTTATAAGAATACCATCTAGACCAAAAGAGATAGTTGAAGAAGTTGATGAGACTTAGAGCAGCTAGCAACCAGTAGAAAAGGTCTAACCGGTCTTTGTTGAGATCGTTATCCCCGAGCCAACCCCGACTTGAGGAATGGCTGGAGGTGATTCTATTGACTAGAGAAACAAGGAGAGAGCTCAAAAAGAAACCGAACGAGTACGAGCAGTATGTCATGGCAGTTAGAAATGACTGCATCCCTTCCACAGACTGTTTGTAGAAGAACTCTATTAGCCCTACTGCTGTGAACATCTCAGAGAGGCCAAAGATGAGAAACTGAGGGGCAATCCAGAAGATGGAGAGGATTCTGTTTGAATCCAAAGCAGAAGTTCTTCTCTTTTTCTCTACCAGTGCAGCTGAAACCATGGACAGAGTTGCAACAAAGAGTCCAATGCCAATCCTTTGGAGAGGTGAGATTCCAGAGTCCCTTCCTGTGATTTTTCGGGCAATTGGGACGAAGACAGTTTCATACAGTGGGACTAGAAAGATAAGCATGAGGTAAGGGATGGATTGAAGTGAAGCTGGAGGGATTTGGAAGCCTTTTATGAGTCTGGTGTTCATGGCACTTCCTTGTTGAACCGAGAACGTTTGGAGCTGAGCTAAGATGGTATTGAAGATGATGGTGCAGGCGAATATAGGAACAACCGAGATGATTATCTTGACTTGCTCAACCTGTGTGACAGTGCATAGTCTCCACGGGCTCTCACTCGTCTGCGTTCCATCTTGAACTTCGATGCAGGCCTTGTCAAGAAACCTATAGTTTTATTAAGATGATGATGAGAAATAAAGGCCTCAATGGTAACATATAAGAACAATTTCATAACTTCACATTTATTCGTAGCTAAACTTTCAAGATCCCATGATTGATTCAGTATAGGCATGCCTTCAAATCTGTATCCCACCTGAACTTTTCAGTATGGAGAAGATTTCTGACATTAGATGAGGCCAAAGCGTGTTCTGGCAACTGGCTTCCATGGAGCATCCCTGAATTTGAAGGACAGATTTGCTTTCTCTTTGTGATTGCAGCTACAAAAACCTGAAAAGGGATGGTGAAAAAGGGGATGAAAAAAGGAGGAGAATTAGAATCATTACAAATGCTGACTACCATATACAATTGCTCCATTCTGATAAGAGATATACATAAAAAAAGTAGCTTTATGGACCACCTTGAACCATTAAGCATATCACTAATCTTATATACTCAAAAGGAGCTTTTACTAGAATACTTTCACCAATATGTTCTTTATTCAGCAAAAGAAAAACAGATCAAATCATTCCATGATCAGCTAAATCATAAAGTCCAATCCTTAAAAAAATCAGTACCACTTTTGATTGTCCCAGAATGAACCAACACATAAAACTCTAACCTCTAAGAAAAATTAATTAGCCTCTAATATACCATTCAGAATGATCTAAGAAAAGATTCCAAGAAAAAAAACCTACTTAGCATAATGAAATGTTTAGTATATAGCCCAGAAGAAAAAGCTAAAAGCAAAGAAATTAAGTTAGAGATAAATTACTTGAGCAATTGGAGTGAAGATACTTCCACGGGGGGGTTTGTTCATATAAACAAGGGTACCGGAAATCAAGCTGATCAAGCCCATAGCCATGGCTGCAGATGAGACTCCGAAACCGACATCCATCCCAGAATGCGTTTGGACCCAGACAAGAACTGTGAGTGCAACAAGCTCCCCCATACAGAAGGCGAAGTAGGCGGCATTGAAGTAAGAGGAGAGCTTCTTGGACTGCTTGGAGTCCTCCTTTCTGAACTGGTCCGCCCCATGAGAGATTATGTTGGGTTTCAGGCACCCACTTCCTAAAGCCACCAAGTAGAGTGCCAGAAAGAATATCAAAGCCTTGTAGCCCTTGGCCTCTGAGCAATTGTCTCCATCCAAGACCATGTTGCAGTGGGGTGGCCTCAGCTGGGGGAGATGAGCTTGGACTGACAACAGTATAAAACCCTGGAAATTAAGTCCAAAACCAGTTGATTAGTGAGAAATTCCATGGACTTTATATAGAATCTGACAATATTAACATAAGTACAAGCTTGAGAAGAATTTAATATTTGGTGAATTGAGGTTTTTTTTTTTAAAAAAAAAAAATCATTTTGCCTCAAGAGACAAGAATCTAGGAAATGCAAGTTGCAGATAGTGGGTTGAGATATATGAATGATTAAGCAGATGTACAGTGAGAAAAAGGGAGTCATGTCAGAAGTAGAAAGACTTACAGAGAGCTCCACAAACCCAAAGATCAACATGGTCCAAAAGCTCCCAAGATAAGAATCTGAGAGGAACCCACCAAGGAGGGAGAGGAGGAACACAGTCCCTATAAAGTTTGTGACTATGTTTGCTGACTTTGACAAAGGGAAGTGCATGTCATTGAACACATATGTTATGAGATTGTTCCCAACTGCAGCAATAGCCATCATCTCAAATGCCTGAAGACCTGAATCACCCACCAAACAATAATCAATCAATATATATATATTCTCAAAACAAGTATATATATTATTTTTAAAAAAAATAACTGAATGAGCACTACCCACTACAAACACTTTATCAAGATCACAGCAAAATTTCGAAATTCACCTCCATTGCTCCCATCATTGAGTTCATACTATAATACCCACTTCACTAATAAAAGCATAGAATAGTGCTAGCTACCAATGAAATGAACTGCAAGAGTTGGTTAAAGCAAATTTTATAGAGCTAAACTGCCAACCAAAAACTAGGTGCTTTCTCTTTCTGTGGGTAACCATGGTCTCAATTCAACACTAGCTCGTTGATATGAAACCAAAGTCTCAAAACACATAAGACTTTAAAGTAGGTCTAAGGGTAGTCCTTCTATAACCATTGCAGGCCGGCCATTGGAGGCGTGTAGCACTAGCTCTTTATGACAGACTCTTGGGTTTGAGATGTATATGAAAAATAGTGAACACAAATATACAAGTGTATAACAAAGAGGGAAAGAGATAAGTATAAGAGAGAGAGAGAGAGAGAGAGAGACCGAGAACAAAAATAGCAGCGGTCATTCCACCATGCTTGTTAGCCTTGCACGGTCTGCCTCTCCAATCAACAGAAGTCTTCACAGACATGGTCATGGACTCTCCTTTGAGCTTCCTTCTCGTCTTCTCCATGCCATCCATATCTTCTTCCCTACTAGTGTTTCTTCCCTCTTTTTCTAGTTTATCTAAACCCTACTGTTCGCTTTATTTGGGACACAACACAAGAGTACTCTCTTGACAAACTCCAATAACACGCTAAAACTATATATATATTGAGAAAGAAACCAAAAGCCCCTCTTCTCCCAAAGGCTTCTTTGGTGATTCTGTGACAAACTCACAAGTGGGTTTGCCTCCTATTTATAATGTCATCTTGCATTTCCTCCTCCCGTCTTTTCAGCGATCTTTTCCCAAATGGTTCCCCTCATAGCTGAGTTGACTCATCCATAGTGCCATGGCCCATAAAAGCTCAAATCAACAAACTCAGTGCCACCCTGTAACGTCCCACTTTAGCCGAAGTCCTCGTTGTATCTTATAAATTTAAAGTCACGTATCCCATTTTATATCTCAAATCGTATAAATATTGACCGCCAAAAAATCCAATGGATTTGACTTCAAAACACATTTATAAGAAGTGTACACATTTATCGCATCAATAGCTTTTTCTCGGATGACGTGGGATGTCAGACACCCCACACACATGCACTTAGCATCATCCATATGCAAAAGAGCTGTACATACTCGCTCCCATCCGCCTTAGAGATGGGTGGTTCCGAGTACCATGGACCGTACTTGTCCCCCAATACAAGCCATTCATGAATCACCATGATCATTCTGGTTGGTATGTCATCTCTAAAGTGGCCTATAGCCCACAACTCGCAGAGTGGAGCATTAATCGATATCGATCCCACAACCTTTTTTCATATCTACATGCTTTTCCAGTACCCTCAATTGTGTTTTAGGACAATGCCCATCTCTGCTCAAAGTGTCAATCCAAGCCTTTGATACTCCCTCGTGGTCGGACCATCTGAAATAATACAATATAATGAAAAGTGTTCATCCATTGTACCTGAGCTCCAATTCCTTGAATGTGTATGTATTTATACTGGTGTGCTCAAGTCAAGCCCATAGTAATTGAATCAAGACTAAGTTGGGAAAATCGTATAAAACAGTTTCTTTAACTTTGTATAGCCTTGTTATGGGATAAGAACACATGAGAAAATTTTTTGTATTCTCTATCCAAAAGAGTGTGGTCTATGGGTAAGTAGTTGTAATTCTTAGCTTGATATTATTGTGCTATGTCCCACGAGATTTCACTAGTAATATTTGTGTTGAGTGCATGCATGATATTAATAAATTTAATTTGCTCAATCCCATGAATATAATCATTCCATTTTGAGAAAGGTGATGCTACAATATTGAAAAGGTATTTTTGATACAGATTGGACATTGTCATATAGTTAAAAAGACAGCCAATTTAGTTTATACCTTGTAAATAGTCTCATTATTTTATATACATATTCCATTTCTTTATAATTTGCTCTTTCTTTATATTTAAATGTTTGTACATTGTTCAACGGACTCGAGTTTACCATACACAAACAATTTGAATTAGGAGCTGAATATAGTAACCAATTAATATTATAACATTTTCTTAAAAGAAAAAAAAAATTCATATTCTTTTATGACATTAGTTTAAGATTACATTGACCAAAATATACCAATGGGTATCTTTGATATAGTACTTTTCATTTCTACCTACACCGAATCCAGCCCTACTTTCCATTCCAGAAAGCAACATAGCACGTGGCAGAAACCCACTCAATGAATAAAGGATCTGAATAGCCTTTTGGGACAAGAAAATTGAATGGATATTGTTCGAATATTAAGAAGATATTGAAATAATGACTAAGAACAGTAATATATGGCATATATATTAGTGTTGGAAGCAGATTACTTCTGGCCAATAAAGCAAAGATTTTTCTTAACAAGAAAGCTTCTTCCTCCACAATATTATAATAGAGAGAAAGAGAAAGAGGTGGGTGTTGGTGTTGGTGTTGGTGTTGGTGTTGGTGTGGTTTGCATGATGGGCCTCTGAAAACAGCAATAGAGATAGTGCAAGCTACTATTACTGGGTGTAACTTATTTTATACAAATTAAACAAACACTAGAAACCAAAGTCAAATATGTCATGGCTCATGTGGCTTAAAAACATTTCAATGAGGCATTCAATCAAGGTTTGGCTTCTCAATTTTTAATTAATTTTCATTCATAGTGGGGTTTCCATTTCATTAACCAATTTAATTATATCATAAGAAGAAAATGCTCAATCAATATATATATATAGAGAGAGAGAAAGAGAGGTATTACTATCCCATATAATTCATTCAAACCATATGTTAAATGAGTAATAAATTTAAACTATATATAGTAGAAGAGTAGGGTCTAGCAACATGAAGATGGGTTGAAGTTTTTCTCAAGCATGTTATACAATGTGATCATTGTAGATGCCTAATTCATGTTTTATGTGCATGTCCTGCTATTTTGAAATAAATAAAAAATTAATTGTACTTTTAAATGGACAAAATTTTTAAATTTTAACGGTCAAATATTTAAAATTTAATGTTAATTATTAAATTATAATAATTAGGGTTCATTTTTAAACATTCAATAATCGATATTGCAAAGATAAGATTTTTTAGAGGTACTATTTAAAATCAGTATGCCTAATTGCAGTATCGATTTTTTTTCTAATTTAATCAAGAATCATATGTTAGGTAGATGAACAATTTTAAACAACTTCAATAGAGTTTGTACTACATTGATTCTTCTATGATTTGGCTAAAAGGTTTTTTTTTTTTTTTGTAAATGAATTTATCAATTAATTAAGAGAACTATAAAATTAAAGATGATGTCAAAATCTTAGTTAAAGCAACATTAATAATAAGACATAATTCTGCAATGACGATCTAATACATGCACAGGAGTCAAAGTTTTCCCTAAATATTTATTTTGTAATTAATCCTAACCAAATAATACTAAAGAAAATTGATTTATTATATTTAACCTTGGTTTGTTAATATAATACAACAAAGTTAACATTAATTTTAGAAAAGTATACTCTTTTAATCCCCCCTCTCATACACAATATATATATATATATATATATATACTTAGAAGAAAGATATGTCAAAGAAGTCTACCCTATCCAATATATGCAAAATAAACTTTTTAATTAATGAAAAATTAAGGAATATTCCTCAATATTATATATATTGACTTGATGTACAAAAGAATTGAATTTAGCTTCACTCAAAATACCAAAAATTCTCAAAATAATGGGAAATTTTTTTAAAAGAATGCTCCCCATCCCTCAAACACAAATCATGATTCCAAATTTCCAATAACTCATGAGATGTGATCAACTTTTTTCTTAGTTGTTTTGGATTGAACAAGACAGCATCAATGCTGTTTCCAACAGGTACTTGTGCTTTCCACAGTCATCCAAAAGCCCACCTCGGATTGGATGACCCAGGGCTGACTTTTACACGTGGCAACATCTCATGAGTTTGTCGGTTGGACATCCTCAAATTCATAAACCCATGAGTGGGTGCAATGAGAGAGGGGGGGACAAGGGAGAGACAAGGCTTTTGAAATTTTGGTAAGAGACTAGAAGGTGTATCATAATATGGTGGACCCTACTTGCATATGTGTGTGGGCCCCACTTGTTCATTCTCATCCAAGTGGGTTTTGCCACCTCATCTTCATCATCTCTTTTTAGGTCAAAGTCAAACTTATGGCCATTTTTAGAGAAATGTCAACTTCATGTTTTGTAATATTTAATACTATAGGTACACCCAAGAAATACCTTTGTAAAAAGAGAATAATGGATTATTATTTCTTATCCATTTATGGTTTCCAACAAATTTTATTTTCCTTTCTTTTTTTCTTCTTTTCTTCTTTGTTCTCTCTTTTTATTTTATTTATTTATTTTTTCTTTACAAGATTCACAAAATTTGACTCCTATCTTCTCCAATTTTAAAACCCTAACTTTCTTAAAGTACAATTCTTTTTTAATGGTTGAAAAGCATTTTTATACACTCAAAAGTTTAATTAAATATTTGAGTAATTATAAAATGTTATGCTCGTGGAAACTTTAATGCAAACAATATTAGATCAAGAATATAAAAACAAAACTTCAATCATTACTGTCTATATTTAAAGATAAGAGAATATTTCTATTATACAATAAAAAAATATTATAAATGATAAAATCGATAGAATTATTAAGTTCTCGAAGCATCTCATATATTCTCACTTTTTATATACATATCCTGAATCACAAGTCTTCTCACTCTATAAAGTGTTTCTTGTTATTCATCACATCTTTATCCATGATCTCTATAAGCTCATCTCTATTTCATAATATTTTCTCAAATAACCTAAAATATTTATAAAGATATTTTCAACAACTTTTTTTATTCTATAAGAAAATCTAATATTATAATAATATATTAACTTAAAAAATATTCAGTATAATATTTTTATAAAAAAAATCTTTATTAATTAAAAATTTAGGACACTTCCAACAAATTAAATATTTAATTTTAAAACCTAGGGTTTGATTTTAGATTTCACCAAAAAGGTCTTAATTTTAATATTGCATTTAATTATGCAAACAATTAGATGATATTTTCAATAATTTTGTATTATTGACTTTTTAAAGAAATCTTAAATTAAAGCATAATTTTAATAGGGAAACATTGATGTTGGAATATTTTTATCAAGCATGGACCACCTTTTCTAATAAGCTTCCATATTAAATTTTATAAAATATCAAAATTGAAGTTATTTTTAAAATCACATTTTTAAAATACAAATCTTAAATATAAAATAGCAATAACAATTATTTTTAAAAAAAATATAAATATAACAATTATTTTTATATTTATACTTTTTCCACTTTTTCAAAAGGAACTTGTACTAAAAATTTTATTCCACGTGTGGTTTTTTTTTTAAAAAAAAAAAAATCAACTTGACCAAAAATTAGGGTGGTATGGTTGAAATGCATGCATGATGTATGATGTCACATGCATAACCGACACATCCATGAAAGTGGCAAACAATGGATAGACGTTTCCGTAAAGATCGGCTTTGGCGGCCGTAATACTCGGCGTTTTAAGCGCTACTCTTTCCACGACACTTCGAAATTAAGCTCAAACCTGTACATGTAGGAGCCTAAGCCCCTGCTTTCAATCCCATCATGCATACATGGCGACCATTAGTGGGTTTATCCTTGTCATTAAAAAATTCATTTTGTTTTTCTCCAAAAACGGTTTTTTTTACAATCATCGTTAAAAGTAGTCGTTTAATTGTATATGAAATAAAATTTTATCTAAAATATTTTTATGAAAATATTATATAGTTATGAAAAATTAAAAAAAAAAATTTAATTTTAAATGTTATTTAGAACACTCTATAAAATAAATTAATTCTTAAAAACATGTTTTTAAAACAAATTCTAAAAAATTAAAAAAAAACGGTTAATGTTTAAAAATTTTCAAAGATGTTTTGTAAGTTAGAAAATTATTTTATTGAAAAGAGTGAAAAATAATTTTTTATTCTAAAAAACAAAAAATTATATTTAATGACCTATTTCAACATACCTTCTTTACTATTCATTATTCTCGGTTAGGACTATGAGAGTATTTAATTATATTTACTTCTCAAGCTTTTGTCTTTTAATGTAAATGTTTGTCGAGCAACATATTTTCATCTTTATCTTTATTCTTATGAGTACTTTATCAAAAATTTCTTTTTTCATCATTTTTTATCTTTATTCTTATGAGTACTTTATCAAAAATTTCTTTTATCCCTATCGTCTGAATATTATTCTATCGATGAAAAGCAAATAAGATTTTATCATATTTTTTTTATACATTTGATCATTTTTGTTCACACCTATTATATTACATTCTTATTCGGATTATATTATTTGCATTTTTAATCATATTATTTGTCTAATATCATTTGTACCTTTAATCACATTTTTAAAATTTTAATAATATTTTCTTTTGTATTTTGATCAAATTCTTATTTTATACTTATTCAAGTGAAATTGAGCAAAGACAACCCATATTGTATAAAAAAAAAGTGTTATGGCCTAGTAAATAGTGTTTTCAAAATTTATTAATTTGTCATATTATATATATATATAGATATATAATGATCATAACTTCTCTAATGATTAACTTTGTTGTCCTTTAGTGGTTCCAACTACTCTAATTATTTTCCCCAATTCAAGGATTAGGTCATTTGAACCTTTTTATTGAATCTAGCAAATATTTCCCATGATTCTAGGAAATGGGTGAGGATGATTATTGACATTACTAGAGAGATCTCATATTGTTGTAGACTCCGGGAAAAGAAGTAAATATGTAATTGTGTGGAGTGTTGGAGTAGGTTGGTATAGGGCCCAATGTCTAGAACTTGAATATGCCAATATCATGGGGGGTGGACTTTGTGATTTGAAGTCCCAACCAAAAGCTCTTGGGTCTACTATGGTTTATGATTTAGGGTTTTTTAGGTGTTTGCTTCCCATTTAGGGGGCTAATTTTTTACAAAACGGTAGGGTTTTAGGTTATTTCATATCCTTCCATCATATGTACTAGCACAACTTTAGCATAGTAGCTTAGCTATTTCAATTGTCCTTAATATTGTAATAATTCCAAATTTATGAATCAATGATGAATGTTAAACTTAAAGCCCTTGGAGCTTTAACTCCTTGAGATGCATTGCTTTTATTAATTAATTTCTTAAGTTTACTCTATCCTAATCTTGATATTATTAAGTTTAATCTACTCTAATCTTGATGTTATTCATTGTAACATAGCCATTATTATTATGTTTTAAATGGTAAATTTATCATCATTTTTAGAACGAGTGGTTACTCTAATTTTGTTGAGAGCTCTTTGTGAATTGGCATCGGGTGATCTCCAAAGGCATGATGCCAACATTACAATAAGGAAAGGGGTATGTTGCAATCAGGGTTAATCATCCATGACCAAAAGTTAGAAATTAATGATAACTATAGACTATAATCATTGTGATTTAAGATGAGTTGTTTACATGTGACATGATATAAATCTTAAAAAATTATTTGATTAAAAGGGATGAATTAATTAGTCTTAAATTTATAAATTTAATTTATCTTATGTTTTAATTTGAAAAGTAACTTATTTTTTTTATATAAACACCCTTCAATATTTCGATTATTTTCATGTATGTTTTAAAAGAAAATATTACTTTTACAATAATAAAAAATAAAGATTTTTTTAATGAAAAATATGGTTTTTTTTTAAATTAAAAAAAATAAAAAATTAGATTTACAAATTTAAAAATAATTTCATCCCTTTTAATCAAATAACCTAAACTTAAACCAATTAAACCAACCAAGAACTTAGACATCTAAAAGTCTACCAATGGAATTTGAAGTGTTAGAACAATGATGCAAGTGTTTACATATTGGATATGGAGTCATTTAGCTATTTTATCTCTACATAGATTTCCAATCCAAGATATCCAAATATCCTCGGAAACAATATCAATCCAAGATTTTCGCCTTGAAATATGTTGCTTGGTACCAAACAAATCCACAAATAATTATTAGCTTTTCTATAAATTAAGTCAATTACCCTAGTTGGAATTGGAGAACCACATGTGCACATGGATAACCGCAGACACAAACACACACACAAAGTGAGGGAACTATCCATTGATGACATCCCCACTCACATGGAAAAATAAAGCTATAAAAAATGCAACCGACCATAGTCACCAAATCTCTCTAAGTTGAAACTTTTTTCATTTCTTTAGACTTATTTTTCATTTTGGGAAAAGGGGTCAAAAGAAGGACTTCATCTTGGTGGGATCAAAAGAAGCAAGAAAGATGGTTGGTAGCTAGGCAGCCCCTTTATGTTTATTTGCTTGCTTTCAAATTCTTCTCTCCCAAACTTCTTTTTGTTTCTTTATTTTTAGAGTTCTTAATTATTAGTCATTGAGGACATTCAACCAAGAATTAGATAAGATCATATGCAGAGGTTAAGGATATGTTTGATTTTTTAAAACTATTAAGTAAAATAGTTTCTTACATTTAGTTTCAATATAAAAAATATATATATAAAATAAAAAATTTTGGATTTTTAAACTATTTAATCTTTATATAATAAAATATATTTATTTTAAATAATTTTTTTTATCTTTCTTTTTATTTTTATTTTTCCTTTCATTTTTCTTCAAACTTTTCTACCCAAATATAGACTAGTCCCATTTGTGGCGTGCTCTCATCTTAATCACTCAAAAAACTAAAGGATACTAAGGCCCCCCTAGCTCTTGCACTGAGATCTGCAATTACCAATGGTGCAGTCCATGTGTCTTCTCTCCATTTGTGAGTATGCTTGTAAGTGGGAGACAGCCAAGCGATTTGCATGGAGAAGAAGAAGAGGAAGAAGATGATGATGATGATGATGATATTGTTTCACGCATTTATATATATATATATATATGCATATTCATTCTTGGATGTGGAGGTGTTTGATCAGGTAGTGCTAGTGTGGTCCAGTCAGATTCCACAGGAAGGTACCCTGAACTTAGAAGAATGAGGACCTAGTTCATTATCATCAGACTGTGTGACATAAAGACGTAAAGTCTGCATCACATAAAAGGTCTCATGAACAATGAAAATGATCAGCATGTATATGCAGATTGTGCTATCAATATAATGCAAAAAGTTGGCTATATACTTCTGTAGTATCAGATAGACACAAAAACAATGTTCTTATCCCATCAAAATGCATCATCTCAAATCTCACTTTTCATTAATTATCCAATAATGGGCTAGGTCTAATTATTTTATACTTAAATCTCATTTATCAGACTTGTTTCTTGATGCGCTGAGATTCATTTTTTGTTTTTGTACCTCTCTTCAATAAATAAATTTAGTCATACGCTCATAAACGACCTAAATTATTTGCTCAATATGGTATTACTCAGTGCCATGAGAGATTCCTTAAAATCTAAATCTTAACCATTAAAATATATGGTGAGATCTAAATTATTGAATGAGTCTAAAAACAAATAGAACAATATATAAGTATACAAACAAATGAAACAAGGGTACAAAAAATGATATTTAGAAGTGTACTTTCGATGTCTATATATAGTCATTTGTTTTTTTACCTAGATTTCGTTTATTTATATAAGTGTACTCATTTCTTTAAATCGAGTCTCATTTTTTTTTTTTAAGTTCATTCAGATCTTAAGATTTAGCCATACATAAAAAATCTAAATTATTTGTTGAATATGATACTACTTGGTGACATGGAATTTTCATTTAGAGTTTATCTCTTCATGTCTGTGCCTAACTTGAGATATTCCAACTTCCACTTCACTACTCAAAAGTTGGGGGTTGAGGGTGTGACGACCCCTAATTGTCCTCATCTTCAGGCACCCTTTGTCCCTATAGAGAAAGGACTAGTTGATGTAACTTTCTTTCTTTCAGGCCAACTTTTGGCCTGCATAAGAGAGCTAGGGATTCCTTTCCGGAAAGTTTACTGTCCTCTACTTGGTAGACATAGTCTGATAAATGATCTACACTTTATATATGTATACTTTAGAGTGCTATGCTTTTTTCCCCTCTAAATCAACCTAGACCGACTGTAGTGCAAATTGAATTTTTACCCAATAGGAATTTCAACCTAGTGTTTGAGACATGGAAATCCATCAAGACAACTTCAACCAAAATGTCACACCTAGGAATGTTAATTGCAAATGAAGGTTTTTCTATGCCATTGAAAAACGCCTTTTGGTATTATATCCAATCAAGGATCATATTAATGATCACAAAGTTACAGGACTATTTTTAGAGGTCATATTTGGTTTTCAAAAAGTATTAAACAAAGAAAAAGAAGCGTAAAGAAAAAAATGATTTTTTTTCATATTTAATTTCACGATAAAAAAATCAAATATTATTAAAATTAATTAAAATTTTATACATTTTAAAATTATTTAATCTTTATTATGATTAAAGAAAATGAATGAAGTGGACGTGACAAAGCATATAAAAATATTGTATTGATTTTAACTCTTTTTTTTTATTTTTTTTTCTCTCTATTTTCTTTCCCTCATATATATATATTTTAATTTTTCAGAAACCAAACATAACCTTATAATTTGAGAATGATATCATTTTTCTTATCATAGACATATATAATTTTTTTCACAAATATAATTTATAAGAATGAGAAGATTAGGAAATTTGGGTCTAAAATAAATTAAGGATCAAAACATTTGGATGGCCATGTGCTTGGTGGCCGCACCCAGCTCCCACTTACTAAGAATGATTATATCAGTCTGCGCAAAAAGGTATATACGTGTGGTTGTATGCTCTAGTTAAAATATTTGCCTTATGATGCTGCATTAGCACATAAATGGAGTGATGGAATAATGGCTAAGGCAAATTCTAGTGCTATAATAAAGTCATAAAGAGAGAAGATTATGAAGATGATCATGATTAAAGCTTCTTTAATATTTTGACTATGATTTACCAATTAAAAAGAAAATAAATTAAGCATTTTGACTTGATCTTAGTCTCAACCAGATTCTGTTATCTCAAAAATCAAAAAGTGCAGACAAAATTGAGTGATTATTTGGGGGCATAAACTATACAATCCTTGAAACTAAGGTCCACAATTCATAATGCAATGACTAGGAGGCACATCTAGATACAAGTGGGTCAAGATTTGAGGTTTTGGTCACCATGATTAAGCTTGGGTTTGACTTTTTTATTCCTTTGAGGTCATTCAAAATTTGGCAAAGAAAAAAAAATTGTAGAAAATTTCAACCTTGTGACACTTGTTTAACTTCAACTCATTCTTCTTGCAATTTTGGTCATAGGAATGTAGTGAATTGCTTCAATGAATGGTATTTAGGATTTTTGAAGTTAAGTGATTTTGATAGATCAAGGGGTAGGGATGTCTATTTAAAATTGACCAAAAATTTATTTGACTCGAGATGATGAAGAGAAGGTTCATAGTTGATCCAACGTGGCAAACACTTATGATTATAATAGACTACGAGTGGTCATGTTATAATTATAATAGACAACGACATCAAATAATGTAATTTCATTAAAAAATAAAAAATATGCAAGCATACAGAAAGGGAGATCTTTGAAATTCTTATGGAAATAAGAAATACATTCCATTTTTCATTCATTGTCATGTTAGAATATAATTAAAATAAAAAATTAATTATCATAAAAATCAAATCACATTTTTTGTTTGAATTTTGACTCTCCTCTTCTACCTATTATTTTTATTTACTTCTATTCTCATTCTTAAATATATTATTATAAATGTCGACATAAAAAAGTGAAGTTGATGACAAGATAAAAGGCATACCAAATATCTAGAGGGGGTCTTAAAATTCCTATTGAATTTTCTAGGGCATGTTTGAAATGTTAGAATAATATACGGGAATTGAATGACAACTTTATTCAATTTTCCATTTGAATCACTTGTTAGAAGTTAGAATAAAAAATCTATTCTCACAAAAATTAAATCATATTTTCACATACCTAAATTTTGATTCCTCTTTCTCACGGAACAATTTTACTTCATAGATGAAAGAATTTCAAAGCAAATGAAATATATATCCTTCACCTTTCATGAGGCTACATAGGAAAGTGGGATAAGATCAGAAGTAGAAGCTTACACTTAGTGCTAAGAACTTAGAATTACCAATGCCAACAGGAAACCAAAAATGGAAATTGGCTACTGCATGCCACATATCTGACTAAAAGGGTTAGAGTGAGGAAACAATCATAGGCATATTTGAAAAACATGAAAAACAAATAATGGTGAAAATCAAAATTCATTTGGACCACATGGATGGATAATGCTTTGGAGATTTCTTGTCTGCTTAGCTGCTTTTGTGCTTTTCATTGCATGCCACGATGCAGTGACATAAAACATGGTACTTATTATTGTATTAGTTTAAGTTGACAATTTTGTTATAAAGATTACGTGTTTAAAATTACTTCATTATCACTAAGATATGTATTCGAGAGCAAGATTGAAGAATCAAGGAAGTAGAACAAATTACAGTAATCATATAGTCCTAGGTTTAATTAATTAATAATTGAATTTAATATAAAAAGAATTTTTTTAAGAAAATAAAACATAGTTCCTTATTGATTTTCACTTCTTAATTTTACTAGACATTTCATTAAAATTATTTTTCATAATCTAACTTATTTAAGGAGAGCAAATACATAGAGGAAAAAAAAAACTATTTCGCCATCATTTAACCATTGATCCTAAACTCTCAAAATCAATATTTTAACTAGAAAATGAAGAAACACAGAAGTCATTGATTTGATAATTAGTGGGTATTTCTATAGTTGATAAAAAAAAACTTTATAATTAGTGTAAGAGTATGTTTTGATCATTGCAATAAAGAATGAGAATGGAAATATTTGGATTACTTTGAGAAATAAGAATTAAAAAATAAATAAATTATTTCATGGAAGCCAAAACTTGCTCGCTAAAGCTCTGATTCCTCTCTTTTACACACTCTACAATTTACCTTCATTTTCATTGTATTTGGATCCCAAGTCCTATGTATTGAGTGCATTTATGAAAAAAAAAAAAAAGTTAATACTAAAATTTTTTCAATTAAACTCTCTCTAAACAAATCGGCCCTCAATATGAGAACTAGATCAAAGAAGCAATTGCCATATGCATGGTTGCTTAAAACCATATTAAAGCAAGCATGTGATGGTCTACTCTCCATTTTAATGCTCTTTCTTTTCCTTCTTTTCCTATATACCACTCCATGTTAATTTAGCTCTATCCGGAAGAGGATCAAAGTGGAAATAACTATAGATATATAGAGAGACCGAGAGACAGAGATAGAGAGCTTGTGAATGACTATGTTGTGTGGTTTTGCATCAACAAATGACAATAAATGCTATTATTGTATGTCCCAATAACTGCAATAGTGTCATTAGGAATTGACCCATAACCATAGCCCGGCCCTTAGAACTGTGGCCACTTCAATTTGCAGCATAAGTGGCCATTGTTTGGTGGGATATAATGGCAAGCAAGTATTATCATTCAATCTCAACCTCTCCCTCTCTTCATCTTTTCCCAAACTCGGGAAAAATTCCTCAAGAAAGAAGAAACTGTTACATCTTCATAATTTCAAATCACTATTTCTTGAAGATGACAACACTATACATACAAAGAGATCATGTATGGAACATAGAATCTCACAAGATTTTGTTTTTGGTCAGGAGATCATGTTGGAGAACATTGTTTGAAAATTTTATACATATATGTTCCTTGGTTCAAGGAGAGTGCTACATTATGTTATCATAATCCACTCTACTTGATGTTAATTTTCACTCTAGTGGGGGCTTTTAGATTGAGCTCTACCAGCATATGCTTTATTAGGATCATCATCACCATCATTGCCGTATTAGTTTATCGTATAATTAGTTAGTAGTCGCAAATAATATTTGATACAAATTTTGTCTGATAAAATATATATATATATATATATATCATGCCAATTTACTTGGACTAGAGTCCAACCGAGTTTTCAATGGACTTATAAATAAGCTCAATAAATCAAGGAAATAAACCAAGGGCAAAGCCAAAAAAATGCTCGAGAGAGGGCAAATCTAATTATTAATTTCAGGGGACCGAAAATTAAACAAAAAGTATGTATAGTCTAATGGTAACAAATGACTCTACATATACACAAAAAAATTCAATCAAGGCATTGGATGCACTCCTAAAATAAATGGATTGTAAGGTTTGAATGGATTACAACTTCGGGACCTCTAAAAATATAATTGAACGTATTTTTAAAAATGATTTTTCATTTTTCTTTTAAAAAAAATAAAATTTCTCTAAAGCCGAAAACATGTATGATAATTTTTTGACAATAATTTTTTTTAAAATATTTTTCTAAAAATAGGATGTTTTCTAAAAACATATTTTAAGTGTTTTTAGTTACTTTCATTTCTCTTTCGAGGCTGATTTGAAAAATAATTATATGAATATAGAGAATAATTGAAAATAAAGCATTATATATAGGAATTATTATTAATAAATATTTGAAAATAAAAATAACCAATTGAGAATATTTTAAGCTTTCAAACAGATTTTTATTCTAAAAAACATAAGAGAACTATTTTTGAAAACGTTATCAAACAAGCACTAAGGTTGAGATATATATCATATTAAGCTACTAATAAACCAAAAAACTCAAGCTGATAGATAGTAAACCAACTATATATATTGCATGTCAACTTACTTAAACCATAGCCCTACCAAAACTCACCATAACAGCCTTGGATGGATGATAAGTATATGATTTTCCTCAAACTGTGGCCGGTACTATATTGTGGGGTTTTGATTTGTGCCCAGTATAGTAATCATCTGCAGCTTGTGAGTGAATGGGTGGCAACTTCAGAACTAGGCCAATGTCGGTGGGCTGATTTTGAAGTGGACTCAAACTTGTTCCCAAGCCCAAGGGCTATGAATGTGTGTTGGGCTAGTGTCGGATAGCTAATTGTACAGGTCCAAGCTACAAAGGAACTGACTTCACCTTAATAATTGTGGGTCAGAAAGAATGTGTATTGGGCCGCTATGAATCACCTTAGGCCCATTTTCCATATCCAGAACTTCAAAGTTTGAGTGGCGTTTGGGTTGCTGCTTGGTCGCATATTGGCATATAGTGATTTGACTATCGCTCTTTAATTCAAAAAAAAAAAAAAAAGAAGGAAATATTGGTATATATTATTAGTTCATTCTATAATTTCTTCCCTTCCTTAATCCAAAATTCAAATAAATTATTAGAAAATCTTTCACATTCTTGTGCCGGATAAAAGAATATTGTATAAAATATTTTACATATTATTACGTTTTTTATAAGTAATTTCCTTGTAAAATAAGAAAAAAAATGTTTAAAATGTCTTTATTAATATTTTAGGATATAGAAAAGAAAAAAAAAAAATTGTTATGAAAATTAACATGTAAGATTTATATTGGATATGTGAATAAAAAAAAGTAAAAACCATGCAATAAGACTTGTTTGGTAATTATTTTTTAATAATGTTCTAAAAAATAGTTTTTTGAATAATTTTTTTAAATCATTCTCTAATGTTTTATAGAATAAAAATATATTTAAAAACATAAATGATTTTAATTTATTTTTAACATTTAAAAATATACATCTAATGTTTTATTTTTAATCATTCTATATGTTTACATAATTATTTTTTAAAACAATCCTAAGAAAAATAAATTAAAAAAATTAAAACTCATTTTATGAAAGCACCCTAAGAACAAATTTTTTTTTTTTTTTTTTTTTTGAGGAATAGAAAACTATTCCAAAAAATAGTTATCAAATGACCCTGAATATTTATTTTATTTATTGTTTTTCAAGTAAATATAACCACTTTGTTATGTCATCATGTACTTTTTTTGTACTTTTTTTTGTACTTTTTTTGTATACGTTTTCTCATTTTCACATACCATAAATCATAATTAAAATTTCAATAAAATTGACATAATATTCTCAATTATTCACTCCCAATCTTTGCCCTTTCTTCTCTCATTCCCAAGTCTTCGAATTAAGGGTCAAAATAGCCTTCCCCTCAAACATAATGTTCAAAATGGCCTCCTGTTCAAACAATTGTTCAAAATAGCCCTTTTGAGTCCACGTCAGCATACAAAATAATTTTTTATTCTTTTTATTTTTTACTTTCCCAAACTTCAGCTGCATTTTTTCTTTCCCAATCCCAAGCTTCCATCCGAGCTGCCGTCTTCCCTCGTGCTCTGCGTGTGGTTTTTTTGTTAAAAACCCTAGCCCCACCAGTGGGCCACAAGGAGACATTGGAGCTACAACTTCCATCCGAGCTGCTCTCTATTCCCAACCCGTGCTCATTTTTCCTTAAAAATCCTAGCCCCACCAGTGGGCCACTGAGGGAGAAGTTGGAGGTTGAGGTTAGTGTTAATTTTTTTCAGATCTGAGCTTTTTTTTATCATGTGTTGTTAGCATTTTTATTTTTCCCGTTGGATGCTGAGAAAAGTGGAAAACGAGAATGAAAACAGAAAGAATTTTTTTTTTTTTTTTTCCCATTTCTCAGTTTTGATTTAGGGTTCTTGAAATTTAAATCCAATGGCACAACAGCAAAGAGACCCCTAAAACGGATCCAGAAAACACAGAGAGTAAAAGAAAAGCAATTTTTTTGGTTTTCCTTGGGGGTTTTGCATGGATTTTCTCGGAAATCAAACGAGGATGAATTTTTGCGGAAATCGAATGGGGCATGGATTTTCTCAGAAATCAAACAAGGATGAATTTTCCCGGAAAATGAGGATGAATTTTTGCAGAAATTGAATGGGGCATGGATTTTCTCGGAAATCAAACAAGGATGAATTTTCCCGGAAATCGAATGGGGCATGGATTTTCTCGGAAATCAAACAAGGATGAAAATGGGGCATGGATTTTCTCGGAAATCAAACAAGGATGAATTCCCGGAAATCGAATGGGGCATGGATTTTATTGGGAATCAAAGGGGGTTGCAAAAAAAAAAAATAATAAGATGATTAGATTAGTACCTGTGAGAATTGAGAGTGGTAGAGTGTGGCTTTAGGATTGAGAGTGGCAGAGTGTGGCTTTAGGATTGAGAGTAGCAGAGTGTGGCTTTTTTAGGGATTCTCCCGCTGGATGGCAACTTCAGAAAATGGGTTCTTCATGCCCGAGTGAGAGAAGCGGGTAGCTTTTGATTTTTAGATTTAATAGAGTTAAAAAAAAAAAAAAAATCATGAGAACAATTTTATCTCATCTTAATAGAATATATTATAATTTTTAATAAAATTAAAGATTAAATAAAAAAGATATTAATAAAAATAATTTTATCATATTATTATTATGAAATTTTCCTGTGGAATTATTATTATGGGTTTGCTTTGGTATTGGTACATAAGCTTATCACTTTTCCTATGGAATTAACTGAATTTACTAAATTTATATTAATATTACTAAATTTTCCTATTGATATTAAGTAAATTACTAAATTTATAAAATATTTATATATTTGAATATTTAAATGAATAAATGAATATAAGAATTAAAGTTTGAAGGTGTAGTAGAGTCATTTTTATAAATATATCATATTTAAATACTTCACTTTTAAATAAATTTTATAAAATATAGTGTTATTTATTTTTATTTTTATATTTTCAATTGCTAATTTACTTAATATCTTGTTTTTGTTAAAAAATATTATTTAATTTCATAACAAGTCAACATAATACCACAGTTATGCGTGATGTTCATTAATTAATTATCAAATTTCAAATATTACTACTAAACTGGCTCTAACTTTTTTTAAAAACATTTTATTAAGCTAAAAGTACTCCTTATAATCAATTATTTCTTATCATTTTCAAATATTAAAAATATTAGAAACACTTCTTATTATCGTTCCACTCGCACTCTTCTAACAACATTCATTAGTATTAGCTCACGTGTGCACTCTAATCAAAAGGCTAGCATAGCAGCCCACCCTTTTGGGCCAAAATAAATAATACTTGGCCCATCTGATTGTTGGGTAAAATTGAATGCCCAATTGAGTCTTATATTTTGAGAACTTTTGGCGCGATTAATTGTAACGAATTGGCTTACATTTTACCTTTTCTAAGGTCTTGTTTGTTTAAACTGCTTTTTTCTTTATTATTATTTTCAAAGAAAATAAAAATTAGGGTCAAAAAATATGTTTGGATAGTATTTTTTTTTCATTTTCCAAATCCCAATTTAGCATTTTCAAATTTTTTTTAAGGAAAAGTGAAAATTGTTTACTTTTAAAGCCGTCCATATCTTTTGGTTCACTTTTATAAATACCCATATCATTAGATTCGTTTTTTAAAAACACCTATGGCCCTTGATTTGTGTGAAGTCTTGTTATTCTACCTAGGTATATACCTAAGAAGGGAGAGGGAGAGGGAAATTGGGAGTTGATCAATTTTAATAAATTGTAGTAAGTAATAATGCAAATGACACAATTACCAATAACAAAAGAAATGTAAATTAAAGAGAGTAAAGTAGAATAATGAAAAAACATATTTTATAGTGGCCGGTGATATCCCGACCTACATCCACTCTCTTCAAACTCTAAGTACAAGTTGGTTGGTTTGAAATTTGAAACTTTGGAATTAGAATAGTTGTTTTATTGTTTGTTTTTTATATTGATTGGAAAAGTCAAAGTAAATACTTAATAATGGATGATAAAATTATAATAGTAGGGAAAAAATAAAATAAAAAATAGGAAAAAAAAATAAAGAAGCAATCTTACAAACTTACATAGGCCCTAGGAGTCTCACTTAGACGTAAAATAATTAAGTCCTACCATGAAAATTGCAAAATTTGCACCCATAAAAAAATAAAAATAAAAATCTTTGGATCATCAATCATCATCCCCTTTTACATCCATTAGCCTTATTTATAAAGTTTTAGAACCCTTAAAACTAAAAAAAAAGTATGGAAAGCAAACCTAACCTATGTAGCAACTTGTTAGGACTATTGTTCATTTTTGAGAACTCCTAAATCTTTGAAAAATAAAAAAAAAATAAAAAAAAATAAAAAAAGACAAAAACTCCCTTTTTAGAATTAACATCCTACTTTATAGAAATACCTTCGAATAAAATTTCTAATAACAAAGACTTCAAAATTCTGAAGACTCAAACTAGAAACTTAAGAGAAAAGAGATTAATTTATAAAATAGAAAGTTTAGAAATATTGACACTTCTTTTAAGAAGAAAGTTTCAATAAAAAAACTTTTCAAATTATGAATACAATTCAAGTACCAATTTTTGACTAATAACATTAAAAAACGCCAAATCTGCAAAATTACCTAAATGCACTTTATAGAGTAATTTAGGATTTCATTTAATTCCTTTCTTTAGCAGGTATTGTCAATTCATCCACGTCACTGTTTCACTTTCTTTGTATCATTTCTTATCCTCAACCTAAATTTCAGAATATTTGTATCTTCATATTAGGTAGTTCTCGTATTGGTTGATTTTTTTTCTCATTACACATTTGATTTTGTGGGGATCCTAATCTATGGTTGATTGTGTGGTTAGGAGGTACTAGAGTTCACTATTCAAAATCTGTATATTCTAAAAATTATTCCTTAGCTTGTGGACTAGGGTGGATTTCTTGCAATTACTAAAATCTCATTTTTTATTTAAAATAACATATTTAACATATATTTATTTTAAAAAATATATTTAACAGATAATTTTGAGTTGTAAAAGAATTAACATAATTAACACATATTTATTTTAAAATTTAATTTTTAATATAAAAATATTAATTTCATTTTATCAAAAAAATATTAAAAGTTAATCTCATCCTAATTATGAAATTAGAAAAATAAATTAAACGTGTTTGTAACCCAAACACATGTAAAACATTTTATTGGATCACAAAAATAATATTAATTCATAATATCATCATACTCTTTACTTATACACTTATTTGCTTATACATTGCTTTCATTTGAGTTGAACTTGGTATTTAGACATGAAGCTTTGTTACATTCCAGTATTTATTAGGTTTATTATTGTATTTTATGAATCATTGACCATAAAGTATTATTTTTTACTTAAATAAATATAATTTTTTTATGTAATAACCTTTTGTTATTATTTATGTGAAGGCGATTATGACTGATTCCACAGTAGAAGTGCTATGTTATTGGAATGGAACAATTTTGAGGACAGAAACGGACTTGAGATATATTGGAAATAATGTAGAGATTGAGCCTATAGATGTGCCCATTCATACGACCTTTGTGGAGTTGTTGAAGATGATATATGATATCATTGGTGTTGACAGAGACGATCAATTAGTCTTGAAATGTCGTCATCCAACTGAAATGAACAAATTTCAACCATTAGTGGTGAGAAATGATCGGACAGTTGCACGTATGCTACTGGTGCCATCAAAGTATGGAATGTCTTCAGTTCAATTATTCATAGAGCAAACTCCCAACCATTATCATTTGAGTAATGAAATGGGTCATTTGACACGATTATCAACAGGTGATACTGATGTTGATGACGAAAATGAGAGAGATGAGGAAGATGATAGAGATTATGCAATCGACACAGATGAGATTCATTTACCTAATGATGATGAAAATTGTTGTCAAGCAGAAAATATTGATTTGGTGATGGTCCAACAAGTTGTGGAATGTGAAAGCACAAGATTTGTGAACCTTGAAGTTGGTGATAGGTCTAATAATCCTAAGGTTGAGTTTGAGGTTGAAAACACATCACTAGTTGCCTCTCCACATGGTACCCAATTCAATATCTCTAATGACAACCTACAGGAAACATTTGTACCCGTTTCATACCATATGCCACCTACACCACAATTTTTAAATATGGACGTGGCAATTAATTGTGTTGTAAGTGATTGGACTCCATGGAAAAAGCCAACTTTAGGAAATGTTGATGGAGAATTATCAATTGGCCAAATATTTTCCTCAAAATCAGATTTGCAACATGCTGTGAAGATGTTTTCCATAAAGGCGCACCAAGAGTTTACTGTTTATAGATCAAATGCAAGTGTGTTAGTTCTTCAATGTAAAAAAGCACCAGAGTGCCAATGGCGACTAAGGGCAATGACAGTGAAAGATACGGGTATGTTTAGAATCACAAAGTACAAAGGTCCTCATACATGTGTCAATCCATGTATTAATCAAGATCATTCACAGTTGGATTCTAGCTTTATATCTAAGTATATTGAAACATTGGTGAAGGCAGAAATGACCATTACAGTTGCTGCAATTCAAGCTGTTGTTGCGGAACAATTTGGTTACCAAATTTCTTATCAAAAAGCAATGAAGGCAAAAAGGAAAGCAATGACTCGATTATTTGGTGATTGGTACAAGTCTTATGCAGAGTTGCCTCGTTTCTTCCTTGCCTTGGAGCAGTCAAATCCTGGATGCATTATGTATTCCAAAATGGTTCCTGGAAACAATCCGAATGAAGAAATATTTCATCGTGTTTTTTGGGCATTCGCTCCATCTATTACAGGGTTTGCACACTGTCGACCAGTTCTCAGTATTGATGGGACACATTTGTATGGAAAATATAAAGGGACTTTGTTGATTGCTATGGGATGTGATGGTAATAACCAATTGTTTCCACTTGCATTTGCCATTACAGAAGGAGAGAATACAGATAGTTGGAGTTGGTTTTTGGCATGTATCCAAGTTGGAGTAACACAAAGGAAAGGGTTGTGTCTGATTTCTGATCGTCATCCTGGCATTATAGCTGCTGTCAATGAAACATATTCGGGATAGACTCAGCCAGATGCTTGTCATAGATTTTGCATGCGTCATTTAGCGAGTAATTTCAACACAAAGTTCAAAGATAAGACTTTAAAGGATCTCATGTGTAGGGCTGCTATGGAGAGTAAAGTTAAAAAATTTATTTCTCACATGGATACAATTGGCCGGATAAATGCCGAGGCTAGAAATTGGTTGGAGCAAATTCCTCTTGAAAAATGGGCACTCTCATATGATGGTGGGCGGAGATATGGGATTATGACAACTAATATGTCTGAAGTTTTTAATGGTGTCCTTAAGGGTGCTCGTAACTTACCAATAATAGCTTTAGTCCAGTTAACTTTTTATCGGGTTAACAGTTACTTCACAGTCAGGCGGGAGCATGGTGCCAATCGGCTCGCTTCAGGTGAAGAATTCACTTCACATATTGACGCCAAGATAAAGGCTAAAGTTGTTAAGGCGGGTGCACATGAGGTTCTTTTGTATGATCATGTGGCGGGACGTTTTCATGTTAAAACTAGACACTCTATTAGAAGCAGTAATAGGAAACCTCGCACATATTATGTTACCCTTCAAACGGGGTCTTGCACATGTAACAAAACACTTTTGTTAGGATTCCCATGTTCGCACATTCTTGCTGCTTGTCATTGTCGAGCAATTGATTTTCGACAATTTGTACAAGGTTATTACACCACATGTGTTTACCTATCAACATGGGCTCCCTTGTTTTATCCCATATTTGATGAGTTGGAGTGGCCTCAATATAATGGACCGATAATTGTGCCTTCAGACTCAATGAAACGGCTAACTCTTGGTCGACCAAAATCAAGTCGTTTGCATAATGAGATGGATGCAAGGGAAACTAGGACTCCACAAACATGTGGACTTTGCAAGCAATCAGGTCACAATCGGCGTTCTTGTCCTAATAGAGAAACCAATGATAGGAGGAGTTGATGTACTTCATGAACATCTTATTGTACTGTTTTTTTAAAAAAAAAATTTACTAGTATTGACCTTAATCGTTTTAAGATATATGTAGAAACTATCTTATTGAACATCTTATTGACGTTTGTTTGTTTGAAATTATTATTTTTTGTCAATTCATTCTTATTTTGCTTATATCAGGTTACATGAAAAAAATATTAATCTCTATTATTTAGGGGAGATGCTGTTCAAATTTTTAAAATTTTAATAATGAAATTAATGTTGTTAGAAATTGTTGTTTTTTTTCAATTCATTCATATTTTACTTATATCAAGTTACATTGAAAAATTTTGAATCTCTACTGTTTAGGGGAAATGCTGTTCAAATTTTTACAATTTATTTGGGATGAAATTCATGTTGTTAGATATTATTGTTTCTTGTCAATTCATTCATATTTTGTTTATATCATGTATTGATGTACATGCAGACATGGATACTCCGTTGTTTCGTGCTCGTCCTGACCCTAAGGATACATCTGTGCTTACTCTTCAGCATCGACATCGATCATCCACCATTCGTGTTGATCCAGATATGGGTAGTGTTTTGACTTGCCGACATAGGATGCTTCGAAAGTGGGTTTTGGATGATCGTGTTCGGCCATACATTATATAGTCAGGATTTTATGTCTTTCATCGAGTAGGTCATGTTAAGGTTGATTGGCCTTTAATTACTGCACTGGTAGAGAGATGGCGCCCAGAGATGCACACATTCCACATGCCAGTTGGTGAGATGACCATCACATTGCAAGACATAGCCATCTTATTCGGATTACGTGTACATGGCCATCCTGTCACTGGTTCTACAGATATTGATTGGCATGCACTTTGTGAGGAGTTATTGGGTGTTCGACCAGCAAAGACTGATATTCGTGGAGCATCCCTTACAATTCGTTTTATTACTACCCATTTCTCCCGCTTACCACCAGGGGTTGTAGATGAGGTTACGTTATAGCGCCATGCTAGAGCTTATCTTTTATTGTTAGTTAGTGGTTCATTATTTACAGATAAGAAAGGGGTTTACATCCAATTAGCAATTCTACCCATGTTAAGAGATTTTGGTGAGACTGCACAGTATAGTTGGGGGAGTGCGACACTAGCACATCTTTATCGGGAGTTATGTCGAGCTAGCTTAGATAGTGCAGAATCTATTGTAGGACCATTACATTTGTTGCAGGTATAACTACTAATCTTATTAATTATGTAATTTTGTCATAATTATGTGCACTTAAACATAATTTTATTTCATTTTTAGCTATGGTCATGGGAGCGATTACATGTGGGTCGTCCTAGTAGATCACTTCCCCATGCACCAGTGCCTATAGATGAGATATTCCCACCAGATGCACTAGGGAGTAGGTGGAGAGTTCCCTTATCTCATACAGACACTCCTCATCATGTGTTGGTCACATACAAAGATGAGTTTGATAGACAGCGATCTGATCAGGTTTGGGCTAAATATTAGTATTCTTTAACATGAACATCTTAATATTAATAATATAATTTATACTTTATTAAATACATACTCATCTATGAATATATCAGGTATTATGGCAGCCTTACACAGATGATATACTAGCGTTACTTCCAAACATTTGTTTAGCCGATCAAGATATTTGGCAGACGATGTCACCATTTATTTTTTTTGATATTGTTGAGTGGCATCGTCTTAAGCGTGTGTTGCGACAGTTTGGACTCATACAGGGTATTCCTTCGACACCCCCTATAGATTCTGACCTTCACTCCATAGATCGACGTGGTCGACCTCAGTTTGATTGGAGGTTGTATCATGAGCGCTACGTGGCATTATGGGAGGCTAGGGGGGACCACATTGTCACTGCGGCGCCTATAGGGCCTCATATGGACTACCATGCTCCGTACATGACATGGTATCGTCGTATTACATGTCGTTTTATTACACCTATGAGTGATTTTGGACCTATGCGGTACCAGGCTACTGCTTTATCTGCCCACTTATTGGTTCGTATCACTTTAATATTATGTACATATTCTGTATAATATTTATTCCAACAAATAATTATATATCATTTTATGTGACAGATTGAGACTGTGACATCTATCATATCTCGAGGAGGTCATGCATTGGAGGACTCTGATACTGATGCTTGCCGCACTAGTATTGTTGATATTATTCGTATGGCCACTGATGTTATGTGCATTATTCGAGAGGATTATCGTCTCCCACATGTAGAGCATGGAGGAGATAGGTCACCAGCTCAGTCGACAGTTGCTCGACCACCACTTGTTCGAGGTCGGTCGACATCTCAAGGGAGAGGTAGATATAGTAGTTGTCAGCCCATCACATCGTCAGTATCAGCATCATTACAGCCCCCTACCTTTTTATCCTCACGATTAGTACAATCACCCATCTCTTCAGACGTACCATCAGTGCAACACCCTACTTCTTCAGACCCACCATCAGCCCAACCCCTTACCTCTTCAGACCCACCATCAGTACAACCCCCTACCTCTTTAGACCTACCTCCATCACAACCTCTTACCTCTTCAGACCCACCATTAGTGTAGATTGACACATCTACTCAGCTAGATTTACCGCCAGTCATTCCAAGGGGTAGGCGGGGCTTACGTCGACCTAGATTGCTACCTCCACCACCACCTCTATTTCCAGCTCTAGCCCCATCACAGACAGATGTTCTTCATGTGTCACATGCAGTACCTGCTACAGTTAGAGAGGGGCGTCCAAAAAGGAAGAGAGTACCAATTACACATAGGTTCTCTCCTTGTGAAGGCATGTGAGATTATATATGTTTTTTATTTTCCACTATATTAATGTTTAGTGGATATTTTTTGTGACTTTAATTAAACTATTAAAAATTACATTTTGTAGTAGACTTTTTGTAATTAATTTCATTAACTAATTTTATAAAAAAAATCTATATATGACAACTACGGCTTAAGAGTATGTTATTATTTTGTTAAAGATAAATTTGTCATAATACAAATAAATTAATATCTTAAAAATTAACAAATTAAATATCTTAAATTAATAAATTATACAATTTTATATATTATTTATATGTTATATAAATTTATTATTTTAAGATTATTAATTTATTAATAAATAAAACATTCATTTATAATATCTTCTATTTATCAATTTATGTTTGTTGAAGTAATATTAGAATTTTAAATTTAAATATAAATAATTTATTATTTAAGTATATTTTTAAATTTCATTCATAAATTATAATTTAATAATTTTTTAATTAAATTTTAAATTTAAATAAAAATGAACTAAAGCCGCAGTTGCCAACCGCGGCTTTAGTTAAAAAATGAAGCCGCGTTTCCCAACTGCGGCTTTAGTGGAAAAATGAAGCCGCGTTTCCCAACTGCGGCTTTAGTGTAAAAATAAAGCCGCGTTTCTCAACTGCGGCTTTCACTATAATGACGAAAAAAAAATATTTTTTTTAATGATGTGGCGCCTACGTGGCATCAAAGAGGCCATTTTGAACAATAGTTTCAAACTATGCCCGTTTTCAACATTAAGTTTAAAAAATGGGTCATTTTGACCCAAAACTCCTCTCTCGACCTCTCCCCTTCTCTCGCCGGCGTCAGCTACAGGTAAATCACTGCTTTTTAGACCTTTTTTTTGTTTGTTTTTTTTTTCTGCCCTGACAGTTAGATTTCCCCACTTCTCTTGCCCCTTCAGTTTAATTTCTCATCTGGTTCGGATCATTCCGCTGTTTATTTTCTTTGATTTTTACGAGATCGAAGCTTCATTCCTTTTATTATTATTATTATTATTATCATTATTATTATTATTATTATTATTATTATTATGTAATTGGATGTTGCCTGATCTCCAGTTAGCTTGATGTAATTGGATGTTGCCCCATTAGTTTGGAATATACTTCGGATAGTGATGGATACAATATGAGGCTGGGGACTGTTTCAGAAATTTGATCCTGTCCGCCATAAGTAAACCACTCTCAATTTTTCATTCCCTCGTATGGAGGGATGCAAATGGGAGGAGTGGAATAGGGACTGTTTGGTGAATGTGATTTGGAAAGTGGGAATAGAATCGATGTGGGATGTTCCCTCTGTATGCAAGTCTATGTAGTTGAATTTCTGGGTGGATTTGATTCGGAATGCAATATGTTAAGAATGTGGTTTAGTTTGAATGAAAAGCTATATCCTTTCACTGCAGGTTGTATCAGTTTATTCCCACAGATAAAGTTTGAAATAGAATTAAAAAAGACGGTAAACTTGCTTGAAAATGAAAATTAACACAATACAGTTTAGCACAGAAATTTGGATTGAAGAGAGAGCTCAAGGGAGAAAGAGGAACAGCTGCCGGTGTTCTCCGGCCCTAAAATAGAAAATTTTGGTTTAAATAAATAGTCGAACCCTTAATCCAATGCCTGAAAATGGATCGATCCTACATAAAACTAGATTGATCTTGAAACAGGGTACAAAAACACTGCTATCCAAGTCTCCCTAAGCTTCTTAAAAAAATACCCAAGAAAACCGATAATTTGAAAGCGCAGTTGATTCAATTTCATGCATCTACAACCTCAACTACATATTTTAGTCTCTAAGCACTTTCAACATCTTGATCTTCATTGGGCAAGTAGTTCAAAGAAGGATTCAAAAGATCCGAGTTGGGAGACCGTTAAAAATTTTTGTTTGAAATTGTCAACCTTGCTAAAACACTCACAACACTAAACTTGCTTGAAAACCACATTCACATAATACAATTTGGCATCAAAAAACTCAATAGAAATTTTGTGAATAATTTGACATCATGGATATATTCATACAGTGCAAAATTCTTTTGATTTTTGCACCGGATTAACATTTTAAAGTCTTATAATGTCTAACAGGCTTAGGCCTTACCCCATCACATCAGTCTTATAATGTCTAAACCCATACTCATGAACACCTCGTGTGAATGATTGGGGAAAGATCAAAGGTAGGAGAAGATCATTTCATGCCATGAATCCACTAGATCGGACCTGTAATATGTTATATTTTATATCTCATGGTAAACAAAAAAAATCTGAACCTGTCATTATTTGCTCAGATGGATCCACAAACACAGCCGTATATGCACAGGGAATTTGGGAAATCAACAGGTTTGATGGGAATGTTGTATGCTGTAATATATCTGGCATTCGAACAAATCACTGAGTGGCTATACACGCTGCTATTGAAACAAATCAATGAGCGGCTATACACGCTGCTATTCAAACATCCGAAAAAGGTTATTGGCTGAGTGTTACAGACGAAAATGTGAGAAGCTATGCTTGCAGTTTCGGGAAGTGTTATTGGCTGGGATTGACAGACTACCCCTGAAGAAGATATACAGAGAATTTAAGAAAATGTTACTTGCTCTGGGAAGACCAAAGTGGGAGGAGCTAGACAGGGACTGTTTGGCGATCGTGCTTCAAAAAGCGGGACTGAAGTCATTAGTGTCCAGTGCTCCCTATGTCTGCAAAACATGGCATGAAGCAAGCCTTGATCCTAAGTGCTGGGAAGATCTTGCTTTTCCTGAACATATTGACTTAATGATGGAACGGCTAGCTGGCATTTCAAGGACTGCATTCATGAGGGCCATAGTTGATCATAGTGGTGGACATGCTACTTCAATTATGCTGTCCAATGACTTCTCCATAGAAGCATTGGAGTATGTCGGTAACCAGTAAGTTTTGAAATTTTTCTATGAGAGGAAAATTGAGTCTTCCTTGCAATTTATTAATTAAGCGTTGTACCATTTTCCAGGTGCCCTGCCTTGAAGTCTTTGGCTCTGCATCATCCTATGGCTCTCCAGAAAGCAGTTGTTATTTCAAACCAGATAAGCAAATGGGGAAATCTTGAAACAGTAACCCTCATGAGGGGCTGTCATATGAAGAAAATAGTACCCCAAATCAGTCTTCATTGCAAGAACTTTACTGATATGAGGGCTCCCCAATCCTACATTGGGGAAGATGAAGCATCACTCGTTGTCACCCATCTGCCAAAGATTAAGCACTTGAGTTTAAAAGGATCAACCATTGAGGGGGAGACTCTAGTGATGATAATACTGGGATGCAAAGAGCTTGCGAGTTTAGACGCCAGGGACTGCACTGGTTTTAAGGCTGATGATGCTGGGATACTGCAACTTGCTTCACATATTCCTGCATTCAAGTGTGAAGGTTCCAGGGATTTTAAGAATTACAGACACAGGCTAGTCAATGGTGTTCCACAACAAGAACTTGAAGAGGGCCATATTAATATTGAATGGGATCGCCTTTTTCATAAGTTTGGATAGCTTGATGGGCTGAGTTCAGCAGGGCTTGGTAACCAGAGCTGCCATAAGAAATTCCCACATGTATACACAAATAATGTAAGATGAACTATCCATACGCCAATGCTTTTGCCATCCTAAACTCTTCAAAACATGTCCTAAATTCTCCAAAACATGTTGCCATTGTCTGAGCCTTTTGTAGTCTACCTGTTGATATAGCTTTGGCCAATAAAGAGCGTTTATGAGTGTTTTTCTCTTCCAAGTATTTTTAGTTATAAAAAGTAATACAAGTAATTTTGTAATTTTTTGAAAATGTTTTTCTAAATATATTATTGTTGTTGTAGTAATAAGGCTGAGACTTTTTGTTGAAATCATGGCATTTGGGGGATAGGAGAAAAGCTTGCCAAAACAAGAAGCATCGTCCATGTTATTGTGTTTAGCATTATAACATGCTGGAAACAAGCTATCTAGGTTTATATACAAGACAAAAAGTATGTTTTCATATATACATTTGAAAAAAAAATATATCATAAAATAAAAACTCACGAAAAATAATTCAAATTTTATACATTTTTAAATCAAAAGTAATACCCGGATGGATGATGAAAGGTAATTAATTACCTATATCATTAAAAGGTAGTAATTGTGTAGGTAAAAGTAATGCTTTTGATATATAAAATCTTAATTATATTTAAATAAATATATTAAGTTTGGATTTTATAAATTTGGGTTTTTTTTTTTTTTTTCATACGTATTTGTGAAAATGGTGATTTTGAGCTGGTATTGGACTGGCTGCTTGTACAAGTCCAAGCAACAAAGAAAATGATCATTTTGGGCTAGCAAGATTTTGGGCTGGTATTGGACTCACAGGAGTTTGGCTTTTACCTGATCTAATAATTAATAAATTAATGTGGCTTAAGAAACAAAGGAAACAAACAAGCCATGAGTTTAGCATTTGTTTGGGCACATTTTTAAAGAGAGAATTGAAAATTTATTTTTAAGAAAAAAATATTCTATTTGGGAATGTAAATATAAAAAACAATATTCTCAATTTATCTTTTCTGCAAAGGCACTATACACTTATATAACACTTGGGACATATTTAAATTATTTTTAAAGCCACCAATTTGTAGAATAAAGTCTCAAGAATTTGCTTTTAATAAAATTTTTGTCAAATATGTTTTCTAAGTTAAAAAATTATTTTTTATTCTAAAGAATAAAAAACTATTTTTAAGAACAATTACTAAGCAAATCTCATAATCTTTTATAAAACAAGGAAGTATATCGTGATAAGTTCAGTTTTTTAGGGCTTATTTAGGAATTTTTTTCAAAAAAAAAGTTCTTAAAAATATTGAGAATAATTTTCAAAAATAATTCTTTGATTTTTTTTTTTAAATAAAAATCTATTTGAAAATTTTGAATACTCTTAACATGTTTTCTACATTTTTAAATAATTTTTTTTATCGGACTTTATTTTCAATCCTTTCCTATATTTATATGATTATTTTTAAAATAATCCTTAAAAAACAAATAAAAATAACCCAAACAATATTTAAAATATATTCTCAAAAAACAATTTAACTTCAAAACAAACTCCCAAAAATTTGTCTTTTATAAAAATGTTACAGACGTGTTTTCAAGTTTGGAATAACTTTCTATTTTTAAGATTAAAAAACTGTTTATAAAATTAATTCCCAAACATATTCTAATTTACTTAAAAGTTTAAATTATTAAATAACGAATCAACAAATCAAACTTATTTAATCTCTTATTTGCATGTGTTAGCCTAAGCAAATTATCACTACCCCACTTAGGTGTGGTGTTAGTGTTTCATGTGGAATTGAAAGATAAGAAAAATTGTTTAAAGAAAATGTGAAAGTGTGGGAAGTATTTTATATTGTTTAGTAATTAATTGACCTACAGAGGATAAGTTCAAGAATAAATTAGGAAATAAAAAATTTAAAATTAAAAAAAAAAAAAAAAAAAAAAAAAAAAAAGTCTTACTACCTTCATTTTTAAATTTTTTATTTTTAAAATTATAAAAACTTAAAAAATAATAATTTTAAAAACTATTTAAAATTTTAAGATATCAAAAAAAAAAATTACTACCTTCAATTTTAAAAATTGTAAAATAATTTATAAGAAGTTTTTTATTTTAAAAGCAAAAAAATAGAAAGTATATTCAAGTTAAGTAGTAAAATAAATAAAATTATCAAAGTTAAAAAAAATCACATGATTTGCACAGCTATCTCTCTGCATGCTTTAGTCAAGAGTCAGCAAAGTAAGAAAATGTGTGCTCCATAAAACACAAAAAGAAAACTTTCACTGACTTCAGACACTTTACTGTCTCTCTCAAAAGAGTTGCTTCAGTTGGTCATCAGCTTCAGGTAATTATTCCACTGTATCACAATTCTTCTTTCTCTTCATTCATCAAAATTTTGCTGCATTCACCCAATTTCTTTAACTTGGCTGCTTTCTTACCTTCTCTATTTTTTTTTCTTTTTCTTTTTTTTCTGTTTTTTTCTTTTTCACTGATTTTGAAATTTTGAATCCCTAGTGTTAAGATCAGTTAGATATAGATGGGGTCCAAGCATCAATCCACCAACCTGATCATCTTTAAGGATGAAAAATGAAAATCTGAAAAAATACAATATACATATTAATCAGAAAATGCCCAACAGAAATGGGTTTGAGAACCCAGGAGAGACTGGGTTAGGAATCTTTGAAATCTTCGGTTTACAAGTGGAATATGATACATAATTTCATTATTTCAAGCATAATTTCTTTATATGTTTGAAGTGTATGCATGGTTGTGTCTAAATCAATCACCTTAGGGATACGGTTGTTTTATTCTAATTTTGTGGCTGTGAATGGTAGATTATGACTGCAACTGGTGTGGCAGTGCATTGTTATTGGAACGGGCGAGTGAAAAAGGAAAAGGGCGATGTTGATTATGAAGGTGACAATGTCAACATCATGCCTGTTAAGCTCAACTATGGAACTACCTATGCTGAATTGTTGGATAAAATCTATACAATCACAGGCATTGACAGATGGGGTTTTGAGTTGAACATCATATGCAGATATCCTATATCTTCACGGGAATATAAACAGATCCCAATAAAGAATGATGAGGCTGTGGAACTGATGTTGGAGGTCCCAATCAGATCAGGGGTGTTCTGTGTAGAAATATATTTGGAGACTAATGCAGTCAATAAACCATTTCATGTTGAAGCAAATGCACCAGCAAATGTGCAAATATCTCCTTTGAGTCATTTGCTAAAAGGAGAGTGTAATGCGGTCTATTCAAACGATTGGGAGACATCATCCAAGCATTCAAATCATTCTCCTAAAAAAGACGATAATCAGGTATATCGCTAATTGTGGTTCTTATTAGTTCATTCTATATAGAACAACGTTTAATTTGTGCATACAATTTTTTCTCAGGGGAGAATAATCCCAAAAACAAATGAATTTAAAATCTGAAGGTGCCTTAGGCCTTGACTGATCACATCACTCTTGTGATCTGGTGCCTAGGCAAAATGACTTGTTCCATGAATGACTTTGGAAAATTAAGAGGTGGGGGAAGATCCTTTTATGCCATGAATCTGAGTACATAGGACCTATCATATGTTAATTTTAAGTCCATAATAAATATACAACTCTGAATTATTCATTGCTCAGATGGAGGGACGAAAGTGGGAGGAGTTAAACAGGGACTGTTTGGTGAATGTGTTTCAAAAAGTGGGAATGGAGTCAATGTTGTTGGATGTTCCCCTTGTATGCAAGTCATGGCATAAAGCGAGCCTCGATCCTAAGTGCTGGGAGTTTCTCATTTTTCCTGAATATATCCAGCCTGATGATATATGGGGGAGGGGCCCCTTTGCAGAAAGGTTTATGCTGGAATTTCAATTCTTTGTCACTGCATTCATAAAGTCTGTAATCGACCGTAGCTGTGGACATGCCACTGCACTTAGCCTCCCCATCTGCTGCACCGAAGAGGCATTCAAGTATGCTGCTAACAAGTAAGTTATCTAATGAAAATACTGACAGATACAATCTATACAGACGTGTATTTGATATAGGAGCAACTATTTATCTGCAATTTCGTTGTGATTGCCTCTAAGCATTTCCTCCTTATTCTCTAAGTAACCTTTGTGTAGCTAAGTGCCCACTGGCTTGGTTGATATCTTTCTTTCATTTGAGTATGCATAGTGATTTTGGATACTTCTTTAAAACAACCCCACTACTGGGGAATTGCAAGGGATTGAGAACAAGACTCAGGTTGGTTTTCATACCTTTAACCAGTATTCACACAGGCATCATATATGTTTCCAGGTTAATTAGGTTTTGTCTAGTGATGCCATGAAGAGAGAGCATTGGTGATCAACTACCATTTCTCGGCTTTTTACATGCATTGTATTGCCAATCAAATACAATGAGTTTTCCTTGCAGTGTAGGATTCTAACTGAACCATTATTTCCAGGTGTCCTAAACTAGAGCTTTTGGGATTGAATGCTGTTCTACTTCACAAGCATTCCAGTATTATCCCAAAATTGATATCCAGGTGGAAAAATCTGCAATCGTTGGTACTTAGGAGCAGCCATGGCATGGAGGAAATCCTCGCCCCAATTCGTCTTTTCTGCAGAAACTTCACAAGGCTATCCGCTCCAAAAACGAATGTTGGCAACAAGGAAGCATAAGCCATTGTCACCTCGCTGCCAAACCTTAGGTATTTGGTTCTAAATGGAGCATCCATTGAGCGGGAAAGTTTAGTGATGATATTGCAGGGCTGCAAACAGCTTATCAAGATAGATGTGAGGGAATGTGATGGTTTTGATGAGGATGATGCTGAGATATTGAAGCTTGCTTCTCATATTCCTTCATTCATGTGCAAAGGTTCGTTCCTTTATGACCCCTTCGATGACTATGAGCATACCCAAATTGATCACAATTACCGTGTTTATGGTTATGGTTGCTGTTATGATTATGATTGAGACTCGGTGAATCTACTTCAGTTTTGACTTGTTGATTAGCCTATAGCTGCTATGAGAAGCTCCCTTGTGTGCCTTCACATATATGTAATGTAAGACTCAAAATATGTTAATATTGTTTGAGCCTTTTGCAACGTATGTTTATAAATACCTCCTCCAACTATAGAATGTAATTAAATATATAAATTCTGTTGTGATTGTGTGCATTAAAGCGATTGGTAGTTACCTACTTACCTAAATGCAAAAATTTGTTTTTTCTTTCTCAAGTTTTATCAATGATTCCATGTCATTATGTTCACATAGAGGTGATGGACATTGAGCATCGAAGGCAAGTTTTCATGGGTTCAATGTGTTGAAAGGTAATGCAATGTGAGTTTGATTTGTGTGGATGAAGGTTGTATCAAGCAAGCATTATTTATTGTGCATATTTGATCATTAGGAGTGGGTTTTGTCGTTTTTTTCCATATCATAATCTTCTTGAAAGAGCTTTGGGAGAAAATTTATAGGGTTAGGGTTTCATTTTGTGATCATCTATCCATTGTTTGATTTGATCTTCATCCATACATTTCAAGAGATCCAATTTGGATATATAATCTTCATGATTTGGTCTAAAGCTTAGGAGTCTTGAGATGGGAATGATAGGATGGAAGAGGCATGAAATTTTTTTATTATTGACCATAAAGAGTTTGTTTGATAATGTTTTTATTCAAAGTGTTTTTAATGAAAACATTTTTTCTGAAAGTGTTTTTCTTTAAAAGTCTTTTTAACCCTCTTAAATTTTCTCTTCAACGGGCTTTTAATGTCAAAAGAGGAATTTTCACATAAAATCATTGTTAAGACAATCAAGTAGAGCAAACTCAAATGGCCGAAGTAAGAACAATTTACATGGACAAAAATTTGTTTTAATTGCATGCATGATATAAGGAATTCAAGGAATTACTTCAAATGTAGCATCCAAAAATTATTATTTACGCAACTTCAGTACCATATGCTTATTATGTAAATGACATTTGATGCATGTAATAGTTCTCGCTACTTTTCTTAGATTTTATGACCGTATTATGCAAAAAGCAAGATATGTGTTTAATACATACCATGTATCTTGTCAATAACTTTCAATCAAGAACAAATCCCACTCTTCAAATTAGGCAAGTAGGACCAACGGGATTTCTTGTAAGAGTCATTCTAAAAATAATAAATGCACCCAACTTTCATTCCAAAGTTTTCTTTTCCGATTTGGATACTACTTCGGCTACTCCCCAACATGATGATACATTGATCTAACTTACAAGACTATGAATAGGTGAAAACATGATGTGGGTTCTACATTATGGATATGCACTCTCCATACCCCATCTCACTGAAAATGCTTTAAAAGAAAAAAAATTAAAATTAATTAATTAATAAATAAATAGGTGTAGAGAGATAAAAGACCAATTATTCAATATCATCCTCCTATCTAAGGGGACAAAATCCAACACCACCTTCGTGGATATCTAGTTACTAGATGATCATTTATTGTTCTTCTCTATTTTTTTCTTTCACATTTTCTCATAAATTTTATAGAAATCAAATATGACCTAAATATTTATATTTGGCATAAGTACTTTAATATTTTGTCATAACTAAAACCATTAAATGATAAAAAAGAAAGAAAATCAAAGACAATACAATAATTTCAAGTCAAATTGTCTATTTGTAGTTTTTGGATGTCCTCACAATAATCCAATCTACTTATATACTATATGAAAAATCTATGATACCGATATGGTATCATATCAAAATTTGAATTTGAAACATTGTTTAAGTATATGATAAATCTAGATCATTGAATGATGGTATAAGTAGTGATATTAAAAATAATATGCTTTCTTAACAAATTTAGGAGTTTATATTTTTATTTTGCAATATTTTGTCAGTAGTGCTTTCATTATAAAGGCTTTGAAGGGAATATCACTTGGTATTAATAAACCCAGTAAAACCGTTTTAACAGTGTTTTTTGATAATGTATTATATAATAAAAACATGATTTTTGGAAGAATCAGTTCAAGTGATTGTCTAATAATCACTTCAAGTGATCCTCACAAATTTTAAAAGCTTGTAAAATATTTAGGTTTTATTTGGAAAGTATTTTCAAAAACAGTTCTCAAAAATAGTTTTTAAAAAATGTTTTATGATATTTTGTAAAATGGAAGTCTATTTGAAAATTTAAAATATTTTTAACTTGTTTTTATGTTTTGAAAACAACTTTTATATGTAGTGTTTTATTTTTAATCATTATTCATATTTGTATTATTATTTTTAAAACATTCCTAAAAAAAATAAGTTATTTAAAAGCATCATAATTTTTTGTTTTTTTACCACGTGTTTTCCTTTTTTTTTTTTCTATCGAGATAACTGAAAACCATTTTAATTTATGTAAGAGAGTGATTCTATGTAATAGAAATAATTCTATTTTAAAATCACTTGCAACGAGCTTTTTAGTATTGGGATTTTGATCAAAAATGTACTTTTGACAACGTTTCTTTTCATAATAGAGTCATATAACCAAAAAATTGGATTTTTAAAATAATTATCTAACTTATGATAGAGTGGTATATCTTTCAAATTTGGATTTGGGTACAAAAGGGGGTAAGGCATGCTTTTGGGCTTCAGCATGGGATATAAAGGTCCACTAATTAGCAATTTTATTTTCATTTTCAATATATTTATATTTATCTATTATTTAATTTGAAAATATCAAATATAAAAAATAAATATTATTAATTTTAAGTTTCTTCTTACATATTTTAGATTTTTTATAATTATTTTTAATTTTTATAAAATACAAATTATATATTTATAAAATCACTTATTTGACTATGATCCAACCATCAATCCAAACATTGAAATGTGAATAATAACCTTTTTAATTCAATTATCAATTCAATTTAATACCACTAATCTTCTAGATTTTTAAAACTTTAGTAAACATCTCATTTTTGTTTGGAATAAAGTTTTTTTAACCCTCTTAAATTTTCTCTTCAACAAGCTTTTAATCTCAAAAGAGGAATTTTCACATAAAATCATTGTTAAGGCAATCAAGTAGAGCAAACTCAAATAGCCGAAGTAAAACAATTTATATGGGCAAAAACTTGTTTTAATTGCATGCATGCTATAAGGAATTCAAGGAATTACTTCAAATGTAGCATCCGAAAAATATTTACGCAACTTCAATACCATAAGTTTATTAGGTATATGACATTTGACACATGTAATAAAGGATATGTGTTTGATACATACCATGTATCTTGCCAATAATTTTCAATCGAGAACAAATCCCACTCTTTAAATTAGGCAAGTAGGACCGATGGGGTTTCTTGCAAGACTCATTCTAAAAATAATGTACCCAACTTTCATTCCAAAAATGATGTGCCCAACTTTCATTCCAAAGTTTTCTTTTCAAATTTGGATACTACTTCGGCTACTCCCCAACATGATAATACATTGATCTAACTTATGGGACTATGAACATGTGAAAAAGTGATGTGGGTTCTACATTATGGATATGCACTCTCCATATCCCATCTCACTGAAAATGTTTTAAAAGAAAAAAAAATTAAAATTAAAATTAATTAATAAATAAATAAGTGTAGAGAGATAAAAGACCAATTATTCAATATCATCCTTCTATCCAAGGGGACAAAATTTAACATCACTCTCGTGGATATCTAGTCACTAGATAATCATATCAGATCATATCAAATATTCGTTCCTTTTACTGTTCTTCTTTATTTTTTTCTTTCACATTTTCTCATAAAATTTATAGAAATCAAATGTGACCTAAATATCTATATTTGACATAAGAACTTTAATATTTTGTCATAACTAAAACCATCAAAGGATAAAAAGGAAAGAAAATCAAAGATAATACAATGATTTCAAGTCAAATTTTCTGTTTGTAGTTTTTGGATGTCCTCACAATAATCCAATCTACTTATATACTATATGAAAAATCTATGATACCGATACGGTATCATATCAAAATTTGAATTTGAATTGTTTAAGTATATGATAAAATCTAAATCATTGAATGATGATATAAGTAGTGATATTAAAAATAATGTGCTTTCATAACAAATTCTCAAAAAATATAATTAATAATTTATTAAACATATTTTTAAAATTAAAAAAAATTAAAACAATTTTTAAATAGACCCTAAGTCAGCTCGACTATTAAGTTTGACATAGCATTCAGGTAATTGAACTTGAATAATTTAGAAAAATACCTACTCATAATAGGCCAATAGTCAGTCACCTCGTTAGATAAAAACTCGATTATTATTATTATGTGAGAATGATAATACCCTTTTCATAAATTTCGGATTATAAAACTTTTGAATGAATATCATGGATGAGAGGCTTAATGCTTCAAATTAGAGGACTTTTTTTTTTTTTTTTGGAAATGGGGATGTAATATGAGTAGTTAGGTTTCACTACAAGTTCAATTTTCTTCCACCACAACAACTAAGCAAAAACAATAACAAACCAAGGAAATATCAACAAAAATCCACCTAAGTGAGATAAAATATCTAGAAACAATTTCTTCTTTTTCAATAAAAATAATAATGCAAGTTTTTGTTAACTCCTTTAACACTAGAGACTATTAGAAATACATTAATATTTAAGATGAAAACCTTCTCATATTAGATATACAAAGAAGAAGAGAAGAGAAGAGAGTGGAGAGAGTACTTTACAAAATTTTTCACAAGGCCAAAGTAGAAGTTGAAGGGATTCACCCCAAATCTTCACATTCACACTTGGATTAACCCCATTGACTCGTACAAAATGCCTTAGAAAAAAAAAAGTTATGGTTTTTCTCCCTTTTTCTCTTCTTTTCTTGACCGACTCAAATAGGCTCCTTTCAATAGTAAGGAAAAAAAGAAATAAGAAGAAGAAGAAAAACGACCCTAACTAGTGTCATTATTGGACTTAAAAACCAACCATGAGAGTAGCCCAAACTGTGGGCTTTGTAATAAAAGTAACCATTGCTTTTGAAATATTTTACCAAGCTAATTCTTTTTTATCACATCAACATTCATATATTTTTATTTTTTATTTTTTATTTTTTATTTTTTATGCCAAAACCACATTCGGTAATCACGGTTTTAGCTATAATAGTCATTAGTTGAGGTTTTAAAAACCACATATGGTCATGGTGGTTTTAATCTTAAGTTAAAATGATAGTTATCAATAATAAAAATCAGTGATAAAGTGGATGATGATGTGTCAGAAGACTACTGGTCAATGATTTGAAAGGTAACGTGGATCAATAATTTTCCTTTTTCATTTTTTTTTTATTAAAAGAATGGTTTTGCCACCTTAAAAACAACATATCATTGATTGGAACTCATTAGTCGGTAGTCCAACATTTTTTTCTTTTTAATATATATATGCCAATTTAGAAATTGTCTCGAGATAATTTGGTAATTGTAAAGTAATTTTAAAATTTAAAATTATTTTAAAAACATGACTTCAAAATTCAGAACATGACCTAAAAATATCCCTTTCGATATAAATTTCTATTTGACTTTTCACAAACCATGATGACTTAAAAATAATTTTCTAATTACCAAAACTGAAAAAAAAAATTTCCAAAATTACTTTACCAAAAACCCCTAAATTAGGCAAGCACAAAGACCATTCCGGACTTTGTTGCCCAACTCATGCTAAAATATCTGTCCGAAGTTTCTTTTCAAATTTGGACTCCTTAAGATATTTTGATTATAATAATAATATATATACATTAACACACAGGTGTGAGGCTATCCACAGTTGAAAATGAGAGAGAGTCAAAGAGTGTGCGATGTCAAGTAAAATGTGTCAAAATTCATGTTAACAGCTGGCCTTTGCGCGTTCTCTTCATTGTCATTCATGCACTTCTTTTTTAGGTATGAATATCTACTCAACGTCGTATTACCAATTTCTCCTTTGTTTTATTCTTTTTCTTTTGCTTTTCTTATTCATATAATTTGGGATTTACTATGCCATGAGTCTGTCTAATGGAATTATTTATTATATTTCAAAGAAAGTGGACTTTTTGTCGGATAAATTGGTCTCAAAATATGAGAAAAAAATCAATCAATAAATTATATACACCCACTTTCGTAATTATTTTTGAAACATGTTTAATAATAAAAAAATAATAATAATTTTATATTGTTAAATATTGAAATTGGATTATTTTTAAATAATATTTTTTAGTTGTTTTTAATTATTTTTACTTATTTTATAGGGATTGTTTTAAAAAATAATTATATATAATAATTGAAAGTAAAATATTATATATAAAATTGTTTTTAAAAACCTCACTTTTAACTTACAATTATCTCAATTCTTATTTAAATTTTACTTCTTTGTATTTAAGGTTTTTTATTCAATTTTTATATTTTTATTTAGTAATCAAAATTTAATGATATATATTGAAGGCGCAAATTCAAATTTTGGTATAATAATAAATGGGTAACGGGTAACTTATCATTAAAAAAAAAAATCATATCATCAAGATGAATTAAAATAAAAATAATTTGAAAAAAAAAAGGAGAAAATTTAAGAAAAAGAAAAAGAAAGATTAAGGGTAATATAGAAATTTCAAATGGGATTGTCCTCATGTACTTTTTGAGTGTCCTTCCAAGAATCGGCCCGACCCCACACGTTGCCAGCTATTTTGCCCTTCCCAAGGACACCATCTCCTTCTCTACTTATTCTCTCATCTGGGCCATCGCTCCACAGCCTTTATGTCTTCTTCACAGCCACGCCCCTCTCCTTCTTCTCAGCTCAAACCCAAACGCCAATCCGATTCTCCCTTTCGAGGTGTCCGGAAACGCAGCTGGGGCCGGTACGTTTCAGAAATTCGCCTTCCGGGGAAGAAGACCCGGGTCTGGCTGGGATCTTTCGGGTCGCCGGAGATGGCCGCTCGGGCCTACGACGCCGCTGCGTTCTTCCTCAGGGGCGACTCGGCCTGCCTCAACTTCCCCGAATCGGCCGAGTCTCTGCCCCGCCCAGAGTCGTCTTCTAGAAGGGACATCCAGGTGGCTGCTGCAAAGGCGGCAGCGGAAAACTCTGCTGCTGGAACGGATACCAGCGCTGGGGTTCGGGACCTGAGCTTGGAGGACTGGTGTGGGTTTGAGGTTGGTGATGAAACGACGCCATTTGGAGGGCCGGTACACAGTCCTCTCAGTTTTGAGTCGTTTGAGTGCTTGTTTGATGATGTAACGACGTCGTTTGGCGATGAAGTTACGTTTACTAACTACCCCTGGTAATTTTCACAATCGAGTGGATGAAGCTGAGCTTGTGGTGGTTAATGTGTATATATATGTAAATGGAAGAGTGAGAAATGGAATGGTTTTATTTTCTATCATTTTTCGTCTTTTGGCTATGTTTGGTTCCGAAAATTTGGTTATGGAAAATTTGAAGGAAAATGCACGGGTTTCCAACATTTGGTTATGAAAAATTTGATTGGTTATGAAAAATATGAAGAAAAATGCATGGGAAGAAAATATAAAGGAAAAAGGGGATGGAAATACGAAGAAAATAGAAAGAAAAAATACATAAAAATTTGATAAATTATTTTTTTTGTTATTTTAAATTTATTTTATTTATTTTAAAATAATTTAAAAATATATAAATTTTTAATTAATTATAATTATATTTAATTTTTTTATTTTTTATTATAACATAATCAAATATAAAAAAAATAAAAAAATATATATTTTTTTTTAGCATTTTTCGAGAATCAAATCTAACCTTTAACTATAAATTCTAAGTGAATTATTAGACAAAAACGAGGAGAAAGAGAAATTTTCTTAGTGGATGAAGAACAAAGGGGAAATTTTCTCAAATTCATCAATGACTTGTCACGACAATATATAGCAAAAAATGACTTGTCATCATATCACATAACAAGACCATAAGTAGTGGATGCCTATTTTTCCAAAATTTTGATTTTTCTTCTCAAGGAATGACCAATGGACCCACCTTATCTAGATAAACCTTCCTTTGACAAGGTCGCATTCGGGGAGACAACTGAAAAATAGTAATCATTAGTAGAATTATTTTATTCACTCTCGTGGACTTGGTACACGATAAAATCATTATTAAAACAATTTAATTATAACACATCAATCCAATGTAATGTACAACTGTACAAGTAAACCATAATTTAATAAGTTTGTCATGTCCTAAAATGGTAAAAAAAAAAAAAATTATTAAAAAATATTACAATATTAATATATTTAGTCCTTGCATTAATACATCGCTCCATTGTATTAATAAAAAATAATTCAATAAATTTATTCTATTCTAAACGGAATAGTAGTACTAGATATTTATTTTTATACTCTAATAACATCTAACACATCATATTAATGTATTAATATCAACAATTCAATGCATTAAAATTATTAATTTATTTTTACATATAAAATGTATTTAAGCTCCATAAAAATAAATAAATAAATAAATAAAGCCAACCTTTTTAATAGCTTACCGCGAAAGCCATTTATAGGACTTAATGAAGTATTAATAATGCTAAATCATGGTATCTTTAAAGTCAAGCCTTCAACTTTATCTTAATTTCGAAGTGAAGGCAAAAAAGTAAACCGATATTACAAACTACACCTACATGATATTTTCTATGGGTTAAGCCTATTGAAAAAGCAAATAAACGAAATTAGATTTATTGCCACAAAAATTAAGAATATTTACACCATGTGGCTGATCAGATACTCATTTAATCCATCTCAATGGCATTCTTCATTGTAAAACCAGTTGCTTTTTTTTTTTCATCTTCATTTTTACAATTAAAAAATTATGAATAATTCAACAATCATATTGGGTAAACATTTTTTACCATCTATTTTTAAAATTTGATAGCAATTTTTTTAAAGGTACCAAAAAATTTTTATGCCCAATTTTTTATTTTTTTTTTTAAAAAAAAACAGGTCTTATACTTCTTTACCAAACAAACAACTTCCGTTCATTACCTATATTTGAAAAATATTTGAATTTGTTGTAAAATCTTCAAGAAATATTTTTTCTAAAAAAAATTCCCTTAATTACCCGGTGTGTGTCTATATATATATATATATATATATATATATAAAAGTTGTTTTCACATCTGAGAAAACAATCAAGTATATAGCTTTTAAGTATAATTTAACTGATTGGATTATTTTAAACCCTAATTTTCAAATTAAGTTTATTAAAGGAGAAAGTTTCATTCCTAATCACTCAACTCGTGGAATTTGCAGGGTTCACGAGACCATGGCCCCTAAAAAGAATACCCAAACTCCTAACCAGAAAACCCAACTCAGTCAAGCTCCTTCTCCCCATAAAATGCTATGGAGCCAATAAATTGAAGAAGAAGAAGCAATGCTTCATTCTTCTAACCCTATGCCTAACAAGATGATGACCTTGTATTATGATCATTCTGATTCAGTTAATCCAGTCAAGGCCACCTAGTACCCAACCATTTCTGGGTCCCAGACCTTCAAGCAAGTCATTAAGGCTAATCCCTCTCAAAAGTTGCACCTGAATCAATTAAAGCAATAATATCAAGAATAAATTTATTCTTAATTACTATAGTAAGGGAGACTTCCCACCTTTGGAAGATAACTTTACTAATAGTATTTAAGTATGTATTTATCTTATCATTATTGTCTTGTGAAGATTCAAGAACTTCTTCAAAGTCTTCTTTTTTAGGATTACTGTGGTAAAAACCTACCCTATTGATATAATCATGAGGGATAGGGAATTCTGAGTTTGTAGGTTGTCTTAGGTTCTTAATATCCTTCTTATACTGCCCTATTTCTTCTTGAAGATTTTTAATAGTCAGGGTATTAAGGATTTTCTCTTGTTTATCACTATGATCCTTAAAAGGGTTTTGGATAGAAGGTTCTCTGGTTAACCTAATTAGTCCATTATCCTTTGCTTTTGGACTAATATCCCTTTTAACCAAAAGGATTCTCCTATGGGAAGGCATAGGTGTTTCAGGGATAACAAGATTATCTTTAACCTTTTTGCTTATTCTATCAATGAAAGCTTGATCAATTTGAGGATTTTCCTGGAATTTCTTAGATAATTCAAAAGGCTTAAACAAAGGCTTATTATCATTCTTAACAAAAGACTTCTTAAGGTGATCCTGAGTTTCAATAATCTCCTCAACTCTGTTGACTTGATTTCTAAGGGTTATGAGAAACATATTAGTATAATTGATTTGTTCCATAATCCTTCTAACATCGGTTGCACTAGCAGTTCCTTTATCCTCTGGCTTAGTCTTAAAAGGTGAAGCTGTGACTATGGTTTCATTAATATTCTTTTCTATCTTAGCTTCAGGAGGATGGATGGATTCTATAACAGTATTGTCACTGGTTTTCCATATCTTAGCTTTTGTAGAGGTGTTATTAATACGCTTACAAGGATAATCTGGATATTCCTCTTGTTTGAAGAGTTCAAACCAAATCCAAAACTTAATATTTTTCTTTTCTTATCCTAAGTAGGCATAGAATTCTTCTTGGTAAATGGTTCTAATGACCTTAGGAACAGTGCTAACGAACCAATCATTTCTTTGCTTATTGACTTCATAATAGAAGTCATTTCTTAAAAGATCCTTGTTGATCTCAAAGTCCTCATCACTTAGGCTTATTGTGTTAATCATCTGAGAATAGGTAGGAGACATTACAAGGGACTCATCTTGTTGGGATTCCTGAGTAGACTCATTTTCCTCAGTGTAAAATGGTCTAGCCACGTTGGTGTGACTTCTGACACCTGTCAGCTTAATATTCTTAGAATTTCCTAAGTTGGAACCTTCTTCTTCCCTAGTGGTTCTAATTGGGATGGAAGAGCTTGAAGCTCTAGAGGGTTCATAAACAGAAACTCTAGGGCTGCTAGAATGTCTAAAAGAGTTTGAGAAAACCAGTTCTCCTCCTCCATCAGGATATTGAACAATTTGTTCAATACTTTTAGATCGCTATGCAATGGCTGGAACAACATTAGCAAAATGCCAATTTTCAGGAAACTCAACATCTTTCCATAAGATCTTCTTGGGGATGATGAAATCTGACTTATCAAGCATATCTGAGTGAAAGTAAGTGGTCTCACCTTTAGGACTGGTGCAAAGAGCCCCAGATCCAACGCTTGTGTTCATACTCTTATAGGCAAACCTGGTTATGATTGAAACAGGACTGTTTCCTAGTTTGATCTTAAAGTCATGGGTCTTAATATGCAGGACAACGGAATCTAAGATGTCTGCATCTCTTATTTAAACTGTGAAGTTAGGATAGCACTGGAAATAAACTGGGCCATCATTCAGTCCAGTTTGGACTGCGCCTATAATAGAATCTCGATATTCGAGATGCCTATTATCCCTTAAACACATGACAATAGAGGTGTTTAACCCTAATCTTGTCAAAGGCTTAGCTGCTACTTGAATCATACCAAAGTGTATGAAATTATAGCCATCTCTCTTATGCTTTTCAATGGATCTGTTATCTAGAAGTCTTATGACTTGGTCGTCTTGTTCTAAGCTGACTGACATTTCAGAGGTCTTGATGGTATAATCTGTGAAGAACTTAAAGGTTCCTTTCTTATAAATTTCTTGATTAGACACCTTAGGTAACTTCCAATCATCTAAATCATTTTAGATCTTAGGATAATTGATCTCTTCACTGTTTACAACAGTATCTTGAGAATCACTGGATCTCCTAGACATGGTTCTGAAAATTGAACTCATTTTAGGGTTTTGATCTAGAGCCTAATAGCAAATTGACAAACCTTATGAGATGTCACCCCAACCTTCTCACAGCCTAACAAACGCCTATCCACGGCTAACAACGGCTCAACCGGCAGGGCTCGCGCTCCTAGGTACACTGCTACCTATCCTAGGTTCAGAAAATTCCCTTGAAAGATTAGGATTTCCGCTAGGCATAATTCCTGTTTTCATTGCATATGACCTTATCCTGGGTGTCTATGTGTTAGGCTGTAAGAGGGTTGGGGTGACGTCTCATAAGATTTGTCAATCTGCTATTAGGTTCTAGATCAAAACCCTAAAATGAGTTCAATTTTCAGAACCATGTCTAGGAGATCCAATGATTCTCAAGATACTATTGTAAACAGTGAAGAGATCAATTATCCTAAGATCCAAAATGATTTAGATGATTGGAAGTTACCCAAGGTATTTAATCAAGAAATTTATAAGAAAGGAACATTTAAGTTCTTCACAGATTATACCATCAAGACCTTTGAAATGTCAGTCAGCTTAAAACAAGACGACCAAGTCATAAGACTTCTAGATAACATATCCATTGAAAAGCATAAGAGAGATGGCTATAATTTCATACACTTTGGTATGATTCAAGTAGCAGTTAAGCCTTGTGTAATATATATATATATATATATATATATATATATATATATATATATACATATATATAATTTTTTTAAAAAAATCAATAAAAAATTATGGGTACATTACAAAAATGCTCTTAATTCTTTCAATTTCCAAAAAATATCAATGGAGAAATTCATATAACAAAAATATATGCATATTGGCATGAATTTTATATGATATCTTTAGATGTATCTAATTTATTAAATCTTAATAGAATGACCTATTCAAGAATATTCGGACACATATAGTTTAGGGTTAGTATTGGTTCAAAAAAGAAAAAGAATTTAATAGTTAAATTGGGGTAGAGCTTAAAAATAAATAATAAATAAATAAATAAAAACATTTTTGTAATTTCCCAAAAATTTATTCATATTTTCTACCATAAAAATTATAAAAACACCTCAATAATTAAGCACCAAACATAATTAAAAAAAAAAAATTTATGCATCAAACATCTGAATCTAGGTTTATGTTGCCATCAAACATTGAAGTTAGAAATTAATGAATGAGTATATCATGCATGATGACATGCTCTCTCAGTCACACACACTGATCGGTTGAGAGCATTCTAACTCAAATAATGCTGATTTAATGAGGCGCCGCATTCGACTTAGGAAGCTATTTGCTGTTATTAGTATAAAGTCTGTTGAGCCATGAAACCCACATGATTCAACTGCCAACCCTACGAACCAAAACCCTAGCTTCATCCTCTTTAGACTTGTTGCACTGCTAGCCACCCCATGAACTTAAGAAGAAAACTTCCATTCTAGGGATTTTCTGTCTTAAAGTTTTAAGCAGTTTTGGTAAAAATGATCATCATCGCATCTCAGTGAGCATCCTCAAAAAGGTATTTAGTGGCCTATTTTTAGTTCACTTACCAACTAACCAAAGAATTTGTTATTTTTAGGTGAGAATGTAGAATTTTTCTCTTTGAAGTTTATTGTATTTTCAAGTTCATTCAACCTAAATTATGATAATATTGTAGGACATTTCTTGTGTTAAAATTTTAAGCATTTTCGATTGATAATTAATTGTCTATTTTTTTGTATACTTAGCAACCTATAAGGATTAGTTATTTTCCCATGAGCACGTATAATTTTAATTAATTTCTTTTCAAATCTTGTTGCACTTTAATCTCATTAATCCGATTGAGATTATGATAAACCCTAGGCTCGATATTAGTTAGGTTTAAAAACTAATATCATTTATCTTATTTAGGAAAAATTTAGAATCTATTTGATGGTGATTTTAAGAATTAATGCTTTTAACCTTTGAAGCACTAAAAATTTTTTATCAAAAAAGTTGAAGTACTAGAAATGTTAGAAGCTATTCCTAGAATTACCTTTAATCAAAGTCTTACTCAAATTAAATTCAATCTTTAACGTGATCATCTTCCTAATCTTGTTGACATAGACTTGACGGGATTTGCTCTCCTCTTGAATGCTAAAGAAAAGGAAAATTTTCAACTTCCCCCCTCCCTCCATTGGAATCACCAAGAACATTGATTTTTGCATTCAAGGAATCATTTTCAATCGTTTTCACCTAAAAATCTCGTATCCCTGAACATGATGTGTTCGACCACACAGCATTTTTCATGGCTGAAATTGCTTGAACCCTAAGATTAACTACCCACCCTACCCATCTTTCATATCTATATGTATAAGACCCTCTCAACTTAGCTCAAATGCCATTTAATCTTTTGTTGTTTCCTTCATGAAGCTCTTCTTCGCTAAGACAGCAAAGGACAGGGTCCAGCAGCCAGAGAAAAGAAACCTAAGAGCTTATTTCCCTCATTCGAATCTAGCTTTGTGGCCTGGGAAGCTTGGGGAGAAGAAGATGAGGGGAAAACTGGTTCCGGGAAAAGCCATTTTCATTCTATGCATGGCTAGCTTTCTTGCAGGGTCGCTCTTCACTACCCGGACATGGACACACCGTTCCTATTCCTGTAACAATGACCGTCAACTTCAATTCATCCCCAACAAGGTGGCCTTGTCCAGAACAGGATGCGATCAGAATCGGGTAACATTCTATCGTTTCGGAAATAATGAATAAGTTGCTATTTGATTTTGAGCAGATAAGTGAAGTTGTGTTCATGTGATACAGAAGCTGATACAAGGAGATGATCACTCAGAAGATATAATGGGAGAAGTCACAAAGACGCATCAAGCTATTCAGTAAGCTAAAACTCTCTTATGATCAATTATTTTTCTACACATTTTGCTGATATTTTTTCTGATTATATGGAAGTGAAGATCGCTGGATAAGACAGTTTCAAAGGTAGAAATGGAACTAGCAGTGGGCCGCACCAGCCAGACCGGCCACCAGGTTTCCCAAGACACCCCACAGAATCTGCGGAAAGCTTTTGTTGTGATAGGGATTAACACTGCGTTCAGCAGCAGGAAACGCCGGGACTCGCTCCGAGAAACATGGATGCCGAGAGGTGGTGGTGGTTGTTCTATACTATATATATCGTTTTAGGGATTTTATTTCGCCTATTAATTCAGTTTCATCATCTTCCAGGAGCGAAGCGCGCAAGATTGGAGAAGGAAAAAGGGGTGATTATCCGGTTTGTGATCGGACACAGCGCGACGCCGGGCGGGGTTCTGGACAGGGCCATAGACGCGGAGGAGGAGGAGAACAAGGACTTTCTTAGGCTGAACCATGTGGAGGGATACCATGAGCTCTCAAGCAAGACCCGGTTGTATTTTTCCACTGCGGTTTCGATGTGGGATGCAGATTTTTATGTTAAAATAGATGATGATGTGCACCTAAACGTGGGTAAGCTCAAGCATTTCTTTACGAGATATGTTAGATTATTTTCTTTTCTTTTCTTTTTTTTTATTTATTTATTATTAATTTTTTATTTTATTTTTATGTGTGTAGGTATGCTAAGATTTTTTTTTTTTTTTTTTTTTTTATGGGTGTAGGTATGCTAGTGAGAACACTTGCAAGGTATAGGTACAAACCTAGGATCTACATTGGATGCATGAAGTCAGGACCAGTTCTCTCTCAAAAGTGAGCTTTTTTTTTTTAATTCTGAATTTAAATTTTCAATATTGGATAGAATAATTAAATGGTACTAGAATATGATTGATTGAAGTGGTATGAATAATTTATAAAATTAAGGATATTAGTAATGGGTAGGCATGCTCATATTTTATTGTTTGATTAAGGGATGTTTTAAAAGAAAAGGATAATTTGGTCCTAATTGTACAACCACGTAGCGGGGAATATGCTTTGGTGTTATACCAACTAATCATAAGACTACCAATGGTGCAATTTTAGAGCACGCTTGTGCTTTGGTACTTGTATTTGGAATAGCTTCTAGTGAAAAGGGTAATTTGGTCCTACTAATACAGGTAAGGTCAGGGACTCAGGGCTCATGCTTTGGTTGTTGTACTTAGAATAGTCTAGTGAAAAGGGTAATTCGGTCCTAATAATACAAGCACTTTGTGGACTCAATACTTGCATTGTTATGCTAAGAAAGTAGTAGAAAAAAACCAATGAAGGGTAATTTAGTACCGATAGTACAATCTACAATTGCATCATTTGGCTGTGGTACTTGAAAAAATTTAAATGAAAAAGGGTAATTTGGTCCATATAATAGAATACCACACGTTTTCTATTCAATATCTAATGAAATTATTAAGATTTGAAAAAATCATAATTTAAATTAATTGTTATATATTATAATTTGTAGATATCCACAAAATATGAAATTAAAAAATTAATGAGCGAAATGACGAAAATGACCTTGTTGTGCAGAGGGGTGAAATATTACGAGCCAGAGTTCTGGAAATTTGGAGAGGAAGGGAACAAGTATTTCAGGCATGCCACTGGTCAAATCTACGCAATTTCGAAGGATCTAGCGGCCTACATTTCTATCAACGCGTGAGTTCATCATCTGTCTTACACGTGTCCTCAGGAACGTGGATCTAGCATGAAGCTGATACACAAAAATTGTTTGACTTGCAGGCCCATTCTACATAGATATGCCAATGAAGATGTTTCTCTGGGGTCATGGTTCATTGGCTTGGAAGTAGAGCACGTTGATGACCGTATGATGTGTTGTGGGACCCCTCCAGGTAAATTCTGACCGTTGGATTCTCTCATGTGCCTGTGGATCTTAAAGACCGTTTATGAATGGGCGGCCCAGCCCATAACACAAACCCATGCGTGATAAGACCATATTTTGCCCTACTTAGGATTTATTTAACTTTTTGAGTATAAAAAAAATCATATTATAATTATAATTATATTTATATTATATAGGGTTTGATTTTGCTAGAATTATATATATATATAATGAAAGTTACTACTTTTTGATGTTTTTTTTTTTTTTTCTAAGATAACGTTGGATGTGAATGTTTAGATTGCGAATGGAAGACACAAGTTGGAAATGTATGTGTGGCATCCTTTGATTGGTCGTGCAGTGGAATATGCAAGTCTGTGGAGAGGATGAAGGATGTGCACAACACTTGTGGAGAAGGAGACGGGTTTGTTTGGAATGTTGAGCTCTAAGTCTCTAACCTACTCAATCGCTGCTCTAATTTTGTACCGAATAACAAGCTTCTGGTTCTCTTTTTCTTGTAGGTTTTTCACAGTTATATCAATGAAATAAAACAATTTTCATGCTACAATTTCTCTCAAGTGTATCTCTTTACGGTTGGGGTTTATTTATTTATTTATTTTATGTTTATTTCTTGAAATTAAAAAAAATGAAAAAAGAAAAAGAAAAAAAATTACCTTTAATATTAACAAATTATTTTATATATTTCTTAAACTTATTTTAATTATTTTTCTTTGAATAAATAATAAAATTTTATTATTATATATAATGGAAAACTTAAAAAAGGTAAAGAAAAAAAGAAGAAAAGAAACGATATAATAAAGCAATAAATAAATAATTAATTAATTAAAATGAAACTTTTACCATAAAATTTATTTTTTAAAATTTTAAAGATATAAAGATTTTTGTTTAATATGAATTTATAAATTTGATTTATAATTTTTTTTTTTTACGTACGCAAGTTAAATTCTTACCTTTTTTTTATTTTTTGAATTTTTCATGTAATATAGTTATAATTTGTATGTTATTACTACTACACAAATTTTATAATAATTAATTAATTCAATTCAATTCAAATTAAACTTAACAATCAAGATAAGTAAAAAGAAAGAATTTTTATTTTTTTTATAAAATATATTTTTAGATATTAAAAAATACTTTTAAACTTCCTATAATTACTCGATGACTCTTTATGGTAATGTTTTAATTTTAAAATAAATATTGTAAAAAATAATCTTGTTCTATTAATAATAATAATAATAATAATAAAAAGTAGGAGAAAATTCTAGAGAATATCGAGAAACCGACTCGAAATTGTGAAGGAAAATCAGAAAATATATATAATTAAGAAAAGAAACCAATCGGATAAAGGGTAGGATACGAACCCGAAAGGAAACGGTAGCAGCGGAACCAAACCCTATTTCACCCAACCTTCTTCCTTCGCCTTCTGTAACTTTTTTCCTACACAGATCTCCACCACTGTAAATTGTTCCTTCCAAACGTCGTCGTTTAATTGGATCCTTAATCTTAATCCATCGCAGCCATGGTTGTGAACGAGAGCAGGCCATTCAAGAGGGCCAAGAGGAGAAGCGCCTCAGATCTCTGCGATTTTCTCAGTTTTCCCTCCGTTTCCGGCGACGGGGACGGTGACTGCTTCATCGAGCAGCCGTTTTGGTCAGCGGTACAGAGTTTCTTGAAGCAGTATGGGCATTCGAGGTTTCCGCCGTCTCTGTTTCCGTCGCTGGTGACGTGGCAGATATTGTTGCGAGTCGGTGATCCGGCAGATGGCGCCGGGGTTGTGTCGCTTGATGTTGTTGAAGAGGACGTTGCCAGATCTAGATCTGTGTACTGCGATCAGTGCCGTGTTGTTGGTGAGTTAGTTGTTCTGTTTGGTTTCCGAGAAAGTGTTAAGAAAAGCAAGATTAGAATTATGAACGTGGGGAGAAACTTTACTGGTTTAGGTTTGTTTGGATACGTAGATTTGTTGAATGTATGTTCGAATTCTATATTGTTTTCTGTGCTGCCAAACATGACAATGATTGAGCTAATATAAGAAAAGGAATTAAAGCTACAAGAAAACGCAGTAAAACTAGTTGTGTCTTAGTTAAGATAGTTAAAATTTTGAATTATTCTGTCTTTTCTTGAGAGAATTAAGGAAAGGAATTGAAAAAATTAATGAATATAGACAAAAAACAAATACAAGTGAAGGAATTAAAACTAATGAACATAAAGACTGTAATATATATGAATCCGAACATTAGGTTTGTATATGACTCCGAACATTAGGTTTGGTTGAGATACTTAAAATATATGAGTTTTGAGTTTGGAATTTTCTGTTGTTTTCCTAGCAGCCAAACATGGTTAGCAGTGTTAATTTTTGCAACAAAGTGTCTAAATGTTTTTGGTTTTGAAAAGGTTGGAGTGGTCATCCAGTCTGCCGAAAGCGATACCATTTCATAATAAGAGCAAATAGTAATCCTATAAAAGGATCCCACAGGGCATGCACGAAGTGTGGGAATATGACATATTTGTCCGATTCAAGGTGAGAAATTCAAATTTATAATCTATGTACATACCATATATTACATACATGTATGCTTACACACACATGATGCATGCATGATTATATAGCATCATATTTATATTGATATTTGATTAACAAGAATAACTATAGAATTATTAATTAAATATATCTTTAATAACTACTTTAAATGCAAGTCCCTTTTTGTTATGTTTGTAATATTGAAACAAGGGTATGCAATTGGATCACCATTAGTTAATAATACTAATTTATGTAAAGCAACTTGTTAGGTTTGGGATTTACTTTGTTTGGAATCTCCTTGTAATTGTGGATATGCTATCTTTGTGTGCTGCAAGATGAAATTTGAATTAATAACATATACGCATAGCATATATGCATGCACATGATGTTTGTCTGATGGTATAATATTATGCTTATATTGATATTCAATTAGGGAGGATATTTGTATGATTATGAAATTGAATAAGTTTGTATTAACTACTTTAAATGCATGTGTCCATGTCCCATGTTTGAAATATTGAAACACAGGCATGCAATCAAATTACTATAAGTTACATTACGTAAAGTGACTTGTTAGGCATGGTTGGTGATTACTCAGTTTTAGTTCTCCTTGTAATAGTGGGCTAGAACTTAAAAAACCATCCTCAAGACGTATAAGGTGGCAGATGGAACATCCCTTGGTGGGTTAGGCTTATGAGAAACACACTACGTACCATGCCTATATGGTGATTGAAAAGTATACTTTTGGAATATAGTTTTCCTGCATGTATTTATTTGACACGTTTGTGCATCCTTTAATGTTACATTTCTAAAGATGATTGATTTGACACCCCCCACCTCTTCTCAGGTGCAAGTTGTGCAACACTGCACTTACTGTAGATGATCTTGAAGATTGGGTTTATCATCAATTTGAGGATACAACCCATCTGTTACATGGTGTAGTTCATTCAAATGGCTATGGTCACCTTCTTAGAGTCAATGGCAGAGAAGGCGGCGCTGACATTCTTTCTGGATTTGATATCATGAACTTCTGGGATAGGCTGTGTAAAAGGCTAGCTGTCAGGTTTGAATGCTTATTCATCCTTGCCACATTGGTTTTCACTAGATTTATGGGGAAAATGACATGCAAATATTTTAAAACATCCATGACAACTAATTCTATTGTTTTGACTACTTCTCGGTATGATTATCTGGTGTTTCTTCTCTTATCTATTTGCAACCATTGTTGCTCGTTAATCATCTTTTGAGATCAAGATTCCCGGTTTTTTCTTTCTTTTATTGCTTTTCCATTCTTTATCTGGTCCACAGTGGTTCATATTCAAGTTACTAAACAAGGCATACTTCTTCAAATCCCTGAAATTATTGTTTCTTTCCTAATCTCTTTTAATGCTGGACCAACAAGGGTTGGACATTGTATACTATTGTACGGTTGCAATGCTACTACAACAATACTATAGATTGTAAAGAATTATTTTGCTGAGTGATGAAAAATCCAAAATAAGAAGGGGAAAAAATCTCCCAAAAATATGGGGAAAAAGAGTTGAACAGAGGTGGAGTGGCAAGAAGAAAAGAACGGAAAAAAGAAAGAAAAAAGGGAGTCAAACAGAGTTGGAAGAAAGAAAAAATATACAAAAGTATGAATGAAAGAAAAGAAGGAGAGAGAGAGAGAGAGGAGAGGAGAGGAGAGAGGGAGACAGAAAGAATGAAAGTTAAACAGCATTGTTGGAAGATACCATACCCTGACCCTTGCTGGGGAGACTTACCATTCTCTTATTTAGAAAATCATGGTCTCCTGCAATGATCAGACAGAGTTTCAGTTTTTTGAAATAAGAGGGACAACGTTCCATAGTGAATCGGCAATTGTATCCTTTGATTCATGTAACCTGACCCAATTATTTTTAATTCTTTTGTTTTCCATAAAACTAGGACATGACCTAGTTTGGAGTGTTCAAGTAATTCTTTTTTTTTTCCTCCTGATGTTGTAAAAGCATCTGACCCTTAGGTTTGGGTTTGGAGTTAGACTGTTGGTTTGCTCCATTAATTAGTGGTAGTACCACTGGCTTACAAGACTTAACCCTAAAGAGATATATTTTTCTTTCATTCAAAAATATTTTGTCACTCCTTGCTATGTTTATTTATTTTATATTTGTGGGTTGTTTGTTGCGTTAGAGTCTCTGGATGGTGGTTTTGGGTTTGGTTTGATTTTCTTCTTGTGTTAGTGGCCTGGTTTATTTTTAGAGAACACTTCCACTTGGGAATGTCATGCCTGTGTAGTGGCAGAACCAAAAGGTGATGTTTACAGAAGAATTGCCTAGTGTTATGGAGCAAAGTGGGGATCCAAGCAAGACGATAGTTTTGATCCAGAATAATTTTCTAAACAGGAAAGATAGAGTAGTGGAACACTTGTGTTGTCAATGGCAGGAGTGTTTAGGCAACTAGGTGAAGTGTAGTTCCCTCTCGACAGACTATTGCCTCCTTGACTAAAGTTAATAGTATTACTCTTAAGATGGATTTTTGAGGACAAGTGGGAGAGTTCAGAGATGATATGGAACCTTATTTATTTCTATTTCTCCTTTTTGGCCTCTACTATTATAACTTTCAAGGGCACTTCTCAGTGTTATTATTGGAATTTGGTGTGTAGATCAAAAAGATTAAAGAAGCTAAGCAAAGTGCAATGCTTCTGGTGTCCTTTTTGTAGGAGATGTATTGACCCCTATACAGTGTAGTCTCACTTTTCTTTATATAGTTTCATGCGGTGCTACATCAATGTACATGTCTAGTTAGTGTTTTGGAGAAATCTTATCCATCTCTTCTTTAGATCTGATTATGTATATTCCTCATCCTTTACCTCTATCACACCGCTGAACGGAGTGGAGATGAAATCAGATGATAATTATTGATCCAGAATAATTTTCCAAGGTCTAAATATAGACCTTGGAACATCTGTGTAGAACCCTAAATTTGACCGGTCTGATATGATGTGCGCCTATTTACATGACCTTTGTTTTTAATTTTGCTGTTATTATTATTATTATCATAACAATTTGAAGGATTCTCAAGTGATACACACCTGTCTTATGAATGGGGTTAGACAATAAGTGACGTGTAACCGCCTCTCGGGAGATTATTGCCTCTTTGATGGGAAGTTAATAGAATTGCTTAAAAAGTCTGGGTCTTTTTTGGGTTAGAAGATGGTTAGAATCCTAAAATTTTAAAATATGCTGGGGTGCTAGGGGTCGCTTTTCCTTGGTTTTCTGTGTACTTTTTAAGATTTTTTTTTTTAATGGGTCTGTTTGGCTGTGCTCTTCGTCCTGCTTCCTTTTCCCAATTCAGCATCTCAAATTTAAAAATTGCTACAATACCAAATTGGTAAATTGATTTCCCCTTTTATATAATGTCATACTTAATAGTTTTATTTTTATTTTTCTCAATTTAGTCCAAATTTATTTCTTACCACTGTGTTGCTGGAACTTTCTGCCTTGGGTTTGAAGGTTTTAACTATCTACTGTTACTGTGTTGGTTTGTTACTACTGTTTTTAAAAATATTATTAAATTTTTTGTATGTAACTTCTGACCAAACTGCAACCTATGCGGAGTATGCGTCTGATTGAATCTTCTGACATTTGTTTAATTAGTATTAAAAATGGTCATTATCATGTTATGCCAAATGTGATTATGAAAAATGAAAATTAAAAAATTATTAAAGCATGTTCGCCCGAAAAAATCTTTGATAATTTTTATCATGTGATGGCCATGCTTTTGCCCTCCATACTAAAGACAAAGCAATTTATTGATGCTCCACCACCCCTTCTACCTGCTTTAGAAAACACTTAATGTGTCACCAACTTATTTTCCTTTCCCTTTTGACTGTTTCAATCGCTCATTGCAATTCATATGCGTGCACCAATTAGATAAAGGAATATTTACTATGATTTGAGTATAATTTTTCTATTAATATATTTTGTTTGAAAATCTGTTATAATAAAAACAGTATAATTTGTTAGAATTAATTTGAAGAACTTTGAGGAGTTTTTATGTTTTGAGCTAATTCTTACAAACTGTTCTCAAAGATAAATTAAAAACTTTTGTAATAATAAGATTGATAGATAAAGATAAAAAAGTTGATTTCAAAAATTGATTTTGAAAACCTTATTATTTTTTTCTTATAGTTTATTTGTTATTTTTTATTTCAACATATAATTATAAAAAATTGAGAAAAATGAGGTAGGAAAAGTTGTTAAGCTTGAAAATGCTTATTATTGTTTGTATAGCGCGTTCTTTTAGCGTGTGATTAGGGGAAAGAAAATTAAAATCAAGTGTGTAAAAATTTATATTTATGAATTTGTTGGATCCAAACCCAATCCTAATTGGGTTTCACCACTATCATTTTTTCAATTGATTGGCCAGTGGATATTTTTACATGCTGATCGATTGACATACATTATTTAAGCTTTAAATAAACAAGTATTGTTTGGAATTCATCACGACCCAAGCCTCCAAATATAAATTGTAAAATTTGTAATAATACTGGCAATTCGTTCATGCATATTTCTCCATTTTTTGAGTTTGGCTTGAGGATTAAAACCTACTTCATTTGAGCAGGAAAGTAAGCGTGATGGACTTATCAAAAAAATATGGAACCGAGTACCGCCTACTTCACACGGTTGCCAAAGGCCAAGTGTGGTACGGCCACTGGGGCTATCAATTTGGAACCGGGAGCTATGCTCTCACCTCAGACGCTTACCAGAATGCAATCCACACCCTCTCCAATATCCCCCTATCCACATTCTTTTTCCAAGGCCGAGGTCCCCGAACCCACCTCCATACTCTAATCGCATTCTACCAGTCCTTAGCCGAAACCGAACTCCGAACATTGAAGGACCTCTTCTCCTTTTTGTTGAACCGCATCAGCGAACTCAATACAGCAAAATCTGAGGACCAAACATCGAGCCATTGTAAGAACCTGCTATGTGCTTGGACAAGGAATGATGTGGAAAGGGTGGAGCAGTGTATGGTTAAGGTGCTAGTAACGTCAGCCACTGCTGAAAAGGGCAAGTGGGTGAGTCGGCGCACTCTCAAGGGCGCTCTTTACAAGGCGGCCTCTCCCGAGCTTATCGATTACTGCCTTAAACATCTAGGAGGAAGGGTGACAGGCGATGGCATGGTAGTTCGCACCCGTTACAATCCTAATTCTAATGCGGTCGAGTTCAGGTAAAAGCCGGATGATGATCTTTCTCTTTTCCACTCTTTACCGCAATATTTTTTCGCTAATCATTATCTCCCTAATGGTAACAGGATTGAGCCACAGAGCTGCATAAACAACAGCATTAGGGTAGACGGCTTGGACTCAAACTCAAGCCTTCCATCCAAAGGGCAAGTTATTGATGATCTAAGATATTTATACAATTCCATACTCAACCCCCAGACCATGGTGACCTACAGACCTAAGGCGACAAGGGAATTGGTGGTTGAATCGGCTAAGAAGCTTCTAGACTGCAAGCAGTTCATTAAGGACTACAAGGTCGAACGAGTATCAGTTAAAAACCCCTTTGCAATCCACCTCTGGTGTCACGTGGAGCTTGAAGATTACTCCCAAGATTACCACTTCCCTCCTCCGGAACTTCTTGTACTACCAACAAACGCTACCATAACTGATCTAAAACGTGAAGCTACAAAAGCCTTTAAGGAAGTTTACGTTGTCTTTAAGAGGTTTTATATTCAAGAACTCCCTGACTTTGGCCGCATAGAAGGCAGTGTGACTTTGAACCTTTTGTTTGGATCAAGAGGGTCTGTCCGGATCCGAGGAAGATGCAATGCAAAATATGGCCTTGGCCGGTTTCAGGCAGAGAGGGGTACAGAGACCTGGATAGTTGACTGCATCTGTGGGACTAAGGATGATGACGGTGAAAGAATGTTGGCATGTGACAAGTGCAGTGTATGGCAGCATACGAGGTGTGTAGGGATTGAGAATTCCGATGAAATCCCTGCAAAATTTCTATGCGAGAGATGTTTGGGCTCTTGTTGCGCGGAAACCAAGTGTTCCAGTGGAAGTAGTAGTCCTAGGGGGGAGGGGGTGGAGGCAGAGTATGAGTGTCTCATTGACGGGGTGGAATCCAGGATTTTGAAAAATGAGGCTAATACTATTTTACCATCTGGAAGAACTTGCAGAGATGAAGTCAAAGCAAAGGGTCTAGGACTCGTATCCAGGATGTGTATGACATTTGGTGTTCAGTAATTGTGTACATCGTAGCCTAGTTTTGTTTTGCATGTGTTCAGGACTAGTCATCCTGGGATTTTGTTTTGTATGTTTTGTATATACAACAAAAGATTTAAAAAAGGGAAAATTTCATCATAGCTGGGGATTGTTGTCTTATTATTTTGTTAATATTGGCTAATATACAAGTGATCGGTGTAATAAGTAATTATGCATTCTAGGTTTTTATCTAATTAAGCAGCTGAGAAATCAAGAAATTTAAAGCAAATAAACTATAAAATTGTGACTTACAAATTTGTACCAGTCTCTATTCTCCTCTTTTGTCATTGACATTTGTAGTTCTTCCTTCTGGCTGAGGTGGAGAGGTATGGGTCCCTTCTGAAAGGGGAACCAAAACTGGGGTTTCTGTTTTGGACATAGAAAGGCGTTTAACAGCCCTGCACAGATTAGTGTACTTTGTAACAACATCCTTGTACAAACTGAGCAATGTCTCTACATCTCCCACAGTGAGTTCACCAGCCTCTGCTTCCATAAAAGGATAGTTTGACGTACCTGCCATCATCAAGTGATTCACCGATATACCTATCCAAATGATGTATAATGAAAGCTTGCATAAATATTCAAGGCTATGTTTGATTTTTGGAAAGTTCTAAAAGGGAAAACAATGCTAAAGAAAAATATTTCTTTAAAGAAAATGATTTTCTCATATTTAGTTTTTCATGAAACATATGAAAAAAAAAAAAAACAAATATAATTCAAATTAGTTAGAAGTTTAGATATTTTTTAATTATTTATTCTTTATATAGATGGGCAAAGTAGGTGAAATTTATTTGAAAAAGCATATAAAATAATTTATTACCTACAAATCCATTTTTTTTTTATTTTACTTCATTTTTCTTTTCTTTTCTTTTTCCCCTATTTTTTTCTGAACTTTCCAAGAACCAAGATAGGGTTAAATACTCCTAAATCATTGGAAAAGCTTGATATAGAAAGATGTTTTTAGATGAGAGAAAGCAATAACATTTTGGCAAGCTTGAAACTCACCTCTTGTGTCAGTTTCTCTAAACCACATTCTTCTTGAAGGACCAGGATCCATCTGCCCTGCCAAGGTTGCAGTTCGATCCAATGCTGGTAAGGGTTTAACTCCAGCTGCTTTATGGGCCTCTCTTGCTGCTTCCATGCTCTCCTGAAATTCAACTGCATCCATGGAAAGAGACTTTGCATCTAGGTCAACAATAAATGACTTGGCAGAGACCAGATTTGTGAAATAATAAGCCACTTCTGACACAAGCTTCTCCTGCCTCCGATACAGCTGGATGAATTTGAGGTTTGAATGCAGCTGAGGAGGATTCGCCTATCAATGTGGTTTCAATAATTTAGCAAAATTTAAAAGGGACTTGTAATTAATTAAATATTCTTCAATTATTAAATTGCATGACATGAGAGGGGGGAAAAATTAAGGGTTTTTGGTGAGAAAAAGGTGAGAAAAAGGTGACATTACAATCTATAATATAACAAAAATTAATGCAAAATAGGAATATATATATACATATGTGACAGAAGTTCATTGTTTTAAAGATCTACGAAAAATAAGATTTGAAAATTGATGATCAGCAGAAGAGCTTATTACCAATGAGAGCTTGCCTTGATCGTGACATATATTAGAACAGGAAGAAAATCATCAGCTCCAGCTAGAATATGATTTTCTGACATTGCTGCGTTAAGCAGCAAATTGTTTATGACCCTGCAGCAATTCAAAATGCAAAGAAGCTTCTCCCGAGGAGCCTTGAAAGCATTGACTTTCTGCAATTCTTTCTCTGCAAGCTGGGGGAAAGAGGAAAAAAGAACAAAGAAAATGGCTACTCTTTTAGACACAGATATCTTGATTATAAACAATTTTCAACAAACAAGGATGGAAACTTCACATTGGAAAATACAATCAAGAGATCACAATACATAAAGGGATTGCCTAAAGCACTTCAGCCACATACATGACCTCTGTCAAATAGAATTTTCTGGATTGGTAGCAACAAGTACATGAATATGTCCTCAAAAGCATTGCACCATACAAAAGGAGACAACCAGGATAAAGTAACGGAACCATCCAAGACTCTAAGGTCTTTAGAAAGTGTTAGTTGATTATTTTATAAGTTGTTTTCCCCTTGATGAAGCTCTGAATAACTGAATTATATTAGATAATTTATCATCTCAGATCTAAAGCAGTTGAATAGATACAACTGAGAAAGGTAAAAAACAAAACTAGGTTACTTTGAGTGATGTTATATTTATAACACTAGAGAGAGAGTGGAAAATGGTTAAACCATGGTAGTGGAGCAAGTTAGAAATATCTTTGCTCTGTCCTTTACATTAAATTATTTTTTTCTAATTAGTGATTAATAACAGTGTAGTAGATAAGGCAGAAAGGAAAAGCAGTCCAACGACTAATAAATCCAACCATCACTTAGAATGTATATCATGCTCCAACAGTAACTACCTCTAACTTCAAGAATAAATTATGTCAGCCAAATCTCCACATAAATGGTGGTGGTTCATGAAATTTAACTTTGTATATGCTATAAGCTTATGCAAAGGAATAGCAGTCCTATAACTAATAAATCCAACCATCACTCAGAATGTATATCATGCTCCAACAGGAACTACCTCTAATTTCGAGAACAAATTATGTTGGCCAAAACCTTGACATAAATGATGGTGATTCATGAAGTTAAACTTCGTATAAGCTTATAGAAGGGACTAAAAAGCCCTAGCATCTATCACATAGCTCCATATCATCTTTCTTCAATTTTCTTTCATTACATTTTACAAAATTTCTTTTCAAGAAGATTGCTCAGGATAAGCTAACAGGGGGGGCTAGGCACCGAGGAAGAGCATGAGATGAGCTGAGAGCAAGAGTTCTGTGCAACTGTGCCTTCGTGTATGAAGCAAAAGAATGAGAAGAACTTTTATGGTTTCTACTAGTTGAAACTTCAGTTAAAAAATAGTTCATGAACTCTTTATTTGAGTAGTTCGTAGATCAATAAGAAATGGGAGGCCATCCTTTCTAGGTTTCATCAAGTTCTAAGGAACTCCTTTTCCTTTTTCTGTTGTTTCTAAGCGATCCTTGTATAAATCCCACTATCCCAGGCTTGTGCCCACTTTTAGCACTTGTTTTTATAACATCCTCTTTACTCATTAAAGGAAATAGTAAAATAAAATAAGCTGAGAGTGAAGAGCTATTCACCTTGTGAAAGCTCAAGATGAGCTAAGAGGGAAGAAGTCAACCCACTGGGAGAGCTTGGGATGAGCTGAGAATGGAGAGCTTAGCACCTCCAGAGAGCCAAGGAAAAGCTGAGAGGGGAGAGCTTGACACCTTGGAAGAGCTAAAGAACAAAAGCTCAAATCTTATTGCCTCTTCCCTATCCAAGTTCTTGGGAACTTGAGTTCCTGCCACCTATTCCCCAACCAAGCTCTTGGGAGCTCAAACTTCAACTAACCCTTGCCTAGAAGAGATCCTAGGAGCTTATTTTGGAGCTAAGAGGTTTACTTTGGAGGTAAGATCTCTAAAAGAAATGAGAATAAAGAACTGGGAGAGCTCAAAGACATCTGGAAATTCTGTGTATGAAGCTCACCTTCTTGTTCCCAATTCTCCATGCTTTGGTTAATAAGCCTACACATTAAAAAGGGCTCAGGATGATCTAAGAAGGGAGAGCTAAGTACCTCAAGAGAGCTTAAGATGAGCTCAGAAAGGAAAGTTACTGCAACTGTGGAGAGTGCAAGATGAGCTTAGGAAGGAAAGTTCAGTATCTTGATGAAGCTCAGAATGAGCTGAGAAGAGAAGAGAGCTTGACGCCTTGGAGAGCTCAGGATAAGCTGCGAAAGGGGAGCTTGACACTTCCAGATGAGTTCAGGAGGGAGAGCTTAGCAACCCTAGATAGCTTGGACATTCAATCTGGGGTTAAGTGCTTTGACTGGAGTCTTAGTGCTTGGAGCTTGGGCCAACCATCATAAGTTGTATATTGCTACCCCAAACTTAGGCGGTCCAACAAATTGAACACCTAGACATGCACACAAGCACCCAACATTACACCAGTTCATGTCACATTAAAGAATTAATATCATCTTTTCAAGAGTATAGCTATCTGCAGAATTGTAAACAAAGAATTTAATCATACCATCATAGGGCTAAATAATTTCCTACATTAACTTAGTTGATTATGTGGATGCAAGTAATGACAGGAGTAATTTTGTCAATTCTTACAACAAAAAAATTGCATGATTGAATGTACAATCTTAACCATACACTAAGTATATGGATTAAACAGACAAAAATATACAAAACTTAACTGCACACTAACCCCACCATCAACCAGATAAAACAGAACTACTGAGAAAAATACAGCATCACAGTTAAACAAACTTTTCAAGGAAAACAGAGGAAGCACACATACCAGCCATGAAGCTTCATTCTGAAGTACTGCAGGTATATCCAAATGCTCAGGCCTCAAGAAGTTTTGTAGCAAGCTTATTTTTTCTGAAATTTCCTGGTCAGCCTTAGCATCCTCAGGAGAAGCCGCAAATGTGCGAGAGAACAATTTTGTCATAACATACTTCTCCAAACCCTGCAGTATAGGTAGAGAATATGATATGCAAATTTCACATAATAAACAAATTTAAATTTGCAGAGTAATCATTATATTTCCACAAGCCCTTTGTACCATGCCAAAATAAGCATACTTCCTCTCAAATGCCAATATCTTCCCTTATATGGAAACCTAAAGGATAGCATTCCATGGATTTCCAAAAAAGGGAAAAGTTGAGAAAAAAAAAGAAGAAGAAGAAGAAGAACATCTTCTCATGTCTTTAGTACTGCTCACTATTCTATCTTGACAAGGCCAATACATCGATCACATCAGCATGCCAATGTTGTACTACCACTCTCCAATCATCTTATGCTATATCCATACTTACTACTCGCCTATTAAAAGTTAAAATAAGTATGTTTTATTCACGAAAGGAAAACTTTAAATTCATATCACTTTTAGGAAGTTCCCTTGCTTTGTATGTAAAATTAAGACAACTTTCACCCTTTCCCTCTATCAAATTATTTCAACAGTTTATTCCAACCAAAATCTCCAATGAAACTCTTCATCAAGGAAAAGCTTTTAGTCCATCTCGATTTAACTTGAGTAAGAAATACTTTTCTTTAGAGATTCTCAAATTGAAGATTTCTAATTATCATATTTCAACACCTTCATCTACTTTATTTGCATTCTTATCAAGGATCATGCATGCATCATGGGTAATGAAGAATTGTCAACGAGAACATTTAGCATATTGAGAGAGATTCACCCATGAAGATAAGAGAGAGAGTGAAAACTGTTTGAATGGAAGTTTTTAGTTATTAAAAATTTAAATTCTCCTTTAACAAAATATTACCATGTCAGGGAGATTTGTCAATCCATAGGAAATGGAGAGAGAACTTATTGGAATGGAAATTTTTAGCTATTAAAATTTTAGAACTTTTCTATAGTTAAATAACTTACTATTTTATATACCTTTATAGTTAACTGATTTATTGCAAGGTGGCACAACTTGTGTGGATGGTTTATCCATAAGTAGCCTAGAGGTGACAGATTTCAGAGGCCTAAAAAGTTTGCAGACCAGGAAAGGCCAGGCCTGGAACATTTGAAAACTGGGCTGTGGGTGCAGCCCTGCTACCTTAGCCAGCATTGGCTCGAGGCCCACTTGGGCCATGCCAGGCCAGGTTGGGTCAGCCCACTGCCCAGCCTTTCCTTTTTAGAATTTTTTTGAATTTCATTTTTTTGGGCTTTTTTTTATTTAAGATAGTAAATTTTGAAATCTAAATTAAATTTTGAGACAAACTAGGCCGTAGGCATTGGAAACATGCTTTCCTTTGTAATCTATGGAATTGGCCTAGGTTGTTTTCAATTTCTGGTCCGTCTTAGGTTGTAGATTTTGTGGATTGGGTGGGTTCATTCTGAGGGGGACATAGTTTTTTTGTTAGACCATCTCCTTTCGTTTGCACTTTTAAGCATTTGTTGTATACTCCCTGTATACTTCAAAGTGCTGTTTTGGCACTTTTTGTTTATATTACACTTTTGCTTTACTCACCAAAAAAAATATTTCCACTATTTTAAACAAGCTCCGAGCAGACCACTTTCTGTCATGCCAATAATAATATCATACATGATCAACAAGATTAAAGAAATGTGCCCTAAATGCATAGTCCATGTGAACCACAGAATATAAATACCTCAATTGCAGAGTCTATTTCTTCCTCAGTTGCCCCAACCCATAACGGATGGTCCCTTATAACATCTTCCATTGTTAAAAGGAAGTCTTGCAGCCTCTTGCCATCATTTTCTGGGCTGGGCGCATAGAATGAAAAAGAAACAATAAAACTGCAAGAGAGTATTTTTTCACCAGTTATTACCGTCATACCTAATGTATGAAAAATTCAAAAGCTTACAATACAAAAATAAATAAATAAACTGATAATAGGCATGAAAACAATTGGGTATCTATCTGTTCATAATACCTATCACACTACAGTATCAATTTCCTTTGAAATCAAAACATTTTGTACAATGTGTGTTGCCTATCTTGCAGTGGTGGATATCTATAACATCATTATTTTCTCACCACAGATGTCATCATAAATTTGTCTTCCCACTCAATATCTAAACATCAAAAACTGAAAACTTCTCTCTTCTCTACGATTTAAATAAAAGCAAATAAAAAATAAAAAATAAAAACAGAAATTCAAGAAATCAAATCATACACAATAACATTGCAGAGAGAGACTTAAAAAACATTGCCTAGTTGAGTCATGATCTTTGACCAAACAAAAGAATGGTCAAACGAAATCTCAATGAAAGATCAACCTTGTATCCATCCAACAAGCATGTGATAATCAACACTCAATCTTCAGTATCTGAATCAATCCAATAAGGCTATCCAAAACCCATTCAATCTGGTGTATGCTGAAAAAATTTAAAAATACAAAACATTGACTGCGAGAAACAAGGTTGAGATACCAGATTTTCCAAAACCACTACCCTTGGTTTTGCCACTGAGGGAAGTGAACAAAACGAGACTGTGAATCAAAAATGCCTCATGTTGTTTTTCTCCTCAAACAACGATGAGAAATCAAGTTAGATCAAATTAGGGCACTGGAAAATGGAGACTAGAAAATCACAGATTCACAAAAGATTTTTTCTACAACCAAACAGAATATAAGCAAGATAACAGTGCTGAGGCAAGCTTGACACAACAGATTTTCCAAAATTATAACCTTCAGTTACACTGAATAAGTGTAGAAAACAAGACTCCCAAACTAACACAATCATTGCTGTTTTACTCTTCTAACCATGATGTCAGATCAACTGATAAACGGAGACTAGAAAATCAGAATTCATGAAACCTTTTATTTTCTTCTCTATTTCTATCCTTTTCTCCGCAACCAAACACAAGATAAACAAGATAAAAGTGAACAAACAAAATTCCGAATCTAACATGCTTCATGCTCTTTACTCTTCAAA